>NW_027140532.1:167500-467500 GCF_036365525.1 Heterodontus francisci
CAGGATCTTATATGTTTCAATCAAGTCGCCTCTTACTCTTCTAAACTCCAGCAGATACAAGCCGAGCCTGTCCAACCTTTCCTCATAAGACAACCCGTCCATTCCGGGTATTAGTCTAGTAAACCTTCTCTGAACTGCCTCCAATGCATTTACATCCTTCCTTAACTAATAAGACCAGTACTGTACACAGTACTCCAGATGTGGTCTCACCAATGCCTGTATAACTGAAGCATAACCTCCCTACATTTGTATTCAATTCCCCTCACGATAAACTATAACATTCTATTAACTTTCCTAATTACTTGCTGTACCTGCATACTAACTTTTTGTGATTCATGCACTCGGACACCCAGATCCCTCTGTATCTCAGAGCTCTGCAATCTCTCACCATTTAGATAATATGCTTCTTTTTTATTCTTTCTGCCAAAGTGGACAATTTCCCACTTTCCCACATTATATTCCATTTGCCAGGTCTTTGCCCACTCACTTAACCTATCTATATCCCTTTGTAGCCTCCTTAAGTCCTCTTCACAAGTTACTTTCCTACCTATCTTTGTGTCATCAGCAAATTTAGCAACCATACCTTCGCTCCCTTCATCCAAGTCATTTATATAAATTGTAAAAAGTTGAGGCCCCAGCACTGATCCCTGTGGCACACCACTCGATACATCTCGCCAACCAGAAAATGACCCATTTGTGCCTACTCTCTGTTTCCTGTTAGCTAACCAATCTTCTAACCATGCCTATATGTTACCCCCTACACCACGAGCTTTTATTTTCTGCAATAACCTTTGATGTGACACCTTATCAAATGCCTTCTGGAAATCTAAGTACAATACATTCACTGGTTCCCCTTTATCTACAGCACATGTAACTCCCTCAAAGAACTCCAATAAATTGGTTAAACATGATTTCCCTTTCACAAAACCATGTTGACTCTGCGTGATTACCTTGAATTTTTCTAAATGCTAGAACATCTCTCTCTCTCTCTGTCTCTCTGGATCCAAAGCAAGCAGAGAAGAATCAGTACAACTCTCGGCAACATCCTCCTCTCAAGCGCCCCCCCTGACGGCACCAAAACCTTTGTCCGTCAAAGAGAAGAGTTCAAAGCCAATGTCAACCAGAAGTCACCTAAGGTCAAAGCGAAGGTCATCTTGAAAGCAGCCTCCCCTCCGGGTGCAGGAAGTGGCCGATTTTGGGGGCGATGAGAAAAGGATGCAGTAGGGAACAGGGCAGAGTCTTTTCCCTTTGCACAGTGCGATCCCAAACTTCCTTATCCCGCCAAGAAGCCCGAGATGCCGCGGAGGCCTGGTCGACGGCAGACAGTGGACAAGCCGGGGCTCAATTGATGTCGTGGGCACCGCTGCCATCACAGCGGCGATCGTCCAGCTCTTCCTGGTCGTGGCCGGGGGCCGCCCGCTCGCCCGTCAGCCGCCGGTGGCAGGGCCCGCACACCCGCAGGGGCTTGGGCGACATCCTGGGCAGCAGGAAGCGGGCGTCCGAACAGGAGGCGCAGACCACGTAGCCGCAGGCGCGGCAGTGGTGACGGCGGCGGACGGCCGTGAAGCGGGTCAGGCCGCAGCGCATGCAGTGGGCGGCCTCGGCGTCGGGGACCCACGGGGCGGCCCGCTGGCCTCCGCGCCGCTCCCCGCAGCGGAGCAGCCGCTCGCGCACGCAGCGGTCAATGTGTGTCATCCACTCCGCCTTCTCCAGCGACGTCGCGGCGCAGACGACGAAAGACTTGGTCGCGGTTTCGATCAGCCACCTGCAGGGAGGTCAGAGGGCAAAGGGTGAGAGAAGGGCGAGGGTTTTGACCTCTCCACCTGCCTTTAAACTCACTGCCGCCCATCACCTCCCTCCCACTCCCATTTCCCACAAATTTCAGATTCCTTTACTGGGAATCTACCGCCCACCCAACCACCACACTCCACAAAGTAGCCCATTCTCAGCTCAGTAAGAGGGGATATTCAACCACAGAAGGCATCACACACAAACCCCCTCAACCTGCACCAGATAGTGGCCAGCAGCAGAAACGCCACCTAATTGCATCTCCCTCCTGAACCATCCATCCCGCCTGGGATACGAGCACTCAAACACACAACAGATGGGAAACCCTCTCCCGGCCATCACCCCCCCCAGCACCCTGTCTTACTGACTGTATCTGTACTGATGTTAATCCAGCTCCCTCACACTGTCACTCAGTAACCCCTCTCCCCAGCACCCTGTCTTACTGACTGTATCTGTGGTGATGTTAATCCAGCTCCCTCACACTGCCACTCAGTAACCCCTCTCCCCCAGCACCCTGTGTTACTGACTGTATCTGTGGTGATGTTAATCCAGCTCCCTCACACTGTCACTCAGTAACCCCTCTCCCCCAGCACCCTGTGTTACTGACTGTATCTATACTGATGTTAATCCAGCTCCCTCACACTGCCACTCAGTAACCCCTCTCCCCCAGCACCCTGTGTTACTGACTGTATCTGTGGTGATGTTAATCCAGCTCCCTCACACTGCCACTCAGTAACCCCTCTCCCCCAGCACCCTGTGTTACTGACTGTATCTGTGGTGATGTTAATCCAGCTCCCTCACACTCTCACTCAGTAACCCCTCTCCCCAGCACCCTGTGTTACTGACTGTATCTGTACTGATGTTAATCCAGCTCCCTCACACTGTCACACAGTAACCCCTCTCCCCCAGCCCCATTGCCAGTACTGTGGGAGTGCTGCACTGCCGGAGGTGCTGTCTTTCGGGTGAGACTTCAAACCTCAGGCCCTATTTGCCCAGTGATCCCACGGCCCTTATTGGAGGAAGAGCTGGTCGAGGGAGCTCGCCCCCAGGGCCCAACACCTATCCCTCAACCGACATCAGTAAAAACAGATCACGAGGTGCTCGCACAGAATGAGGCCCAGTCAGCCCAGTTTCGTTCAGTCGGACCCTGCATTCCTTGCAATTGTTGCTTAAACGATTCCCGCCTCATCTCCATCCGGAGCTTGTCCCACGTCACAAACACCCTTTCTCAGAAGTGCCGCTGCCCAATAGCTGAGGTAACCTTTCACCTCCCTGACCCCCGACCCCCTCGTTCCACTCCCATTGCTCAATTTAAAGTCGGATTCGAAATTAAACCTTTCCCCTACATCATTTGCCAATCTATATATATCCATCTGTAAGACGCCATCTCTCGGTCTCCTCCTCCCCAGTCGGAAAAACCCTAAAGCCTGGAGATTGGTCCCAGCCCTGCATCAAGCAGGACCCCGAGGCATGCCCCCATATTGGACCTCAGTTACAGGTGACCAGGCAGGTTGCCGGTGAGAAGGATTTCAATTTCTGCGCCCGCTGGGCCTGGGGCTGCCCAATTTTACAAAGCGGGCCTCAAACCGACGTCAGACCGCCCTTTTCCCCGCTATTTGACTCTGCCTCATCCCCCCCACATTACCGGCGCAGTCCTTGGGGCCTTACATTTCCACCTTTACGAATATGGCGTGCCGTGCCTGCCATTTTGGAGGCTTAGGCGCCCATCCTGCGCCTGAAGAATGGGGGCCCAGGCGCCATCAAATATCTAGGGTTCCCCCGCCCCTCGGCCTCTCCGTATTTTTCCATCTCACGCAGGGACCCTCATCCAAACTAAAATGACCACCGATTATGGCCAACGGGCCTCTGTCCAAATCACTCCGGGGAGAACTGCAGGTTGGGAAACTGCCATTCCCTGGCAAAGTCTGCGGGGGGGGGACTTTGATGGCCCCAAAATGGCCACCAAGTCGGTCGGCACGGCAACGGGGCCTCTGCGCAAAGCACTCTGGGATTGTTTTCTGATCCGTTGGGTGGGGTGGGGAGGTTGGAAGGAAGGGGCGGTTCCCCCCAAACCCCCTCCCTCCCTCCAGCCCCCCCCCCCGGCAAAAACTAAAACCCCTGCTCGCCCATTCACCACCTGGCACGACCTGCGACCCCCGACCTGTGCTTGAACTGGCCGTTGGCCTCCAGCGGCTGCACCGAGACCTCCTCCAGTGGGATGATGCGCTGCCGGTTGTACTTGCGCCTGGCCAGCACCACGTTGCCGTAGACCAGGATGTCATTGAAGAGGAAGAACTGCCGGGCCTTGGGCCTCTTGCGGCAGACCTTGGTGAGCAGGCCCTCGCCCACCAGCACCCGGCCCGGGATGGCGAGGGGCTGGCCCGAGGCCCCGAAGCAGCGCTCCACCGCCGCGATCCGCCGCGAGTTGGCCTCCGAGTCCACGAGGTGGTCCGCCATTTTCCGCCGGGCCGAGTGTGGCGGGGGGGGGGGGCTTCCCGTCGCTCTCCCTGGCCTCAGCCTTCGAGAGACCCCCTGGGCCTGTTAAGAAGGTTAAAGATGAATTAAGTGCTAGCTGCAAGCCCCTCCCCCGCCCCCACCAACCACAACAACTGCCACCCACCCCCACCCCCCCCCCCACCTCCTCCTTCATCCCCAAGTGGCCCAGTCTTCACACCCAGAGGGGGCATCACCCAACTGGGGTTAGACCACTCAGGCAGGGGAATCAAACATGGGCTCTTCCTTCCTGAGGAGGTACAAGGGGGCCATGAGGGGCTTTGGACAGGCAAAGTGAGTGGGCAAGAACATGGCAGATGGAACATAATGTGAATAAGTGCGAAGTTATCCAATTTGGTAGAAAAAAAAAACAGAAAGTCAGAGTATTTCTTAAATGGTGAGAGGTTGGGAAGTGTTGATCTCCAAAGGGACCTGGGTGTCCTTGTTCATGAGTCACTGAAAGCTAGTTTGCAGGTGCAGGAAGCAATTAAGAAGGCAAATGGTATGTTGGCCTTCATCGCAAGGGGATTTGAGTTCAGGAGTAAAGATGTCTTGCTGCAGTTTTTTAGAGCTTTGGTGAGACCGCACCTGGAGTATTGTGTACAGTTTGGGTCTCCTTATCTAAGGAAGGATATACTTATCATAGAGGGAGTGCAACGGAGGTTCACCAGACTAATCGCTGGCTTGGAGGAATTGTCTTATGAGGAAAGATTGAGGAAACTGGCCCTGTATTCTCTAGAGTTTCGAAGAATGAGAGGTGATCTCATTGAAACTTACAAAATCCTGACAGGACGTGACAGGGTGGATGTGGATAGGATGTTTCCTATGGCTGGTGAGTCTAGAACAAGGGGACACAGTCTCAGAATAAGGGGCAGGACATTTGGGACTGAGATGAGGAGGAATTTCTTCACTCAGAGGGTGGTGAATCTGTGGAATTCTCTACCCCAGAGGGCTGTGGAAGCTCAATCATTGAGCATGTTCAAGACAGAGATCGATAACGTTTCTGGATACTAACGACATCAAGGGATATGGGGACAGTGGGGGAAAATGGTGTAGAGGTAGATGATCAGCCATGATCTGTTTGAATGGTGGAGCAGGCTCGACGGGCCGAGTGGCCTACTCCTGCTCCTATTTCCTATGATCCCAAGCTCTGAGTGGGGCTCAGTACAAGACGCCAGGTAGGACTACTGGAAGAAGTGGTGGGGTGGGGGCGGGGGGGGGTGGGGGGGCAGGTTCTCCCCTGTGTCCAGGGATCAATATTTATCCCTCAATCAAATTCGCACAAAAAATAAACACAGAATCTGGTCATTTATCACATTGCTATTTGCGGGATCTTGCTGTGCACACATTGGCCCGCTGCATCTCCCACGCCGCAGCGCTGACTGCACACTTCAAAGCAAAGCGCTCTGGGACGCGTGGAGGGAGCGAACGGTTCCGCGGCAATGCAACAACAACTTACATTTGCAAAGCACCGATAACCGAGTAAGACATCCCGAGAGGCTCCACAGGAGCCACGTAAGGAGATATCAGGGCAGATGAGCAAACGCTCGGTCACAGAGGTGGGTTTTAAGGAGCGTCTTAAAGGAGGAGGTAGAGAGGCGGAGAGGTTTAGGGAGGGAATTCCAGAGCTCGGGGCCCAGGCAGCTGAAGGCACGGCCGCTGATGGTGGAGCGATTAAAGTCTGGAATAAAAACAGAAAGTGTTGGAAATACTCAACAGGTCTGGCAGCATCTGTGGAGAGAGAAGCAGCGTTAATGTTTCAGGTCTGTGACCTTTCATCAATCCTGGTCAAGAAGCCAGAATTAGGGGAGCGCGGAGATCTCGTAGGGTTGTGGGGCTGGACGAGGTTCCAGAGATAGGGAGGGGCGAGGGAGCCAATGTCAGTGTTTCTTTTTTCTTTTTTTTTTACACTGTTTGGGCCAGTGTTTCCTTTAACTTTCTCTCTTTCAGCTGTAGGTAATTTTTAAAGCTGTTTTCCTGTGGTCTTCAATCTTGAGTTTTGTCTTCTCACCACCGCTGCCACCATGTAATGAGAAACGTTTTATGTTGTCTGATTTTTTTAAAAAAAAATTTATTTTTAGAGATACAGCACTGAAACAGGCCCTTCGGCCCACCGAGTCTGTGCCGACCATCAACCACCCATTTTATACTAATTCTACACTAATCCCATATTCCTACCAAACATCCCCACCTGTCCCTATATTTCCCTACCACCTACCTATACTAGGGGCAATTTATAATGGCCAATTTACCTACTAACCTGCAAGTCTTTCGGCATGTGGGAGGAAACCGGAGCACCCGGAGTAAACCCACGCGGTCACAGGGAGAACTTGCAAACTCCACACAGGCAGTACCCAGAATTGAACCTGGGTCGCTGGAGCTGTGAGGCTGCGGTGCTAACCACTGCGCCACTGTGCCGCCCTAAATGCAGCATAAAATGAGACGCGTGGAGTTCGGTTGATTGAAGATCTCAAACAGGTTTATTAAACAGCTAACTAATATGTACAGTGCACAGCTAACTATTTACAGGGCGTGCCCCTTGGTGTTACAGTCGCAGAGTGAATCTGGCAGGTGATCAACTGCATCCTGGTACTTGGCTCATTAGCATCCTTAGATCTTAAAGGTACATGACTCTTAAAGGCAATCCACAACAGGTGATAAGGGAATGGGACTTGGTGTGAGTTAGGACAGGGGCAGCAGAGTTTTGGATGAGACCTCCGGTTGCCGTCCCATTCAGGAAAGCCAAAAAGATTCTCATATCTATAGTGCTTTTCACTACCTCCGGAAATCCCACAGCTAATGAAGTATTTTATTTGAAGTGTCGTCACTGTGATAATGCAGGAAACGCAGCAGCCAAATTGAGCACAGCAAGATTCCACAGGCAGTAATTTTTAAAAATTCGTTCAAGGGATGCGGGCATCGCTGACTAGGCCAGCATTTATTTCCCATCCCTCATAGCCCTTGAGAAACTTTCCGAGGGCATTGTTAAAAAGTCAACCCACATTGCTGTGGGTCTGGACTCACATGTAGGCCAGACTGGGTATGGAGGGCAGATTTCCTTCCCTAAAGGACATTAGTGAACCAGATGGGTTTTCACAACAATCGACAATGGTCTCATGGTCATTAGACTAGCTCTAATTCCAGATTTATGAATTGAATTCAAATATCACCATTTGCTGAGGTGGGATTCGAGCCCAAGAAGGAGGGGGAGTGGTTTATGGCTTCAGATCACTGCCTGTTCTGTGGTTTTGAAGTTACCTGGGGACACTCTTTAGCCTAACTGCAGTTGAAGTAAACAGGCACTGTGTCTGGATTTGTTGTCGAGCTTTGTTTCTCTCCCCCCCACTTTCTGTCTCTCCTCCAAGATTGTGACTCACTCGGAATGAAAGTGAAGGGATTTTCATTTGTATAGCGCCTTTCGCCACCTTAGGAAATCCCAAAGTGCTTCGCCGCCAACGAGGTACCTCTTTTGAAGTGCTGTTGTAACGTAGGGAATATGGCAGCCAATTTGTGCACAGCAAGATCCCACAAGCAGCGATGTGATAAGCGGCCAGATCATCTGTTTTTAGTGATGTGGGTTTCATTCCAACGGGAAAGAAAAATTCCAAGGGTGGGACCTGCCATCCATGGTTAACTAAAACAGATAGTATCAAACTTAAAGAAAAGGCCTATAATTGCGCAAAGAAGGGAGCAGGTCCGAAGATTGGACAGAATATAAAAAACAGCAAAGATTGACTAAAAGATCAACAAGGAGGGAACATTTAGACAGAAAGCTGGCTAGAAATATAAAAACAGATAGTAAGAGTTTCTATAGATATTTAAAAGAAAAGAGTTAACAAAGTGAGCGTTGGTCCTACAGAAAGTGAGTTTGGGGAATTAATAATGGATAATAAGGAGATGGCAGATGAATTGAACAGAGATTTTGCATCGGTCTTCACTATTGAGGATACAAGTAACATCCCAGTATTAGCTGTAAATCAGGAAATGGAGGGGAGGGAGGAACTCAAGAGAATTACAATCACCAGGGAAGTGGTGCTGAACAAATGGTTGGAACTGCGAGGCTGACAAGTCCCGGGTCCTGATGGACTTCATCCTAGGGTCTTAAAAGAAGTGGCTAGCGAGATAGTGGATGCGTTAATTTTAATTTTTCAAAATTCCCTAGATTCGGGGGAAGGTTCCACTGGATTGAAAAATAGCCAATGTAACTCCTTTATTCAAAAATGGAGGGAGACAGAAAGCAGGAAACTACAGGCCAGTTAGCTTAACTTCTGTCTTGGGGAAAATGTTAGAAGCTGTTATTAAAGCAGGGCACTTAGAAAAATTCAAGGTAATCAGGCAAAGTCAACATGGTTTTGTGAAAGGGAAATCATGTTTAACCAATTTATTGGAGTTCTTTGAGGGAGTTACATGTGCTGTGGATAAAGGTGAACCGATGGATGTATTGTACTTAGATTTCCAGAAGACATTTGATAAGGTGTCACATCAAAGGTTATTGCAGAAAATAAAAGCTCATGGTGTAGGGGGTAACATATTGGCAATGGATAGAAGATTGGTTAGCTAACAGGAAACAGAGAGGAGGCATAAATGGGTCATTTTCTGGTTGGCAAGATGTAACGAGTGGTGTGCCACAGGGATCAGTGCTGGGGCCTCAACTTTTTACAATTTATATAAATAAGTTGGATGAAGGGACCGAAGGTATGGTTGCTAAATTTGCTGATGACACAAAGACAGGTAGAAAAGTAACTTGTGAAGAGGACATAATGGGGCTACAAAGGGATATGGATAGGTTAAGTGAGTGGACAAAGACCTGGCAAATGGAATATAATGTGAGGAAATGTGAAATTGTCCACTTTGGCAGAAAGAATAAAAAAGCATATTATCTAAATGGTGAGAGATTGCAGAGCTCTGAGATGCAGAGGGATCTGGGTGTCCGAGTGCATGAATCACAAAAGGTTAGTATGCAGGTACAGCAAGTAATGAGGAAAGCTAATAGAATGTTATCATTTATCACGAGGGGAATTGAATACAAAAGTAGGGAGGTTATGCTTCAGCTATACAGGGTATTGGTGAGACCACATCTGGAGTACTGTGTACAGTACTGGTCTCCTTATTTAAAGAATGATGTAAATGAGTTGGAAACAGTTCAGAGAAGGTTTACTAGACTGATATCTGGAATGGGTGGGTTGTCTTATGAGGAAAGGGTGGACAGGCTAGGCTTGTATCCACTGGAATTTAGAAGAGTAAGAGGCGACTTGATTGAAACATATAAGATCCTGAGGGGTCTTGACAGGGTGGATGTGGAAAGGATGTTTCCCCTTGTGGGAGAATCTAGAACTAGGGGTCACTGTTTAAAAATAAGGGGTTGCCCATTTAAGACAGAGATGAGGAGAATTTTTCTCTCAGAGGGTCGTGAGTCTTTGAAATTCTCTTCCCGAAAAGGCGGTGGAAGCAGAGTCTTTGAATATTTTTAAGGCAGAGGTAGATAGATTCTTGATAAACAAGGGGGTGAAAGGTTATCGGGGGTAGGTGGGAATGTAGAGTTGAGGTTACAATCAGTTCAGCCATGATCTTATTGACTGACGGAGCAGGCTCGAGGGGCCGAGTGGCCTACTCCTGCTCCTAATTCGTATGTTCGTATGGCTGAAGGATTACAAATGGCACCAGAACACCAAAGAGAACTCCCCCCTGCTGACTTTGAAATTTCTGACTGCATATCTGCCTCCCCCCAAAGACCGCCTGTTTCCACCTCCATTACATCACCCAACTCCACCCTGTATCAGCTCATTGGCTGCTGAAACCCTCATTCATGCCTCCGTTACCTCTAGACTTGACTATTCCAACACACTTCTGGCTGCTCTCCCACATTCTACCCTCCGTAAACTTAATCTCATCCAAAACTCTGCTGCCCCGTGTCCTAACTTGCACCGATTACCCATCACCTCCAGTGAGCTCACTGACCTACATTCGCTCCCTGTGAAGAAATACCTCAATTTTAAAATTCTCACGTTCGTGTTTCAATCTCCGTCACAGCCTCGCTCCCCTCCCTATCTCTATAACCTCCTCCAGCCTCGAATTCCCTCCCTAAACCTCTCCGCCTCTCTATACCCCTCTCTCTCCTCCTTTAACACACTCCTTAAAACCTCCCTCTTTGGCCAAGATTTTGGTCACCCGTCCTAACATCTCCTTATGTGGCCTAGTGTCAACATTTTGTCAGATTCTGTCCTGTGATGCACCTTGGGATATTTCACTACATCCCAGGCGCTATATAAACGCGCACTGCTCTCATATAAAGTCCCTCCCACCTCCTCGAGGAGGTTCCCAAAGAACTTCAGAAGCTTCTGGGTAGACGAGGTCACCGCCAGAAAAAAGGGCAGTCAAATCGCGCACAGAACGAGCCCACAAATACCCAATGAATTAGTGGCTACAAATCGGTGAATCGTTTATGAAAGAATTGGAATAAAAATCGAGAAATTCCCTATTTGTAAGAATCCAGAAATCGATTTTTTTTTTAAAGTTGCACAATTAAAATTACGCTGTGCAATTTTTGGGAAGTCAGAAGCTTTCAGAAAATAGAACGGTTGATGTCTCGGGTCTATCTGCGAAGGGTAACTGTTAAAGAGAGTTTGTTTCTTGTTTTGCGCAAGTTTAAAAATAAAAAGGGGTCGCTCTCAGTCTCTCACTCACCCCTGTGTCGCACTGTCAGACCTAAGCTCCCAGAACGGAAACTGCTGGCGAGAATTCTTCACCGCCAACTTTCGGAAACTTTGTAAACTTTCTCCAAACTTCGTAAACTTTCTTCAAAACTTTGTAAACTTTCTCCAAACTTCGTAAACTTTCTTCAAAACTTTGTAAACTTTCTCCAAACTTTATAAACTTTCTCCAAACTTTATAAACTTTCTCCAAAGTTTGTAATCTTTCTTCCAATACTTTGTAAACTTTCTCCAAAGTTTGTAATCTTTCTTCCAATACTTTGTGAACTTTCTCCAAACTTTTCTTCCCGGTTGCCCAGCAGCGTTGCAAGTCCTTAAAATCGTCCTCTATGTTTCTGAAACAGAAATGAGATTTATTTCGGTCAGTGGTCTGCTAATTCCCACCCTGACCCTCAGTCAGAAGAACTCTCCCTGCCCAGTTTCGGAAAGCGGAGTTGCACATTCCCGCTTAAAGTTGGATTTTAGGAACTATATATATCTACCAAAAAAAAAAATCTTTTCAAACTGGGTTTCAATTCAGCGGCGGCTCTGCAGACTTTAAAAGGAGCCTTTTAGTTGTACTTGCTGCTTCTCCCCCACCCCCCGCTTTCACTCCGTTCATCCGCCGAACAGAAGGCGCTGACTCCTGGCGTGTGAGACCCCGCAGTAACAGTAAACTATTCGACTGGGAGGGGTTTCACAGCCGAGCATCCATCCAGCAGGAGGCACTGGGTTGTGTTCGGGAGCAGGGAATCTGGCTGAATTTTGTACTCTTTTTTTTTTCCCCCCTCCCAATTTTTTTTCCCCCTTCCTTCTGCCTCCCCCTCCAAACTGGTCTCCACTAACTGAGGGCAGACAAGGTGGGGGGAACTGGGTCCTTTCTGCTCTCTGGGGCTCAGTACCACTCCGCCGCCCGTCCCAGGCTGGAATGAGCTAACTCGGCGCAAACCTTGGGAATGGACCCTGCTCTTTCAGAACATTCTGACCAAGCCTACTCTCTCAGCTGGAAGGTTGTGGGATTCGAGTCCCACTCAGTAGAATTTTAGCACTGTATCCTTTTGATGTTTTCATTAACCTACAGAAGTTGGCTCACTTCTTAAAAATATATTCATTCTGGGGATGTGGGTGTCGCGGGCAAGGCCCCTGGCATTTATTGCCCATCCCTGATTGCCCATTGAGGGGGTGGTGGTGAGCTGCTTTCTTGAACCCCTGCAGTCCATGTGGAGTAGATACACCCATGGTGCTGTTAGGGAGGTGTAGTGTTTGTATTAGTCTGTTCAATTATCTGTGTTCACTGTGTTTGATTGCTTAAGCCTATGGGTAGAGCTTAAGAGTTAAAAGTGAAACTAAAATACACAGCTTGGGTCTGCTACAGAGATTGCTATGAGAATATAGTTTAAAGGACTGTAAATAAACCAGCTGGTGATTTAATACAAGTGTGATATCTGCATTGCTCTGAGATAAATCAGATATACATAATATATCTAGCAACCCGGTGTAAACATAATGGGAGGGAGTTCCAGGATTTTGACCCAGTGACAATGAAGGAACGGCGATATAGTTCCAAGTCAGGATTGTAGAACGATCTCTAAGGCTGTCATAATTAATCAGCTTCCCTGTAATTCTTTTAATTAGATTATGCCTTCGTGCTTCCATTTAATTAGTTTACAAATGATTCCTTTTTAATCGGCATTTGTCTTATTGCTTATACTAATATGATGGCCAACATGGTTTTAGGATACACAGCTGCCTGAGGGACCTTTTAGAATGTGAAACTGCAGGTATGGACAAAAACAAAGACACGTTGGTGATTTCTTTTTTTTAGGGAAGTGTTGATTGGCTTCTAAGCTTCTGAACTGTATAAACAACTGCCATTGCTTATGACAGACTGTTAAGTTGAGCTGATAGCTGTCACTGTGACTGACTGATGGACGAGACTGCTAAAACCACAAGGTACAAAGGGGGCAGAAAAACAGGATGCCCAGGCAAGATGTGCCCCAGGGATTAGGGAAGTGTGGAAAAGTGCATGTTTGGAAAGGCACAGCAGAGCAGGCGAAAGAATGATTGGAACTATCAGGTCAGATGGTAAAGAAACAAGGGTATAAGGAAGGGTGAATTTCGACTGAAAGGTGTGGAAATAGAAATCACAGAGTGAGTTCCAGAGCTTGAAAATACCGACTGAAGCCGAACACTTGCCTTGCCATCGAAACAGGTCAGAGGGCAGAAGAGAGGTGAATGAGAAAGAATGATGTGTGCTGTTCCGCCCAGTGTCCCAGGTAATATATGATCCATTTGATACTGTAAATTGCTGCCTAAACACGGTAATGTGCAAAAGCAGGGAAGTTATGCTGAATCTTTATAAAGCTCTGGTTTGGCCCCAACTGGAGTATTGTGTCCAGTTCTGGTCACCACGCTTCAGGAAGGATGTGAGGGTCTTTGAGAGGCTGCAGAGGAGATTTACCAGAATGGTTCCAGGGTTGGGGGATTTTAGTTACAAAGTTAGGTTGGAAAAACTGGGTTTGTTCTCCTTAGAACAAAGGAGATTGGGAGGAGATTTAATAGAGGTGTGCAAGATTATGACGGGCTTAGATAAGTTACAAGGAAGAACTGTTCCCATTAACAAATGGTACAAAGGGAACACAGATTGAAAGTTTTGGACAAAAGATGCAGGGGGGAATATGAGGAAACACCTTTTTTACACAGTGGGTGGTAATGAGCTGGAACTCGCTGCCCAGGAGGGGGGTGGAAGCGAAGATGATCAATGACTTCAAGAGGAAACCTGATGGGCAACGGAGAGAAATAGACTTGCAGGGGGCTACGGGGATCGAGCCAGGGAGCGAGACTGACTGCAAAGCTCCGTGGAGAGCCGGCATTGACTCGACGGACAGAATGGCCTCCTTACATGCTATAAATGACTCTCTCTGTTCATCTCTGCTGTGTGACGATAAAAGAGAATTGCTATAACTTTTGGTTATCAGGTTCGAATCCCTTGCACAAAACTAATCTTACAAGATGGTGTGTGGCTTGGAGGGGAACTTGCAGGTGGTGGTGTTCCCATGCATCTGCTGCCCTTGTCCTTCTAGTTGGTAGAGGTCGCGGGTTTGGAAGGTGCTGTCGAGGGAGCCTTGGTGCGTTGCTGCAGTGCATCTTGTAGAGGGTACACACTGCTGCCACTGTGCGTCAGTGGTGGAGGGAGTGAATGGTGAGGGTGGTGGATGGGGTGTTAACTTATGTCAAGACGTTGCTGTAAAGTTGGATTCCCATCACGAAGGGTTAAATCTCAGAGCATTCTGGGATGTTGTTTAGAGCAGACATTGTAATATTTCTTAGCGGTCTGACCTTACATGGGCTTGTGGGAGTGATCCCAGTTTTACATCATGTGTTACTGATCAGCACACTCTCTCTCTCTCTCTTTCTCTCGATCTCACTCTCTCTGTATGTCTCTGTCTCAGGGAATGTCCTCGAGGCCCTACGGGAAAAGGAGATGGTGGATCCTGTCGGATGCTCTTCGGTCTGCCCGAAACTTGATGGTCTTCCAGCGCAAAGAGTTGTCCACGACCGAATGTTGCAGACTGGCACATTCCAAGGTCCAGGACTATGTGCTGAGGGACGCACTAAAGCTTGGGACAGCCGCAGCAAAGGCTCAATGGGGAAAGACCACTGTGTAAGGTCCTCCCGCCATAGTGAACCGAGGGTCTGGAACCCGTGTAAAACCCCTCGGGCTGTATACACCAGAGAATATTCGACATGAAATGTAAATGTATATTGTAATGCAAGTGTAGTGTATTGAAAGAAACTGAGTTGCATTGCACTTTATGTAATGTCAAATTTGAACTGTTACGTATTTTTACAAATTTTATGAATAAATTATATTTTTGGAAAAAACAGTATGTCTCTGTCTCACTCACGCTTTCTGTCCCCCCCCCCCCCCCCCCCCCGTCACTGTCACTCTCTGTCTATATGTTTGTATTTCACTCTCACTCTCTGTCTCTCACTCTCTGTCTCTCTCATTCTCCCTGCATGTCTCTCTTCGGCTCTGTCTCTCATTCGCTCTTTCCCTCACAGTTTCTGTTCCTCCCGGTCTCTTTATGTCTGTCGCTCTGTTTCTTTCACTATCTCTCTCTCTCCCCCCCTGTCTTTGTTCCTTAACAAAACAGCGTGTATTTATACGGCCTCTTCAACATAGTAAAGCAGTTGATGTAGGCTTTTGATAAGGTCCCGCATGGGAGATTGGTTAAGAAGGTAAGAGCCCATGGGATCCAGGACAGTTTGGCAAATTGGATCCAAAATTGGCTTAGTGGCAGGAGGCAGAGGGTGATGGTCGAGGGTTGTTTCTGCGAGTGGAAGCCTGTGACCAGTGGTGTATCACAGGGATCGGTGCTGGGTCCCTTGCTGTTTGTCGTGGACATTAATGATTTAGACGTGAATATAGGAGGTATGATCAGTAAGTTCACAGATGACACGAAAATTGGTGGTGTCGTAAATAGTGAGGAGGAAAGCCTTAGATTACAGGACGATATAGATGGGCTGGTAGGATGGGCGGAGCAGTGGCAAATGGAATTTAATCCTGAGAAGTGTGAGGTGATGCATTTTGGAAGGACTAACAAGGCAAGGGAATATACAATGGATGGTAGGACCCTAGGAAGTACAGAAGGTCAGAGGGATCTTGGTGTACTTGTCCATAGATCACTGAAGGCAGCAGCACAGGTGGTTAGGAAGGCATATGGGAGACTTGCCGTTATTAGCTGAGGCATAGAATATAAGAGCAGGGAGGTTATGATAGAGCTGTATAAAATGCTAGTTAGGCCACAACTGGAGTACTGTGTACAGTTCTGGTCACCACACTATAGGAAGGATGTGATTGCACTGGAGAGGGTGCAGAGGAGATTCACCAGGATGTTACCTGGGCTGGAGCATTTCAGCTATGAAGAGAGACTGAAAAGGCTAGGGTTGTTTTCCTTGGAGCGGAGAAGGCTGAGGGGGGACATGATTGAGGTGTACAAAATTATGAGGGGCATTGATAGGATAGATAGGAAGAAACTTTTTCCCTTAGCAGAGGGGTCAATAACCAATGGGCATAGATTTAAGGTAAGGGGCAGGAGATTTAGAGGGGATTTGAGGAAAAACATTTTCACCCAGAGGGTGGTTGGAATCTGGAACACACTGCCTGAAGAGGTGGTAGAGGCAGGAACCCTCACAACATTTAAGTAGTATTTATATGAGCACTTGAAATGCCATAGCATACAAGGCTACGGGCCAAGTGCTGGAAAATGGGATTAGAATAGCTAGGTGCTTGATGGCTGGCACAGACACGATGGACCAAAGGGCCTGTTTCTGTGCTGTATAACTCTATGACTCTAACCTAAGGTGCTTCACAGGAATGTTATCAAATAAATGTTGACACTGTGTCTCATAAAGAGATATTAGGACTGGCAACTAATGCTTGGTCAAGGATCTAGGGCTAGAATTTGGTCCCGCCTGGTTTTTGGGCATTGGGGGGGGGCGGGGGGGGGGGTGGCGAGGGGTGCAGTGGGGAGGGGTGGGGGATATCCTGTGCCCGTTGAAATTGAAGTGCGTAGAATGCAATTTTCATCTACCCACCTCATTTGACTGATAGTAGCGTTGGGCTCTGCCCCTTTGCTCTCCATGTTGCCTGCAGCATTTGCGCGCAGCAGGGGGCCCCAGCAGTGTTCTTTGGCAATCACGTGCTCCAGGAAGCCTGCTCTTTTTAAAGGCCCTCTTGTCTATTAAAGGGGAGGCCGCGCACCTGAAATTATGGCTGATAGAAAATCAGTTTGAAGTATTGCAAGGACATCTCAGCAGGTAAGGGAGAGGACTCCCCACTTCAGCGACATTGCCCTGGAGGCTCTGGTCCCCAAGGTGGGAGTCAATGTTTCCCCGGGTGGGAAGGAAGCCCGGAAAGCACAGCCTGAAGAGGCAACGGGGTACATCGCCCGTGAGGTGCATGCCTGGTGCTGCAGACCCGGCAGCAATGCAGGAAGAAATACAATGATCTTGCCACGGTGGGGAAAGTAAGTGAATGTCTCATCTCAGGCACACCAATAACCACACCTCCCCCCACTCATCATTCATTGAGCAGCCCTTCCTGGCACCCTACCTCACCCACACAGAATGCTGCCAGCAGCACACCCACCTCTCGCTCCACTACATATCTCCAGCTTCTCAGGAATACCAGACACATCACCCAAGCACGGTGCCACTAACACTCTGCCCCTCCCCTCTCTCTTGCAAGGAGAGGCAGGAGATGGGAGGGGATGGTCCTTTGCATCGGGGGAGGGGGGGGTGAGGTTGGCAAAATGCCAACCCGTGGGATTTGGCACAGCAGAGGCTGTCTAAGATGATGTTAAGTGACAGCCTTACACCCCTTGGCAACTCCCTCCTCACCCTCATCCTCAGACGTGGCATTGAGTAGAGGCTGGAGGTGGTGCGGCCATGGAACTCTCCCTTTCCTCCCTCCCCGTCCGCCCCCTTTCCCTCACACTGACCCTCCCCCTCTGCTTTCAGATACAGAAGAGGCAGCAGGAAGAGACAGAGCGAGCAAGAGCTACCCCACGAAGCGATGGGGATGCGTCATCACTCGGTCTGAAATGAGCAGGCACCAGCTCAGAGGTTGGCATGGCGAGGACCTTTAGAGGGTGGTGTAGAGTCGCGGTCAATGCATGGTCACCGGTCTGCAGCCAGGCAAGTGGGGGGCGGGGGCGGTGGGAAGGGCAGCCCGTATGCCAGCTCCCCCAGAGGGCGAGGTCACAGACGTGCTCTGCTGCAGGGGACTCCCGATGAGGATGTCAATGGGGTGGTCTACGGGCGCACGCTGGATGGGGATGCACGCTGAGATGATTGGGGTCGGGGGGGGTGTGGGGGGGGGGTTGGTGGTGGCAGGTGTTCTGCCAGACCACCTCCCGTCACTGTCCGCACGCAGGAATCCAACTCCAACGTGGCACCGCGGAGAGCTTGGAGCCCGTCCTTTCCAGCGAGGAGGTGGGGGCACTGGCAGACATGCCCATGATGGAGTGTCCGGTGGCTGCTGTCTCAGCCTCCACTGCAGCACAGGCAGAAGCCACCCCAATGTGTCAGCGCTGCAGCGGAAGCTCAGTCCGAGATTACGAAATCTTGGCTTGTTGCCATACAGGCCCAGACCGTTAATCTGTTAACTGTGTATCAATTGTTTGATTATATGCAGGTGGAGGGTGTTAATTGGGGTCTTACCTGAGCTCTTATAAGCAGTCACTTATTGTGACTGGTGGAGGGTTTGAGTGAGGAGTTACATGTTTGTAATCCTTTTACTCTGCACAGTAAATGTGAAACTGTGTAAAGATAGGCTCCAGCATCATCCTTCCACAAAATGTTTTCTGGAGTTTAACATGGCAGCAGAGGATAGTTGCCTAAAGCTGAAGGTTGGAAACAAGGGTTTTTTTTACATAGAAAACTGAAATCTCACGGGCTATTGTGGAAAATAGGGCAGAAAGCAAGTGTAAATTGTCAGAGTATGATTACCCTCCTGTGTTCTCGGAGTCGAAACCATATGACCAGTAGAAGAAAGAAGTGGATATGTGGACCACAGGTTATATCTCCAACAAAGAGGAAACAAGGTATGGCCTTGGCATTTTCACTTCCCACCAAAAGTAAAATCAGAAGTAAAATGTTTTCGGAACTGAATGCTCATCAGTTCGATACTGATGAAGGGTTGGATCTTCTGTTAGAATTCGTGGATGAAATTTACAAGAAAGGTGACCTATTGAATGCGTGTGAGGCATGGTCAGACTTTGATCGATTTCGGAAAACGGATGGTTATTCAATGGAGGGATATATCATGATTTTAACAGAAGGTTGAGGTAATTCAATTTGGAGATCCCTGGTTCAGCGCTAGCTTTTAAATTGCTAGATTGTTTTCGGGTGTCACATATGGAGAGGCTCCTGGTTCTAATTGTGGTTTGGTACTTGGAAAAAGACTCCCTATTAGATCAAATGTCTGCTGCCTTCAAGAAATTCCTGGGGAAACAGTTATTTCCTGCAGCCCTGGTAGAACAAACAGGGCATTCTGCAGTGACACAAAGAATGGAGGACTCAGTGTTTACCGGATTTTGAAATGGTCCAGATACTGGACTCAGGCTTAAGTACAATGGAAGAGTTAAAGACAGGAGGAATGAGGATGAAAGCACCTTTAGCAGGTCTGACTATTACAAGGGAAGACAGAATTGGAACAGCAATCATAGGCAAATGAATCCCAGGAATGTCCAAGGAACAGTTAATGGGTGCTTCACATGTGACAAAGTATCATTATGCAATGAACTGCCCTAAACAGAGGGGCAGGGTCTTTGAAATAACACATGATGCAGAGAATTCTGAGGCAGAATAGGAAGATACTGATGAATTTGAATGAATTGTACTAGTCACATGATGATGTATGTGTTAGTTGTAAATTCATTCAACTGTGCTGTATTAGATAGTGCTTGCACATCAACAGTATGTGGAACTGACTGGATACAATGTTATCTGGATTCACTCAGTGGTGAGGATCGATAAAAGACTAAGGTGTATTAAAGGACTACCAGCTTTAAGTTTGGTGATGAGAACACATTGAAGTCACTGAAGAGAGTAGTAATTCCATGTAAAATAGCTGGGAAGAGCCTCTTTATCAGTACTGATGTAGTCTCTAGTGAGGTATCTTTACTGTTGAGTATACCTTCAATGAAAAAGGCACAAATGAAACTTGACATGGAACATGATAAGGCAATTGTTTTTGGGAAGTCAGTGAATTTGCAATTTACCCAGTCAGGGCATTATTGTATCCTCTTAACAAAACCTGATGTTTCTAATCAGAGTGTTCGAGAAGTGTTGATGGCATCAGGTGTTCCGAATCAGAGATAAAAGGCAAATTTGTCTTAAGGTCACATGGACAATTTGTTCACCCTTCTTGTCAGAGATTAAAAACCCTGCTAAAGGATGCAGGTGTGATTGATGAAGAGTATACAATGATAATAGAAGAGATTAGTGAAAAGTGTGAAATCTGTAAAAAGTATCAGAGGACACCGTCACGTCCTATTGTCAGCCTTCCATTGGCATGTGACTATAATGAGGTAGTTGCCATGTATTTAAAGGTATGGAAGCAAGACAAGAATATTTTCATTCTACATTTTATAGACCTAGCAACTAGATTTAGTCTTTCTACAATAATAAATAGCAAGGTCAAAAGGGTGATTATAGATAAAATTACGGAGAAATGGGTAGGGACTGGGCTTGGGCCACCAGCTAAGTTTCTGACTGATAATGGAGGGGAATTTGCCAATGACGAGTTCAGGGATATGTGCGAAAACAGGAACATTACAGTTATGAATACTGCAGTTGAAAGTTCTTTCAGCAATGGGTTATGTGAAAGGAATCACGCAGTGGTGGATGAAATGTTACATAAAATCTTGGCTGACTAGCCAAACTGCAAGTTGACAACTGCCTTGACATGGGCAGTTCATGCAAAGAATTTGCTTCAGATGGTTGGAGGATATAGTCCCTATCAATTGCTCGAAGGGCAGAATCCCAAATTGCCTTCTGTACTGTGCGACAGTCCTCCTGCTCCAGAAGGTACCACAATTAGTTCCATTTTTTCCTGCACATTTGAATGCTTTACATGCAGGGAGACGGGCTTTCATCAAGGCTGAGGTCTCTGAGAAAATTCGCACAGTGCTGAGGTGGAATTTAATTCAGGAGATTTGGTCTATTATAAAACAGAGGGTCGTAGGGAATGGAAGCGCCCTGGTAAGGGAATCGGTCGTGATGGTAAGACAGTCGTCATCAAGCATGGAAATCAAACTGTTAACGGTTCAGTCCTCACGATTAATCTGGGTTAATTGCAAAATCTCAGAATCTGAGCAGCTGATAGAGGGGAACAGAGGCACCTTGTACCTCAAATACTCATGTGTTTTGTGATGAAGGTCCTTAGGAACAGAAAGTTTAAATATTGGTTAAAAGTTCAAGATGATGGCCAAGAAGCCAGAGCCATGGGCTGGCAGAATGGGGTGAAAAAGTGCAGAGTAAGAAAGCACAGTGCAAGTTCCAATAGTGGGTCTGGAAGTGACTCTTGCGTAAGGAAGCGATCACATACTGGAGAAAGGGCCTCCCATAATGTGCGAGGCAGATCTTCCAAGAACAGTCCCAAGAGACATCAAAGTACTAATAGAGGCCGTAGTTTGAGTGGATTCCACAATGAAATGAAGGCTAGAGAGCAGTCTCGGAATAGAACTAGAAGCAGAAGTCCTCATGACCATGAAGTTTTAGTGGCTGCCAATAAACATGAGGATAAACTAATAAGAGAAGCAAAACATAAGGAATTAGAGAGTTGGACGGAATTTGGAGTTTATTCTGAGGTAGCAGGTAGGGGACAGTTGGCCTTGTCACATAGATGGATTTGTACTGAAAAAGTCCTTCCTGATGGAACTTATAAGAGTGGACCGTCCCACAGCTGGAAAAGTAATCTTGAAAATGTTTTTGGCTCTTTTGGTTACATATTCATGGGAGTGTCGATCCATTGACATAAAAGCTGCATTTCTGCAAGGTGATACTTTTCAGAGAGATGTGTATCTGAAACCACCTAAACAGGCAGCAGATGCAGAAGGAAAACTATGGAAACTGAACAAATGCATCTACGGCCTTAATGATACTTCCAGGGTGTGGTATTTCTCAGTGAGATCTGTTATGTTAAAAATTGGTTGTGTTCAACTAAAAGCAGATCCTGCAATGTTTTATTGGCATCATAAAGGAAAACTTTCAGGCATCGTCATGATGCATGTTGATGATTTCTTATGGGGTGGTACTGCAGATTTTGAGAAATATGTTATTAATAAGATTAGGGCAGAATTTAAGTTTGGGAGTCAGGCTTGTGGGGCCTTTAAATATATTGGTTTCGATATTAAGCAGACTAAGTCTGGAATAACTTTAAATCAACAATCCTATTTAGAGCGTGTTACTCCCATCCCGGTTAATCCTGTTAGGTTATCATGGAAAGATGATGATATATCTTAAGCAAAGACTGACCAATTGTGAAGCTTGATTGGTCAATTAAACTGGTTGGGCTCTCAGACTAGCTTTGATGAGCTGGAGTTAAGCATGATGATGAAACATCCGAAAGTTGAGAATGTTTTAAGGGCAAATAAAACATTCAAAAAAATTAAATCTGGAGAAATGTGTACTGAAGTTCCCATCCTCAGGTGAACATGAAACTAGTCATTTTTAGTGATGCTTCACATGCTAATCTTGCTGGTGGGTATTCCGGTGCAGCTGGTTTCAGAATATTTCTGATGGGTGAAAATGGGAAATGTTGTCCTTTAGCTTGGGAGGCTAAGAAAATAAAACGGGTTGTTAATAGTACTTTAGCTGCAGAAACACTGGGTCTTGTGAAGGCACTGGATATGGGGTTCTATTTTGGGTAAAATACTGAACAAGGGACATCCTGAAGATAGGATACCCATTGAACGTTATGTGGATAATCGTTCTTTGTAGAACGATATACACTCTACAAAAAGTGTGAGTGAGAACAGATGTATTGAAACAAATGCTGGAGAGAAAGGAAATCTCCAAACTCAAATGGGCTGATGCAAGTCATCAGCTATCCGATAGTTTCACAAAGAGAAATGTGAGTGCAAAGAAATTGTTCGGGGGTGTGAGAGGAGGGGTGTCTCACAATGTAATACTTTGATGGAATTTATTTTGAAATGTTTGAGCATGTTAATCTAAGTTTTACTACAAAAGAAAGAAGGGAATCTGTTAATGGTGTATCAATTGTTTAATTATCTGCAGGTGGAAGGTGTTAATTGGGGTCTTACTTGAGCACGTTGAAGCAGACACTTACTGAGATTGGTGGAGGGTTTTTGAGTGAGGAGCTACGTGTTAGTATTCCTTTCACTCTGCACAATAAATGTGAAACTGTGTAAAGATAGGCTCCAGCATTACCCTCCCACAACACGCTTTCAGGAATTTAACACAGCCTGCTGCTCTGTGAAGGTTCTTGTTGGTGGCTTTCATTGTTGGCTCTTGGCCAAGTGGACATTGCAAAGGGGATTGTGAAATGGAAGTGAGGGCTGATGATTGGTGAGTCCACATTGGAATGGGGACGTTGCTTGGAAGAAGAACTGCGCAAACCACATTTCGTCCAGTTACGCGGAGTCCAAGGACATTCCTCCTCCTCCTCTTCCCTCCTCACAGAGTTCCCACCATCTCTGCCTCAGGAGCCAGTTCACTCACCTCCAACTTGTGGACGTGGTCCCTTTTAACTTGCACAGGTTCAGATCCCTTCTTGCGGTTGCACACCTGATCTTTGGCTCGGCTGTGTGACGTCAGGATAGCGTTGGGTCGAGCTGCTCTGGTGTGCGTCTCCTTCTGTCCTCACGCCTCATGGGCCACACAGGAAGTGGCCAGTGGCAGGGCCTGAACTCAGTAAGAAACACTACCCAACCCAATTTCTAGCCACTAGGTTTTAAGGAGCATCTTAAAGGAGGAGAGGCAGAGAGGGTTATGAAGGGAATTCCAGAGCTTAAGACTCTCTCTTTCTTTGTCTCTATCTCCCTCCCCTTGTCCAGCTCTCTCTATGTCTCTTTCTCTCCCCCTGTCTCTCCCTATCCCCCTCTTTATCCTAACTCCCTCCACCCCGTCTAAGGATGACAACATTCTCATAATCTCTCTCTCTCGCACAATGTTATTTTCACTCTCACGCTCTTGATCTCCCACACTGTCACCCTCTCTCATACTCTCAATCTATCTACTGTCACTCAGTCTCTCTCTCTCAATCTGACACTCACGATCTCTCTCACTGTCACTCTGTTCCTCTCTCACACACTCTCGATCTCTCTCACTGTCACTCTGTTCCTCTCTCACACACTCTCGATCTCTCTCACTGTCCCTCTGTTCCTCTCTCACACACTCTCGATCTCTATCACTGTCCCTCTGTTCCTCTCTCACACACTCTCGATCTCTCTCACTGTCCCTCTGTTCCTCTCTCACACACTTGATCTCTCTCACTCTCACTCTGTTCCTCTCTCACACACTCTCGATCTCTCTCACTGTCCCTCTGTTCCTCTCTCACACACTCTCGATCTCTATCACTGTCCCTCTGTTCCTCTCTCACACACTCTCGATCTCTCTCACTGTCCCTCTGTTCCTCTCTCACACACTTGATCTCTCTACTGTCACTCAGTCTCTCTCTCTCTCACACACTCTCGCTCTCTCTCACTGTCCCTCTGTTCCTCTCTCACACACTCTCGATCTCTCTCACTGTCACTCTGTTCCTCTCTCACACACTCTCGATCTCTATCACTGTCACTCAGTCTCTCTCTCTCTCTCACACACTCTCGATCTCTCTCACTGTCACTCTGTTCCTCTCTCACACACTCTCGATCTCTCTCACTGTCACTCTGTTCCTCTCTCACACACTCTCGATCTCTATCACTGTCCCTCTGTTCCTCTCTCACACACCCTCGATCTCTCTCACTGTCCCTCTGTTCCTCTCTCACACACTCTTGATCTCTCTACTGTCACTCAGTCTCTCTCTCTCTCACACACTCTCGCTCTCTCTCAGTCACTCTGTTCCTCTCTCACACACTCTCGATCTCTCTCACGGTCCCTCTGTTCCTCTCTCACACACTCTCTATCTCTCTCACTGTCCCTCTGTTCCTCTCTCACACACTCTTGATCTCCATACTGTCACTCAGTCTCTCTCTCTCTCACACACTCTCGATCTCTCTCACTGTCACTCTGTTCCTCTCTCACACACTCTCGATCTCTATCACTGTCCCTCTGTTCCTCTCTCACACACTCTCGATCTCTCTCACTGTCCCTCTGTTCCTCTCTCACACACTCTCGATCTCTCTCACTGTCCCTCTGTTCCTCTCTCACACACTCTTGATCTCTCTACTGTCACTCAGTCTCTCTCTCTCTCACACACACTCTCGCTCTCTCTCACAGTCACTTGTTCCTCTCTCGCACACTCTCGATCTCTCTCACTGTCCCTCTGTTCCTCTCTCACACACTCTCGATCTCTCTCACTGTCCCTCTGTTCCTCTCTCACACACTCTCGATCTCTCTCACTGTCCCTCTGTTCCTTTCTCACACACTCTCGATCTCTCTCACTGTCACTCTGTTCCTCTCTCACACAGTCTCGATTTCGCGCACTGTCCCTCTGTTCCTCTCTCACACACTCTCGATCTCTCTCACTCTTACTCTGTTCCTTTCTCACACACTCTCGATCTCTCTCACTGTCCCTCTGTTCTTCTCTCACACACTCTCGATCTCTCTCACTGTCACTCTGTTCCTCTCTCACATACTCTCGATCTCTCTCACTGTCACTCTGTTCCTCTCTCACATACTCTCGATCTCTCTCACTGTCCCTCTGTTCATCCCTCACACACTCTCGATCTCTCTCACAGTCACTTGTTCCTCTCTCACACACTCTCGATCTCTCTCACTGTCACTCTGTTCCTCTCTCACACACTCCCGATCTCTCTCACTGTCCCTCTGTTCCTTTCTCACACACTCTCGATCTCTCTCACTGTCACTCTGTTCCTCTCTCACACACTCTTGATCTCTCTCACTGTCCCTCTGTTCCTTTCTCACACACTCTCGATCTCTCTCACTGTCCCTCTGTTCCTCTATCGCACACTGTCGATCTCTCTCACTGTCCCTCTGTTCCTCTCTCACACACTCTCCATCTCTCTCACTGTCCCTCTGTTCCTCTCTCACACACTCTCGATCTCTCTCACTGTCCCTCTGTTCCTCTCTCACACACTCTCGATCTCTCTCACTGTCACTCTGTTCCTCTCTCACACACTCTCGATCTCTCTCACTGTCCCTCTGTTCCTCTCTCACACACTCTTGATCTCTCTCACTGTCCCTCTGTTCCTCTCTCACACACTCTCTATCTCTCTCACTGTCACTCAGTCTCTCTCTCTCTCTCACACACTCTCGATCTCTCTCACTGTCACTCTGTTCCTCTCTCACGCAATCTCGATCTCTCTCACTGTCACTCTGTTCCTCTCTCACACACTCTCGGTCTCTCTCACTGTCACTCTGTTCCTCTCTCACACACTCTCGATCTCTCTCACTGTCACTCTGTTCCTCTCTCACACACTCTCCATCTCTCTCACTGTCACTCTATTCCTCTCTCACACACTCTCGATCTCTCTCACTGTCACTCTGTTCCTCTCTCACACACTCTCGATCTCTCTCACTGTCACTCTGTTCCTCTCTCACACACTCTTGATCTCTCTCACTGTCCCTCTGTTCCTCTATCGCACACTCTCGATCTCTCTCACTGTCCCTCTGTTCCTTTCTCACACACTCTCGATCTCTCTCACTGTCACTCCGTTCCTCTCTCACACACTCTTGATCTCTCTCACTGTCCCTCTGTTCCTTTCTCACACAATCTCGATCTCTCTCACTGTCCCTCTGTTCCTCTCTCACACACTCTCGATCTCTCTCACTGTCCCTCTGTTCCTGTCTCACACACTCTCGATCTCACTCACTGTCCCTCTGTTCCTCTCTCACACACTCTCGATCTCTCTCACTGTCCCTCTGTTCCTTTCTCACACACTCTCGATCTCTCTCACTGTCCCTCTGTTCCTCTCTCACACACTCTCGATCTCTCTCACTGTCCCTCTGTTCCTGTCTCACACACTCTCGATCTCTCTCACTGTCCCTCTGTTCCTCTCTCACACACTCTCGATCTCTTTCACTGTCCCTCTGTTCCTTTCTCACACACTCTCGATCTCTCTCACTGTCACTCTGTTCCTTTCTCACACACTCTCGATCTCTCTCACTGTCCCTCTGTTCCTTTCTCACACACTCTCGATCTCTCTCACTGTCACTCTGTTCCTTTCTCACACACTCTCGATCTCTCTCATTGTCCCTCTGTTCCTCTCTCACACACTCTCGATCTCTCTCACTGTCACTCTGTTCCTTTCTCACACACTCTCGATCTCTCACACTGTCCCTCTGTTCCTCTCTCACACACCCTTGATCTCTCTACTGTCACTCAGTCTCTCTCTCTCACACACTCTCGATCTCTATCACTGTCACTCTGTTCCTCTCTCACACACTCTCGATCTCTCTCACTGTCACTCTGTTCCTCTCTCACACACTCTCGGTCTCTCTCACTGTCACTCTGTTCCTCTCTCACACACTCTCGATCTCTCTCACTGTCACTCTGTTCCTCTCTCACACACTCTCCATCTCTCTCACTGTCACTCTATTCCTCTCTCACACACTCTCGATCTCTCTCACTGTCACTCTGTTCCGGTCTCACACACTCTCGATCTCTCTCACTGTCCCTCTGTTCCTCTCTCACACACTCTTGATCTCTCTCACTGTCCCTCTGTTCCTCTATCGCACACTCTCGATCTCTCTCACTGTCCCTCTGTTCCTTTCTCACACACTCTCGATCTCTCTCACTGTCACTCCGTTCCTCTCTCACACACTCTTGATCTCTCTCACTGTCCCTCTGTTCCTTTCTCACACACTCTCGATCTCTCTCACTGTCCCTCTGTTCCTCTCTCACACACTCTCGATCTCTCTCACTGTCCCTCTGTTCCTGTCTCACACACTCTCGATCTCACTCACTGTCCCTCTGTTCCTCTCTCACACACTCTCGATCTCTCTCACTGTCCCTCTGTTCCTCTCTCACACACTCTCGATCTCTCTCACTGTCCCTCTGTTCCTCTCTCACACACTCTCGATCTCTCTCACTGTCCCTCTGTTCCTGTCTCACACACTCTCGATCTCTCTCACTGTCCCTCTGTTCCTCTCTCACGCACTCTCGATCTCTCTCACTGTCCCTCTGTTCCTCTCTCACACACTCTCGATCTCTCTCACTGTCCCTCTGTTCCTTTCTCACACACTCTCGATCTCTCTCACTGTCACTCTGTTCCTTTCTCACACACTTTCGATCTCTCTCACTGTCCCTCTGTTCCTTTCTCACACACTCTCGATCTCTCTCACTGTCACTCTGTTCCTTTCTCACACACTCTCGATCTCTCTCACTGTCCCTCTGTTCCTCTCTCACACACTCTCGATCTCTCTCACTGTCACTCTGTTCCTTTCTCACACACTCTCGATCTCTCACACTGTCCCTCTGTTCCTCTCTCACACACCCTTGATCTCTCTACTGTCACTCAGTCTCTCTCTCTCACACACTCTCGATCTCTCTCACTGTCACTCTGTTCCTCTCTCACACACTCTCGATCTCTCTCACTGTCCCTCTGTTCCTCTCTCACACACTCTCGATCTCTCTCAGTCACTCTGTTCCTCTCTCACACACTCTCGTTCTCTCTCACTGTCCCTCTGTTCCTCTCTCACACACTCTTGATCTCTCTACTGTCACTCAGTCTCTCTCTCTCTCTCACACACTCTCGATCTCTCTCACTGTCCCTCTCTTCTTCTCTCACACACTCTCGATCTCTCTCACTGTCCCTCTGTTCCTCTCTCACACACTCTCGATCTCGCTCACTGTCCCTCTGTTCCTCTCTCACACACTCTTGATCTCTCTACTGTCACTCAGTCTCTCTCTCTCTCTCACACACTCTCGCTCTCTCTCACAGTCACTTGTTCCTCTCTCAGACACTCTCGATCTCTCTCACTGTCACTCTGTTCCTCTCTCACACACTCTCTATCTCTCTCACTGTACCTCTGTTCCTCTTTCACACACTCTTGATCTCTCTACTGTCACTCAGTCTCTCTCTCTCTCTCACACACTCTCGCTCTCTCTCACAGTCACTTGTTCCTCTCTCACACACTCTTGATCTCTCTCACTGTCCCTCTGTTCCTTTCTCACACACTCTCGATCTCTCTCACTGTCCCTCTGTTCCTCTCTCACACACTCTCGATCTCTCTCACTGTCCCTCTGTTCCTGTCTCACACACTCTCGATCTCACTCACTGTCCCTCTGTTCCTCTCTCACACACTCTCGATCTCTCTCACTGTCCCTCTGTTCCTTTCTCACACACTCTCGATCTCTCTCACTGTCCCTCTGTTCCTCTCTCACACACTCTCGATCTCTCTCACTGTCCCTCTGTTCCTGTCTCACACACTCTCGATCTCTCTCACTGTCCCTCTGTTCCTCTCTCACACACTCTCGATCTCTTTCACTGTCCCTCTGTTCCTTTCTCACACACTCTCGATCTCTCTCACTGTCACTCTGTTCCTCTCTCACACACTCTCGATCTCTCTCACTGTCCCTCTGTTCCTTTCTCACACACTCTCGATCTCTCTCACTGTCACTCTGTTCCTTTCTCACACACTTTCGATCTCTCTCACTGTCCCTCTGTTCCTTTCTCACACACTCTCGATCTCTCTCACTGTCACTCTGTTCCTTTCTCACACACTCTCGATCTCTCTCACTGTCCCTCTGTTCCTCTCTCACACACTCTCGATCTCTCTCACTGTCACTCTGTTCCTTTCTCACACACTCTCGATCTCTCACACTGTCCCTCTGTTCCTCTCTCACACACCCTTGATCTCTCTACTGTCACTCAGTCTCTCTCTCTCACACACTCTCGATCTCTCTCACTGTCACTCTGTTCCTCTCTCACACACTCTCGATCTCTCTCACTGTCCCTCTGTTCCTCTCTCACACACTCTCGATCTCTCTCAGTCACTCTGTTCCTCTCTCACACACTCTCGTTCTCTCTCACTGTCCCTCTGTTCCTCTCTCACACACTCTTGATCTCTCTACTGTCACTCAGTCTCTCTCTCTCTCTCACACACTCTCGATCTCTCTCACTGTCCCTCTCTTCTTCTCTCACACACTCTCGATCTCTCTCACTGTCCCTCTGTTCCTCTCTCACACACTCTCGATCTCGCTCACTGTCCCTCTGTTCCTCTCTCACACACTCTTGATCTCTCTACTGTCACTCAGTCTCTCTCTCTCTCTCACACACTCTCGCTCTCTCTCACAGTCACTTGTTCCTCTCTCAGACACTCTCGATCTCTCTCACTGTCACTCTGTTCCTCTCTCACACACTCTCTATCTCTCTCACTGTACCTCTGTTCCTCTTTCACACACTCTTGATCTCTCTACTGTCACTCAGTCTCTCTCTCTCTCTCACACACTCTCGCTCTCTCTCACAGTCACTTGTTCCTCTCTCACACACTCTTGATCTCTCTCACTGTCCCTCTGTTCCTCTCTCACACACTCTCGATCTCACTCACTGTCCCTCTGTTCCTCTCTCACACACTCTCGATCTCTCTCACTGTCCCTCTGTTCCTCTCTCACACACTCTCGATCTCTCTACTGTCACTCAGTCTCTCTCTCTCTCTCACACACTCTCGCTCTCTCTCACAGTCACTTGTTCCTCTCTCACACACTCTTGATCTCTCTCACTGTCCCTCTGTTCCTTTCTCACACACTCTCGATCTCTCTCACTGTCCCTCTGTTCCTCTCTCACACACTCTCGATCTCTCTCACTGTCCCTCTGTTCCTGTCTCACACACTCTCGATCTCACTCACTGTCCCTCTGTTCCTCTCTCACACACTCTCGATCTCTCTCACTGTCCCTCTGTTCCTTTCTCACACACTCTCGATCTCTCTCACTGTCCCTCTGTTCCTCTCTCACACACTCTCGATCTCTCTCACTGTCCCTCTGTTCCTGTCTCACACACTCTCGATCTCTCTCACTGTCCCTCTGTTCCTCTCTCACACACTCTCGATCTCTTTCACTGTCCCTCTGTTCCTTTCTCACACACTCTCGATCTCTCTCACTGTCACTCTGTTCCTCTCTCACACACTCTCGATCTCTCTCACTGTCCCTCTGTTCCTTTCTCACACACTCTCGATCTCTCTCACTGTCACTCTGTTCCTTTCTCACACACTCTCGATCTCTCTCACTGTCCCTCTGTTCCTTTCTCACACACTCTCGATCTCTCTCACTGTCACTCTGTTCCTTTCTCACACACTCTCGATCTCTCTCACTGTCCCTCTGTTCCTCTCTCACACACTCTCGATCTCTCTCACTGTCACTCTGTTCCTTTCTCACACACTCTCGATCTCTCACACTGTCCCTCTGTTCCTCTCTCACACACCCTTGATCTCTCTACTGTCACTCAGTCTCTCTCTCTCACACACTCTCGATCTCTATCACTGTCACTCTGTTCCTCTCTCACACACTCTCGATCTCTCTCACTGTCACTCTGTTCCTCTCTCACACACTCTCGGTCTCTCTCACTGTCACTCTGTTCCTCTCTCACACACTCTCGATCTCTCTCACTGTCACTCTGTTCCTCTCTCACACACTCTCCATCTCTCTCACTGTCACTCTATTCCTCTCTCACACACTCTCGATCTCTCTCACTGTCACTCTGTTCCTCTCTCACACACCCTCGATCTCTCTCACTGTCACTCTGTTCCTCTCTCACACACTCTTGATCTCTCTCACTGTCCCTCTGTTCCTCTATCGCACACTCTCGATCTCTCTCACTGTCCCTCTGTTCGTTTCTCACACACTCTCGATCTCTCTCACTGTCACTCCGTTCCTCTCTCACACACTCTTGATCTCTCTCACTGTCCCTCTGTTCCTTTCTCACACACTCTCGATCTCTCTCACTGTCCCTCTGTTCCTCTCTCACACACTCTCGATCTCTCTCACTGTCCCTCTGTTCCTGTCTCACACACTCTCGATCTCACTCACTGTCCCTCTGTTCCTCTCTCACACACTCTCGATCTCTCTCACTGTCCCTCTGTTCCTCTCTCACACACTCTCGATCTCTCTCACTGTCCCTCTGTTCCTGTCTCACACACTCTCGATCTCTCTCACTGTCCCTCTGTTCCTCTCTCACACACTCTCGATCTCTTTCACTGTCCCTCTGTTCCTTTCTCACACACTCTCGATCTCTCTCACTGTCACTCTGTTCCTTTCTCACACACTCTCGGTCTCTCTCACTGTCACTCTGTTCCTCTCTCACACACTCTCGATCTCTCTCACTGTCACTCTGTTCCTCTCTCACACACTCTCGATCTCTCTCACTGTCACTCTGTTCCTCTCTCACACACTCTCGATCTCTCTCACTGTCACTCTGTTCCTTTCTCACACACTCTCGATCTCTCACACTGTCCCTCTGTTCCTCTCTCACACACCCTTGATCTCTCTACTGTCACTCAGTCTCTCTCTCTCACACACTCTCGATCTCTCTCACTGTCACTCTGTTCCTCTCTCACACACTCTCGATCTCTCTCACTGTCCCTCTGTTCCTCTCTCACACACTCTCGATCTCTCTCAGTCACTCTGTTCCTCTCTCACACACTCTCGATCTCTCTCACTGTCCCTCTGTTCCTCTCTCACACACTCTTGATCTCTCTACTGTCACTCAGTCTCTCTCTCTCTCTCACACACTCTCGATCTCTCTCACTGTCCCTCTCTTCTTCTCTCACACACTCTCGATCTCTCTCACTGTCCCTCTGTTCCTCTCTCACACACTCTCGATCTCGCTCACTGTCCCTCTGTTCCTCTCTCACACACTCTTGATCTCTCTACTGTCACTCAGTCTCTCTCTCTCTCTCACACACTCTCGCTCTCTCTCACAGTCACTTGTTCCTCTCTCAGACACTCTCGATCTCTCTCACTGTCACTCTGTTCCTCTCTCACACACTCTCTATCTCTCTCACTGTACCTCTGTTCCTCTTTCACACACTCTTGATCTCTCTACTGTCACTCAGTCTCTCTCTCTCTCTCACACACTCTCGCTCTCTCTCACAGTCACTTGTTCCTCTCTCACACACTCTTGATCTCTCTCACTGTCCCTCTGTTCCTCTCTCACACACTCTTGATCTCTCTCACTGTCCCTCTGTTCCTCTCTCACACACACTCGATCTCTCTCACTGTCCCTCTGTTCCTTTCGCACACACTCTCGATCTCTCTCACTGTCACTCTGTACCTCTCTCACACACTCTTGATCTCTCTCACTGTCACTCTGTTCCTCTCTCACACACTCTCGATCTCTCTCACTGTCCCTCTGTTCCTCTCTCACACACTCTTGATCTCTCTCCTGTCACTCAGTCTCACTCTCTCTCTCACACACTTTCGCTCTCTCTCAGTCACTCTGTTCCTCTCACATACTCTCGCTCTCTCTCAGTCACTCTGTTCCTCTCTCACACACTCTCGATCTCTCTCACTGTCCCTCTGTTCCTCTCTCACCCACTCTTGATCTCTCTACTGTCACTCAGTCTCTCTCTCTCTCACACACTCTCGATCTCTCTCACTGTCCCTCTGTTCCTCGCTCACACACTCTCGCTCTCTCTCAGTCATTCTTTTCCTCTCTCACACACTCTCGATCTCCCTCACTGTCCCTCTGTTCCTCTCTCACACACTCTTGATCTCTCTACTGTCACTCAGTCTCTCTCTCTGTCTCACACACTCTCGATCGCTCTCACTGTCACTCTGTTCCTCTCTCACACACTCTCGATCTCTATCACTGTCCCTCTGTTCCTCTCTCACCCACTCTTGATCTCTCTACTGTCACTCAGTCTCTCTCTCTCTCTCACACACTCTCGATCTCTCTCACTGTCCCTCTGTTCCTCTCTCACCCACTCTTGATCTCTCTACTGTCACTCAGTCTCTCTCTCTCTCTCACACACTCTCGATCTCTCTCACTGTCACTCCGTTCCTCTCTCACACACTCTTGATCTCTCTCACTGTCCCTCTGTTCCTTTCTCACACAATCTCGATCTCTCTCACTGTCCCTCTGTTCCTCTCTCACACACTCTCGATCTCTCTCACTGTCCCTCTGTTCCTGTCTCACACACTCTCGATCTCACTCACTGTCCCTCTGTTCCTCTCTCACACACTCTCGATCTCTCTCACTGTCCCTCTGTTCCTTTCTCACACACTCTCGATCTCTCTCACTGTCCCTCTGTTCCTCTCTCACACACTCTCGATCTCTCTCACTGTCCCTCTGTTCCTGTCTCACACACTCTCGATCACTCTCACTGTCCCTCTGTTCCTCTCTCACACACTCTCGATCTCTTTCACTGTCCCTCTGTTCCTTTCTCACACACTCTCGATCTCTCTCACTGTCACTCTGTTCCTTTCTCACACACTCTCGATCTCTCTCACTGTCCCTCTGTTCCTTTCTCACACACTCTCGATCTCTCTCACTGTCACTCTGTTCCTTTCTCACACACTCTCGATCTCTCTCACTGTCCCTCTGTTCCTCTCTCACACACTCTCGATCTCTCTCACTGTCACTCTGTTCCTTTCTCACACACTCTCGATCTCTCACACTGTCCCTCTGTTCCTCTCTCACACACCCTTGATCTCTCTACTGTCACTCAGTCTCTCTCTCTCACACACTCTCGATCTCTATCACTGTCACTCTGTTCCTCTCTCACACACTCTCGATCTCTCTCACTGTCACTCTGTTCCTCTCTCACACACTCTCGGTCTCTCTCACTGTCACTCTGTTCCTCTCTCACACACTCTCGATCTCTCTCACTGTCACTCTGTTCCTCTCTCACACACTCTCCATCTCTCTCACTGTCACTCTATTCCTCTCTCACACACTCTCGATCTCTCTCACTGTCACTCTGTTCCTCTCTCACACACTCTCGATCTCTCTCACTGTCACTCTGTTCCTCTGTCACACACTCTTGATCTCTCTCACTGTCCCTCTGTTCCTCTATCGCACACTCTCGATCTCTCTCACTGTCCCTCTGTTCCTTTCTCACACACTCTCGATCTCTCTCACTGTCACTCCGTTCCTCTCTCACACACTCTTGATCTCTCTCACTGTCCCTCTGTTCCTTTCTCACACACTCTCGATCTCTCACACTGTCCCTCTGTTCCTCTCTCACACACCCTTGATCTCTCTACTGTCACTCAGTCTCTCTCTCTCACACACTCTCGATCTCTCTCACTGTCACTCTGTTCCTCTCTCACACACTCTCGATCTCTCTCACTGTCCCTCTGTTCCTCTCTCACACACTCTCGATCTCTCTCAGTCACTCTGTTCCTCTCTCACACACTCTCGTTCTCTCTCACTGTCCCTCTGTTCCTCTCTCACACACTCTTGATCTCTCTACTGTCACTCAGTCTCTCTCTCTCTCTCACACACTCTCGATCTCTCTCACTGTCCCTCTCTTCTTCTCTCACACACTCTCGATCTCTCTCACTGTCCCTCTGTTCCTCTCTCACACACTCTCGATCTCGCTCACTGTCCCTCTGTTCCTCTCTCACACACTCTTGATCTCTCTACTGTCACTCAGTCTCTCTCTCTCTCTCACACACTCTCGCTCTCTCTCACAGTCACTTGTTCCTCTCTCAGACACTCTCGATCTCTCTCACTGTCACTCTGTTCCTCTCTCACACACTCTCTATCTCTCTCACTGTACCTCTGTTCCTCTTTCACACACTCTTGATCTCTCTACTGTCACTCAGTCTCTCTCTCTCTCTCACACACTCTCGCTCTCTCTCACAGTCACTTGTTCCTCTCTCACACACTCTTGATCTCTCTCACTGTCCCTCTGTTCCTTTCTCACACACTCTCGATCTCTCTCACTGTCCCTCTGTTCCTCTCTCACACACTCTCGATCTCTCTCACTGTCCCTCTGTTCCTGTCTCACACACTCTCGATCTCACTCACTGTCCCTCTGTTCCTCTCTCACACACTCTCGATCTCTCTCACTGTCCCTCTGTTCCTTTCTCACACACTCTCGATCTCTCTCACTGTCCCTCTGTTCCTCTCTCACACACTCTCGATCTCTCTCACTGTCCCTCTGTTCCTGTCTCACACACTCTCGATCTCTCTCACTGTCCCTCTGTTCCTCTCTCACACACTCTCGATCTCTTTCACTGTCCCTCTGTTCCTTTCTCACACACTCTCGATCTCTCTCACTGTCACTCTGTTCCTTTCTCACACACTCTCGATCTCTCTCACTGTCCCTCTGTTCCTTTCTCACACACTCTCGATCTCTCTCACTGTCACTCTGTTCCTTTCTCACACACTCTCGATCTCTCTCACTGTCCCTCTGTTCCTCTCTCACACACTCTCGATCTCTCTCACTGTCACTCTGTTCCTTTCTCACACACTCTCGATCTCTCACACTGTCCCTCTGTTCCTCTCTCACACACCCTTGATCTCTCTACTGTCACTCAGTCTCTCTCTCTCACACACTCTCGATCTCTATCACTGTCACTCTGTTCCTCTCTCACACACTCTCGATCTCTCTCACTGTCACTCTGTTCCTCTCTCACACACTCTCGGTCTCTCTCACTGTCACTCTGTTCCTCTCTCACACACTCTCGATCTCTCTCACTGTCACTCTGTTCCTCTCTCACACACTCTCCATCTCTCTCACTGTCACTCTATTCCTCTCTCACACACTCTCGATCTCTCTCACTGTCACTCTGTTCCTCTCTCACACACCCTCGATCTCTCTCACTGTCACTCTGTTCCTCTCTCACACACTCTTGATCTCTCTCACTGTCCCTCTGTTCCTCTATCGCACACTCTCGATCTCTCTCACTGTCCCTCTGTTCCTTTCTCACACACTCTCGATCTCTCTCACTGTCACTCCGTTCCTCTCTCACACACTCTTGATCTCTCTCACTGTCCCTCTGTTCCTTTCTCACACACTCTCGATCTCTCTCACTGTCCCTCTGTTCCTCTCTCACACACTCTCGATCTCTCTCACTGTCCCTCTGTTCCTGTCTCACACACTCTCGATCTCACTCACTGTCCCTCTGTTCCTCTCTCACACACTCTCGATCTCTCTCACTGTCCCTCTGTTCCTCTCTCACACACTCTCGATCTCTCTCACTGTCCCTCTGTTCCTGTCTCACACACTCTCGATCTCTCTCACTGTCCCTCTGTTCCTCTCTCACACACTCTCGATCTCTTTCACTGTCCCTCTGTTCCTTTCTCACACACTCTCGATCTCTCTCACTGTCACTCTGTTCCTTTCTCACACACTTTCGATCTCTCTCACTGTCCCTCTGTTCCTTTCTCACACACTCTCGATCTCTCTCACTGTCACTCTGTTCCTTTCTCACACACTCTCGATCTCTCTCACTGTCCCTCTGTTCCTCTCTCACACACTCTCGATCTCTCTCACTGTCACTCTGTTCCTTTCTCACACACTCTCGATCTCTCACACTGTCCCTCTGTTCCTCTCTCACACACCCTTGATCTCTCTACTGTCACTCAGTCTCTCTCTCTCACACACTCTCGATCTCTCTCACTGTCACTCTGTTCCTCTCTCACACACTCTCGATCTCTCTCACTGTCCCTCTGTTCCTCTCTCACACACTCTCGATCTCTCTCAGTCACTCTGTTCCTCTCTCACACACTCTCGATCTCTCTCACTGTCCCTCTGTTCCTCTCTCACACACTCTTGATCTCTCTACTGTCACTCAGTCTCTCTCTCTCTCTCACACACTCTCGATCTCTCTCACTGTCCCTCTCTTCTTCTCTCACACACTCTCGATCTCTCTCACTGTCCCTCTGTTCCTCTCTCACACACTCTCGATCTCGCTCACTGTCCCTCTGTTCCTCTCTCACACACTCTTGATCTCTCTACTGTCACTCAGTCTCTCTCTCTCTCTCACACACTCTCGCTCTCTCTCACAGTCACTTGTTCCTCTCTCAGACACTCTCGATCTCTCTCACTGTCACTCTGTTCCTCTCTCACACACTCTCTATCTCTCTCACTGTACCTCTGTTCCTCTTTCACACACTCTTGATCTCTCTACTGTCACTCAGTCTCTCTCTCTCTCTCACACACTCTCGCTCTCTCTCACAGTCACTTGTTCCTCTCTCACACACTCTTGATCTCTCTCACTGTCCCTCTGTTCCTCTCTCACACACTCTCGATCTCACTCACTGTCCCTCTGTTCCTCTCTCACACACTCTCGATCTCTCTCACTGTCCCTCTGTTCCTCTCTCACACACTCTCGATCTCTCTCACTGTCCCTCTGTTCCTGTCTCACACACTCTCGATCTCTCTCACTGTCCCTCTGTTCCTCTCTCACACACTCTCGATCTCTTTCACTGTCCCTCTGTTCCTTTCTCACACACTCTCGATCTCTCTCACTGTACCTCTGTTCCTCTTTCACACACTCTTGATCTCTCTACTGTCACTCAGTCTCTCTCTCTCTCTCACACACTCTCGCTCTCTCTCACAGTCACTTGTTCCTCTCTCACACACTCTTGATCTCTCTCACTGTCCCTCTGTTCCTCTCTCACACACTCTCGATCTCACTCACTGTCCCTCTGTTCCTCTCTCACACACTCTCGATCTCTCTCACTGTCCCTCTGTTCCTCTCTCACACACTCTCGATCTCTCTCACTGTCCCTCTGTTCCTGTCTCACACACTCTCGATCTCTCTCACTGTCCCTCTGTTCCTCTCTCACACACTCTCGATCTCTTTCACTGTCCCTCTGTTCCTTTCTCACACACTCTCGATCTCTCTCACTGTCACTCTGTTCCTTTCTCACACACTTTCGATCTCTCTCACTGTCCCTCTGTTCCTTTCTCACACACTCTCGATCTCTCTCACTGTCACTCTGTTCCTTTCTCACACACTCTCGATCTCTCTCACTGTCACTCTGTTCCTTTCTCACACACTCTCGATCTCTCTCACTGTCCCTCTGTTCCTCTCTCACACACTCTCGATCTCTCTCACTGTCACTCTGTTCCTTTCTCACACACTCTCGATCTCTCACACTGTCCCTCTGTTCCTCTCTCACACACCCTTGATCTCTCTACTGTCACTCAGTCTCTCTCTCTCACACACTCTCGATCTCTCTCACTGTCACTCTGTTCCTCTCTCACACACTCTCGATCTCTCTCACTGTCCCTCTGTTCCTCTCTCACACACTCTCGATCTCTCTCAGTCACTCTGTTCCTCTCTCACACACTCTCGATCTCTCTCACTGTCCCTCTGTTCCTCTCTCACACACTCTTGATCTCTCTACTGTCACTCAGTCTCTCTCTCTCTCTCACACACTCTCGATCTCTCTCACTGTCCCTCTCTTCTTCTCTCACACACTCTCGATCTCTCTCACTGTCCCTCTGTTCCTCTCTCACACACTCTCGATCTCGCTCACTGTCCCTCTGTTCCTCTCTCACACACTCTTGATCTCTCTACTGTCACTCAGTCTCTCTCTCTCTCTCACACACTCTCGCTCTCTCTCACAGTCACTTGTTCCTCTCTCAGACACTCTCGATCTCTCTCACTGTCACTCTGTTCCTCTCTCACACACTCTCTATCTCTCTCACTGTACCTCTGTTCCTCTTTCACACACTCTTGATCTCTCTACTGTCACTCAGTCTCTCTCTCTCTCTCACACACTCTCGCTCTCTCTCACAGTCACTTGTTCCTCTCTCACACACTCTTGATCTCTCTCACTGTCCCTCTGTTCCTCTCTCACACACTCTTGATCTCTCTCACTGTCCCTCTGTTCCTCTCTCACACACACTCGATCTCTCTCACTGTCCCTCTGTTCCTTTCGCACACACTCTCGATCTCTCTCACTGTCACTCTGTACCTCTCTCACACACTCTTGATCTCTCTCACTGTCACTCTGTTCCTCTCTCACACACTCTCGATCTCTCTCACTGTCCCTCTGTTCCTCTCTCACACACTCTTGATCTCTCTCCTGTCACTCAGTCTCACTCTCTCTCTCACACACTATCGCTCTCTCTCAGTCACTCTGTTCCTCTCACATACTCTCGCTCTCTCTCAGTCACTCTGTTCCTCTCTCACACACTCTCGATCTCTCTCACTGTCCCTCTGTTCCTCTCTCACCCACTCTTGATCTCTCTACTGTCACTCAGTCTCTCTCTCTCTCACACACTCTCGATCTCTCTCACTGTCCCTCTGTTCCTCGCTCACACACTCTCGCTCTCTCTCAGTCATTCTTTTCCTCTCTCACACACTCTCGATCTCCCTCACTGTCCCTCTGTTCCTCTCTCACACACTCTTGATCTCTCTACTGTCACTCAGTCTCTCTCTCTGTCTCACACACTCTCGATCTCTCTCACTGTCACTCTGTTCCTCTCTCACACACTCTCGATCTCTATCACTGTCCCTCTGTTCCTCTCTCACCCACTCTTGATCTCTCTACTGTCACTCAGTCTCTCTCTCTCTCTCACACACTCTCGATCTCTCTCACTGTCCCTCTGTTCCTCTCTCACTCACTCTCTATCTCTCTCACTGTCACTGAGTCTCTCTCTCTCTCTCACACACTCTCGATCTCTCTCACTGTCCTTCTGTTCCTCGCTCACACACTCTCGCTCTCTCTCAGTCATTCTTTTCCTCTCTCACACACTCTTGATCTCTCTACTGTCACTGAGTCTCTCTCTCTCTCACACACTCTCACTCTCTCTCACAGTCACTTGTTCCTCTCTCACACACTCTCGATCTCTCTCACTGTCACTCTGTTCCTCTCTCACACACTATCTCTCTCACTGTACCTCGGTTCCTCTCTCACACACTCTTGATCTCTCTACTGTCACTGAGTCTCTCTCTCTCTCACACACTCTCACTCTCTCTCACAGTCACTTGTTCCTCTCTCACACACTCTCGATCTCTCTCACTGTCACTCTGTTCCTCTCTCACACACTATCTCTCTCACTGTACCTCGGTTCCTCTCTCACACACTCTTGATCTCTCTACTGTCACTCAGTCTCTCTCTCTCTCTCACACACTCTCGATCTCTCTCACTGTCACTCTGTTCCTCTCTCACATACTCTCGAACTCTCTCACTGTCCCTCTATTCCTCTGTCACACACTCTCGATCTCTCTCACTGTCCCTCTGTTCCTGTCTCACACACTCTCGATCTCTCTCACTGTCCCTCTGTTCCTTTCTCACACACTCTCGATCTCTCTCACTGTCACTCTGTTCCTCTCTCACACACTCTCGATCTCTCTCACTGTCCCTCTGTTCCTCTCTCACACACTCTCGATCTCTCTCACTGTCACTCTGTTCCTCTCTCACACACTCTTGATCTCTCTACTGTCACTCAGTCTCTCTCTCTCTCTCACACACTCTCGATCTCTCTCACTGTTCCTCTCTCACACACTCTCGATCTCTCTCACTGTCCCTCTGTTCCTCTCTCACACACTCTCGATCTCTCTCACTGTCCCTCTGTTCCTCTCTCACACACTCTCTATCTCTCTCACTGTCACTCAATCTCTCTCTCTCTCTCACGCACTCTCGATCTCTCTCACTGTCACTCTGTTCCTCTCTCACACACTCTCGGTCTCTCTCACTGTCACTCTGTTCCTCTCTCACACACTCTCGATCTCTCTCACTGTCACTCTGTTCCTCTCTCACATCCTCTCGATCTCTCTCACTGTCACTCTGTTCCTCTCTCACACACTGTTGATCTCTCTCACTGTCACTCTGTTCCTCTCTCACACACTCTCGATGTCTCTCACTGTCCCTCTGTTCCTCTCTCACACACTCTCGGTCTCTCTCACTGTCCCTCTGTTCCTTTCTCACACACTCTCGATCTCTCTCACTGTCCCTCTGTTCCTCTCTCACACACTCTCGATCTCTCTCACTGTCCCTCTGTTCCTCTATCGCACACTCTCGATCTCTCTCACTGTCCCTCTGTTCCTCTCTCACACACACTCTATCTCTCTCACTGTCACTCTGTTCCTCTCTCACACACTCCCGATCTCTCTCACTGTCCCTCTGTTCCTCTCTCATACACTCGCTCTCTCTCACAGTCACTTGTTCCTCTCTCACACACTCTCGATCTCTCTCACTGTCCCTCTGTTCCTCTCTCACACACTCTTGATCTCTCTACTGTCACTCAGTCTCTCTCACACACTCTCGATCTCTCTCAGTCACTTGTTCCTCTCTCACACACTCTCGATCTCTCTCACTGTCACTCTGTTCCTCTCTCACATACTCTCGAACTCTCTCACTGTCCCTCTGTTCCTCTGTCACACACTCTCTATCTCTCTCACCGTCACTCAGTCTCTCTCTCTCTCTCACACACTCTCGATCTCTCTCACTGTCACTCTGTTCCTCTCTCACACACTCTCTATCTCTCTCACTGTCACTCAGTCTCTCTCTCTCTCTCACACACTCTCGATCTCTCTCACTGTCCCTCTGTTCCTCTCTCACACACTCTCGATCTCTCTCACTGTCCCTCGGTTCCTTTCTCACACACTCTCGATCTCTCTCACTGTCCCTCTGTTCCTCTCTCACACACTCTCGATCTCTCTCACTGTCCCTCTGTTCCTGTCTCACACACTCTCGATCTCTCTCACTGTCCCTCTGTTCCTCTCTCACGCACTCTCGATCTCTCTCACTGTCCCTCTGTTCCTTTCTCACACACTCTCGATCTCTCTCACTGTCACTCTGTTCCTTTCTCACACACTCTCGATCTCTCTCACTGTCCCTCTGTTCCTTTCTCACACACTCTCGATCTCTCTCACTGTCACTCTGTTCCTTTCTCACACACTCTCGATCTCTCTCACTTTCCCTCTGTTCCTCTCTCACACACTCTCGATTTCGCGCACTGTCCCTCTGTTCCTCTCTCACACACACTCGATCTCTCTCACTGTCACTCTGTTCCTTTCTCACACACTCTCGATCTCTCTCACTGTCCCTCTGTTCCTCTCTCACACACCCTTGATCTCTCTACTGTCACTCAGTCTCTCTCTCTCACACACTCTCGATCTCTCTCACTGTCACTCTGTTCCTCTCTCACACACTCTCGATCTCTCTCACTGTCACTCTGTTCCTCTCTCACATCCTCTCGATCTCTCTCACTGTCACTCTGTTCCTCTCTCACACACTGTTGATCTCTCTCACTGTCACTCTGTTCCTCTCTCACACACTCTCGATGTCTCTCACTGTCCGTCTGTTCCTCTATCACACACTCTCGATCTCTCTCACTGTCCCTCTGTTCCTTTCTCACACACTCTCGATCTCTCTCACTGTCCCTCTGTTCCTCTCTCACACACTCTCGATCTCTCTCACTGTCCCTCTGTTCCTCTATCGCACACTCTCGATCTCTCTCACTGTCCCTCTGTTCCTCTCTCACACACACTCTATCTCTCTCACTGTCACTCTGTTCCTCTCTCACACACTCCCGATCTCTCTCACTGTCCCTCTGTTCCTCTCTCATACACTCGCTCTCTCTCACAGTCACTTGTTCCTCTCTCACACACTCTCGATCTCTCTCACTGTCCCTCTGTTCCTCTCTCACACACTCTTGATCTCTCTACTGTCACTCAGTCTCTCTCACACACTCTCGATCTCTCTCAGTCACTTGTTCCTCTCTCACACACTCTCGATCTCTCTCACTGTCACTCTGTTCCTCTCTCACATACTCTCGAACTCTCTCACTGTCCCTCTGTTCCTCTGTCACACACTCTCTATCTCTCTCACCGTCACTCAGTCTCTCTCTCTCTCTCACACACTCTCGATCTCTCTCACTGTCACTCTGTTCCTCTCTCACACACTCTCTATCTCTCTCACTGTCACTCAGTCTCTCTCTCTCTCTCACACACTCTCGATCTCTCTCACTGTCCCTCTGTTCCTCTCTCACACACTCTCGATCTCTCTCACTGTCCCTCGGTTCCTTTCTCACACACTCTCGATCTCTCTCACTGTCCCTCTGTTCCTCTCTCACACACTCTCGATCTCTCTCACTGTCCCTCTGTTCCTGTCTCACACACTCTCGATCTCTCTCACTGTCCCTCTGTTCCTCTCTCACGCACTCTCGATCTCTCTCACTGTCCCTCTGTTCCTTTCTCACACACTCTCGATCTCTCTCACTGTCACTCTGTTCCTTTCTCACACACTCTCGATCTCTCTCACTGTCCCTCTGTTCCTTTCTCACACACTCTCGATCTCTCTCACTGTCACTCTGTTCCTTTCTCACACACTCTCGATCTCTCTCACTTTCCCTCTGTTCCTCTCTCACACACTCTCGATTTCGCGCACTGTCCCTCTGTTCCTCTCTCACACACACTCGATCTCTCTCACTGTCACTCTGTTCCTTTCTCACACACTCTCGATCTCTCTCACTGTCCCTCTGTTCCTCTCTCACACACCCTTGATCTCTCTCACTGTCACTCAGTCTCTCTCTCTCTCTCACACACTCTCGATCTCTCTCACTGTCCCTCTGTTCCTCTCTCACACACTCTCGATCTCTCTCAGTCACTCTGTTCCTCTCTCACACACTCTCGATCTCTCTCACTGTCCCTCTGTTCCTCTCTCACACACTCTTCATCTTTCTACTGTCACTCAGTCTCTCTCTCTCTCTCACACACTCTCGATCTCTCTCACTGTCCCTCTGTTCCTCTCTCACACACTCTCGATCTCTCTCACTGTCCCTCTGTTCCTCTCTCACACACTCTTGATCTCTCTACTGTCACTCAGTCTCTCTCTCTCTCTCACACACTCTCGCTCTCTCTCACAGTCACTTGTTCCTCTCTCACACACTCTCGATCTCTCTCACTGTCCCTCTGTTCCTCTCTCACACACTCTCGATCTCTCTCACTGTCCCTCTGTTCCTCTCTCACACACTCTCGATCTCTCTCACTGTCCCTCTGTTCCTCTCTCGCACACTCTCGATCTCTCTCACTGTCCCTCTGTTCCTTTTTCACACACTCTCGATCTCTCTCACTGTCCCTCTGTTCCTTTCTCACACACTCTCGATCTCTCTCACTGTCCCTCTGTTCCTCTATCGCACACTGTCGATCTCTCTCACTGTCCCTCTGTTTCTCTCTCACACACTCTCCATCTCTCTCACTGTCCCTCTGTTCCTCTCTCACACACTCTCGGTCTCTCTCACTGTCACTCTGTTCCTCTCTCACACACTCTCGATCTCTCTCACTGTCACTCTGTTCCTCTCTCACACACTCTCCATCTCTCTCACTGTCACTCTATTCCTCTCTCACACACTCTCGATCTCTCTCACTGTCACTCTGTTCCTCTCTCACACACTCTCGCTCTCTCTCACTGTCACTCTGTTCCTCTCTCACACACTCTCGATCTCTCTCACTGTCACTCTGTTCCTCTCTCACACACTCTTGATCTCTCTCACTGTCCCTCTGTTCCTTTCTCATACACTCTCGATCTCTCTCACTGTCCCTCTGTTCCTTTCTCACACACTCTCGATCTCTCTCACTGTCCCTCTGTTCCTCTCTCACACACTCTCGATCTCTCTCACTGTCCCTCTGTCCCTCTCTCACACACTCTCGATCTCTCTCACTGTCCCTCTGTTCCTCTCTCACACACTCTCGATCTCTCTCACTGTCACTCTGTTCCTTTCTCACACACTCTCGATCTCTCTCACTGTCCCTCTGTTCCTTTCTCACACACTCTCGATCTCTCTCACTGTCACTCTGTTCCTTTCTCACACACTCTCGATCTCTCTCACTGTCCCTCTGTTCCTCTCTCACACACTCTCGATCTCTCTCACTGTCCCTCTGTTCCTCTCTCACACACTCTCGATCTCTCTCACTGTCCCTCTGTTCCTCTCTCACACACTCTCTATCTCTCTCACTGTCACTCAATCTCTCTCTCTCTCTCACGCACTCTCGATCTCTCTCACTGTCACTCTGTTCCTCTCTCACACACTCTCGGTCTCTCTCACTGTCACTCTGTTCCTCTCTCACACACTCTCGATCTCTCTCACTGTCACTCTGTTCCTCTCTCACACACTCTCGATCTCTCTCACTGTCACTCTGTTCCTCTCTCACACACTCTCGATCTCTCTCACTGTCACTCTGTTCCTCTCTCACACACTGTTGATCTCTCTCACTGTCACTCTGTTCCTCTCTCACACACTCTCGATCTCTCTCACTGTCCCTCTGTTCCTCTATCACACACTCTCGATCTCTCTCACTGTCCCTCTGTTCCTTTCTCACACACTCTCGATCTCTCTCACTGTCACTCTGTTCCTTTCTCACACACTCTCGATCTCTCTCACTGTCCCTCTGTTCCTCTATCGCACACTCTCGATCTCTCTCACTGTCCCTCTGTTCCTCTCTCACACACTCTCTATCTCTCTCACTGTCACTCTGTTCCTCTCTCACACACTCCCGATCTCTCTCACTGTCCCTCTGTTCCTCTCTCATACACTCGCTCTCTCTCACAGTCACTTGTTCCTCTCTCACACACTCTCGATCTCTCTCACTGTCCCTCTGTTCCTCTCTCACACACTCTTGATCTCTCTACTGTCACTCAGTCTCTCTCTCTCTCTCACACACTCTCGATCTCTCTCACTGTCACTCTGTTCCTCTCTCACACACTCTCGATCTCTCTCACTGTCCCTCTGTTCCTCTCTCACACACTCTCGATCTCTCTCACTGTCCCTCTGTTCCTCTCTCACACACTCTCGATCTCTCTCACTGTCACTCTGTTCCTCTCTCACACACTGTTGAACTCTCTACTGTCACTCAGTCTCTCTCTCTCTCTCTCACACACTCTCGCTCTCTCTCAGTCACTTGTTCCTCTCTCACACACTCTCGATCTCTCTCACTGTCACTCTGTTCCTCTCTCACATACTCTCGAACTCTCTCACTGTCCCTCTGTTCCTCTGTCACACACTCTCTATCTCTCTCACTGTCACTCAGTCTCTCTCTCTCTCTCTCTCACACACTCTCGATCTCTCTCACTGTCACTCTGTTCCTCTCTCACACACTGTCTATCTCTCTCACTGTCACTCAGTCTCTCTCTCTCTCTCACACACTCTCGATCTCTTTCACTGTCACTCTGTTCCTCTCTCACGCACTCTCGATCTCTCTCACTGTCACTCTGTTCCTCTCTCACACACTCTCGGTCTCTCTCACTGTCACTCTGTTCCTCTCTCACACACTCTCGATCTCTCTCACTGTCACTCTGTTCCTCTCTCACGCACTCTCCATCTCTCTCACTGTCCCTCTGTTCCTCTCTCACACACTCTCGATCTCTCTCACTGTCACTCTGTTCCTCTCTCACACACTCTCGATCTCTCTCACTGTCCCTCTGTTCCTCTATCGCACACTCTCGATCTCTCTCACTGTCCCTCTGTTCCTTTCTCACACACTCTCGATCTCTCTCACTGTCCCTCTGTTCCTTTCTCACACACTCTCGATCTCTCTCACTGTCCCTCTGTTCCTCTCTCACACACTCTCGATCTCTCTCACTGTCACTCTGTTCCTCTCTCACACACTCTCGATCTCTCTCACTGTCACTCTGTTCCTCTCTCACACACTCTCGATCTCTCTCACTGTCACTCTGTTCCTTTCTCACACACTCTCGATCTCTCTCACTGTCCCTCTGTTCCTTTCTCACACACTCTCGATCTCTCTCACTGTCACTCTGTTCCTTTCTCACACACTCTCGATCTCTCTCACTGTCCCTCTGTTCCTCTCTCACACACTCTCGATCTCTCTCACTGTCCCTCTGTTCCTCTCTCACACACTCTCGATCTCTCTCACTGTCCCTCTGTTCCTCTCTCACACACTCTCTATCTCTCTCACTGTCACTCAATCTCTCTCTCTCTCTCTCACGCACTCTCGATCTCTCTCACTGTCACTCTGTTCCTCTCTCACACACTCTCGGTCTCTCTCACTGTCACTCTGTTCCTCTCTCACACACTCTCGATCTCTCTCACTGTCACTCTGTTCCTCTCTCACACACTCTCGATCTCTCTCACTGTCACTCTGTTCCTCTCTCACACACTCTCCATCTCTCTCACTGTCACTCTGTTCCTCTCTCACACACTGTTGATCTCTCTCACTGTCACTCTGTTCCTCTCTCACACACTCTCGATCTCTCTCACTGTCCCTCTGTTCCTCTATCACACACTCTCGATCTCTCTCACTGTCCCTCTGTTCCTTTCTCACACACTCTCGATCTCTCTCACTGTCACTCTGTTCCTTTCTCACACACTCTCGATCTCTCTCACTGTCCCTCTGTTCCTCTATCGCACACTCTCGATCTCTCTCACTGTCCCTCTGTTCCTCTCTCACACACTCTCTATCTCTCTCACTGTCACTCTGTTCCTCTCTCACACACTCCCGATCTCTCTCACTGTCCCTCTGTTCCTCTCTCATACACTCGCTCTCTCTCACAGTCACTTGTTCCTCTCTCACACACTGTCGATCTCTCTCACTGTCCCTCTGTTCCTCTCTCACACACTCTTGATCTCTCTACTGTCACTCAGTCTCTCTCTCTCTCTCACACACTCTCGATCTCTCTCACTGTCACTCTGTTCCTCTCTCACACACTCTCGATCTCTCTCACTGTCCCTCTGTTCCTCTCTCACACACTCTCGATCTCTCTCACTGTCCCTCTGTTCCTCTCTCACACACTCTCGATCTCTCTCACTGTCACTCTGTTCCTCTCTCACACACTGTTGAACTCTCTACTGTCACTCAGTCTCTCTCTCTCTCTCTCACACACTCTCGCTCTCTCTCAGTCACTTGTTCCTCTCTCACACACTCTCGATCTCTCTCACTGTCACTCTGTTCCTCTCTCACATACTCTCGAACTCTCTCACTGTCCCTCTGTTCCTCTGTCACACACTCTCTATCTCTCTCACTGTCACTCAGTCTCTCTCTCTCTCTCTCTCACACACTCTCGATCTCTCTCACTGTCACTCTGTTCCTCTCTCACACACTGTCTATCTCTCTCACTGTCACTCAGTCTCTCTCTCTCTCTCACACACTCTCGATCTCTTTCACTGTCACTCTGTTCCTCTCTCACGCACTCTCGATCTCTCTCACTGTCACTCTGTTCCTCTCTCACGCACTCTCGATCTCTCTCACTGTCACTCTGTTCCTCTCTCACACACTGTCTATCTCTCTCACTGTCACTCAGTCTCTCTCTCTCTCTCACACACTCTCGATCTCTTTCACTGTCACTCTGTTCCTTTCTCACACACTCTCGATCTCTCTCACTGTCACTCTGTTCCTCTCTCACACACTCTCGGTCTCTCTCACTGTCACTCTGTTCCTCTCTCACACACTCTCGATCTCTCTCACTGTCACTCTGTTCCTCTCTCACACACTCTCCATCTCTCTCACTGTCACTCTGTTCCTCTCTCACACACTCTCGATTTCTCTCACTGTCACTCTGTTCCTCTCTCACACACTCTCGATCTCTCTCACTGTCACTCTGTTCCTCTCTCACACACTCTCGATCTCTCTCACTGTCCCTCTGTTCCTCTATCGCACACTCTCGATCTCTCTCACTGTCCCTCTGTTCCTTTCTCACACACTCTCGATCTCTCTCACTGTCCCTCTGTTCCTTTCTCACACACTCTCGATCTCTCTCACTGTCCCTCTGTTCCTCTCTCACACACTCTCGATCTCTCTCACTGTCACTCTGTTCCTCTCTCACACACTCTCGATCTCTCTCACTGTCACTCTGTTCCTCTCTCACACACTGTTGATCTCTCTCACTGTCACTCTGTTCCTCTCTCACACACTCTCGATCTCTCTCACTGTCCCTCTGTTCCTCTATCACACACTCTCGATCTCTCTCACTGTCCCTCTGTTCCTTTCTCACACACTCTCGATCTCTCTCACTGTCACTCTGTTCCTCTCTCACACACTCTCGATCTCTCTCACTGTCCCTCTGTTCCTCTCTCACACACTCTCGATCTCTCTCACTGTCCCTCTGTTCCTCTCTCACACACTCTCTATCTCTCTCACTGTCACACTGTTCCTCTCTCACACACTCCCGATCTCTCTCACTGTCACTCTGTTCCTCTCTCATACACTCGCTCTCTCTCACAGTCACTTGTTCCTCTCTCACACACTCTCGATCTCTCTCACTGTCACTCTGTTCCTCTCTCACACACTCTCTATCTCTCTCACTGTACCTCTGTTCCTCTTTCACACACTCTCGATCTCTCTCACTGTCACTCTGTTCCTCTCTCACACACTCTCGATCTCTCTCACTGTCCCTCTGTTCCTCTCTCACACACTCTTGATCTCTCTACTGTCACTCAGTCTCACTCTCTCTCTCACACACTTGCGCTCTCTCTCAGTCACTCTGTTCCTCTCACACACTCTCGCTCTCTCTCAGTCACTCTGTTCCTCTCTCACACACTCTCGATCTCTCTCACTGTCCCTCTGTTCCTCTCTCACTCACTCTCTATCTCTCTCACTGTCACTGAGTCTCTCTCTCTCTCTCACACACTCTCGATCTCTCTCACTGTCCCTCTGTTCCTCGCTCACACACTCTCGCTCTCTCTCAGTCATTATTTTCCTCTCTCACACACTCTCGATCTCCCTCACTGTCCCTCTGTTCCTCTCTCACACACTCTCGATCTCTATCACTGTCCCTCTGTTCCTCTCTCACACACTCTCGAACTCTCACTGTCCCTCTGTTCCTCTCTCACACACTCTTGATCTCTCTACTGTCACTCAGTCTCTCTCTCTCTCACACACTCTCGCTCTCTCTCACAATCACTTGTTCCTCTCTCACACACTCTCGATCTCTCTCACTGTCACTCTCTTCCTCTCTCACACACTCTCTATCTCTCTCAATGTGCCTCGGTTCCTCTCTCACACACTCTTGATCTCTCTACTGTCACTCAGTCCCTCTCTCTCTCTCTCCCACACTCTCGCTCTCTCTCACGGTCACTCTGTTCCTCTCTCACATACTCTCGAACTCTCTCACTGTCCCTCTGTTCCTCTGTCACACACTCTCGATCTCTCTCACTGTCCCTCTGTTCCTGTCTCACACACTCTCGATCTCTCTCACTGTCCCTCTGTTCCTTTCTCACACACTCTCGATCTCTCTCACTGTCACTCTGTTCCTCTCTCACACACTCTCGATCTCTCTCACTGTCCCTCTGTTCCTCTCTCACACACTCTCGATCTCTCTCACTGTCACTCTGTTCCTCTCTCACACACTCTTGATCTCTCTACTGTCACTCAGTCTCTCTCTCTCTCTCACACACTCTCGATCTCTCTCACTGTCACTCTGTTCCTCTCTCACACACTCTCGATCTCTCTCGCTGTCCCTCTGTTCCTCTCTCACACACTCTCGATCTCTCTCACTGTCCCTCTGTTCCTCTCTCACACACTCTCTATCTCTCTCACTGTCACTCAATCTCTCTCTCTCTCTCACGCACTCTCGATCTCTCTCACTGTCACTCTGTTCCTCTCTCACACACTCTCGGTCTCTCTCACTGTCACTCTGTTCCTCTCTCACACACTCTCGATCTCTCTCACTGTCACTCTGTTCCTCTCTCACACACTCTCGATCTCTCTCACTGTCACTCTGTTCCTCTCTCACACACTCTCGATCTCTCTCACTGTCACTCTGTTCCTCTCTCACACACTGTTGATCTCTCTCACTGTCACTCTGTTCCTGTCTCACACACTCTCGATCTCTCTCACTGTCCCTCTGTTCCTCTGTCACACACTCTCGATCTCTCTCACTGTCCCTCTGTTCCTTTCTCACACACTCTCGATCTCTCTCACTGTCACTCTGTTCCTCTCTCACACACTGCCGATCTCTCTCACTGTCCCTCTGTTCCTCTCTCATACACTCGCGCTCTCTCACAGTCACTTGTTCCTCTCTCACACACTCTCGATCTCTCTCACTGTCCCTCTATTCCTTTCTCACACACTCTCGATCTCTCTCACTGTCCCACTGTTCCTCTCTCACACACTCTCGATCTCTCTCACTGTCACTCTGTTCCTCTCTCACACACTCTCGATCTCTCTCACTGTCACTCTGTTCCTCTCTCACACACTGTTGATCTCTCTCACTGTCACTCTGTTCCTCTCTCACACACTCTCGATCTCTCTCACTGTCCCTCTGTTCCTCTATCACACACTCTCGATCTCTCTCACTGTCCCTCTGTTCCTTTCTCACACACTCTCGATCTCTCTCACTGTCACTCTGTTCGTCTCTCACACACTCTCGATCTCTCTCACTGTCCCTCTGTTCCTCTCTCACACACTCTCTATCTCTCTCACTGTCCCTCTGTTCCTCTCTCACACACTCTTGATCTCTCTACTGTCACTCAGTCTCACTCTCTCTCTCACACACTTGCGCTCTCTCTCAGTCACTCTGTTCCTCTCACACACTCTCGCTCTCTCTCAGTCACTCTGTTCCTCTCTCACACACTCTCGATCTCTCTCACTGTCCCTCTGTTCCTCTCTCACTCACTCTCTATCTCTCTCACTGTCACTGAGTCTCTCTCTCTCTCTCACACACTCTCGATCTCTCTCACTGTCCCTCTGTTCCTCGCTCACACACTCTCGCTCTCTCTCAGTCATTATTTTCCTCTCTCACACACTCTCGATCTCCCTCACTGTCCCTCTGTTCCTCTCTCACACACTCTCGATCTCTATCAATGTCCCTCTGTTCCTCTCTCACACACTCTCGAACTCTCACTGTCCCTCTGTTCCTCTCTCACACACTCTTGATCTCTCTACTGTCACTCAGTCTCTCTCTCTCTCACACACTCTCGCTCTCTCTCACAATCACTTGTTCCTCTCTCACACACTCTCGATCTCTCTCACTGTCACTCTCTTCCTCTCTCACACACTCTCTATCTCTCTCAATGTGCCTCGGTTCCTCTCTCACACACTCTTGATCTCTCTACTGTCACTCAGTCTCTCTCTCTCTCTCTCCCACACTCTCGCTCTCTCTCACGGTCACTCTGTTCCTCTCTCACATACTCTCGAACTCTCTCACTGTCCCTCTGTTCCTCTGTCACACACTCTCGATCTCTCTCACTGTCCCTCTGTTCCTGTCTCACACACTCTCGATCTCTCTCACTGTCCCTCTGTTCCTTTCTCACACACTCTCGATCTCTCTCACTGTCACTCTGTTCCTCTCTCACACACTCTCGATCTCTCTCACTGTCCCTCTGTTCCTCTCTCACACACTCTCGATCTCTCTCACTGTCACTCTGTTCCTCTCTCACACACTCTTGATCTCTCTACTGTCACTCAGTCTCTCTCTCTCTCTCACACACTCTCGATCTCTCTCACTGTCACTCTGTTCCTCTCTCACACACTCTCGATCTCTCTCGCTGTCCCTCTGTTCCTCTCTCACACACTCTCGATCTCTCTCACTGTCCCTCTGTTCCTCTCTCACACACTCTCTATCTCTCTCACTGTCACTCAATCTCTCTCTCTCTCTCACGCACTCTCGATCTCTCTCACTGTCACTCTGTTCCTCTCTCACACACTCTCGGTCTCTCTCACTGTCACTCTGTTCCTCTCTCACACACTCTCGATCTCTCTCACTGTCACTCTGTTCCTCTCTCACACACTCTCGATCTCTCTCACTGTCACTCTGTTCCTCTCTCACACACTCTCGATCTCTCTCACTGTCACTCTGTTCCTCTCTCACACACTGTTGATCTCTCTCACTGTCACTCTGTTCCTGTCTCACACACTCTCGATCTCTCTCACTGTCCCTCTGTTCCTCTGTCACACACTCTCGATCTCTCTCACTGTCCCTCTGTTCCTTTCTCACACACTCTCGATCTCTCTCACTGTCACTCTGTTCCTCTCTCACACACTGCCGATCTCTCTCACTGTCCCTCTGTTCCTCTCTCATACACTCGCGCTCTCTCACAGTCACTTGTTCCTCTCTCACACACTCTCGATCTCTCTCACTGTCCCTCTATTCCTTTCTCACACACTCTCGATCTCTCTCACTGTCCCTCTGTTCCTCTCTCACACACTCTCGATCTCTCTCACTGTCACTCTGTTCCTCTCTCACACACTCTCGATCTCTCTCACTGTCACTCTGTTCCTCTCTCACACACTGTTGATCTCTCTCACTGTCACTCTGTTCCTCTCTCACACACTCTCGATCTCTCTCACTGTCCCTCTGTTCCTCTATCACACACTCTCGATCTCTCTCACTGTCCCTCTGTTCCTTTCTCACACACTCTCGATCTCTCTCACTGTCACTCTGTTCGTCTCTCACACACTCTCGATCTCTCTCACTGTCCCTCTGTTCCTCTCTCACACACTCTCGATCTCTCTCACTGTCACTCTGTTCCTCTCTCACACACTCCCGATCTCTCTCACTGTCCCTCTGTTCCTCTCTCATACACTCGCTCTCTCTACTGTCACTCAGTCTCTCTCTCTCTCTCAGACACTCTCGATCTCTCTCACTGTCACTCTGTTCCTCTCTCACACACTCTCGATCTCTCTCACTGTCCCTCTGTTCCTCTCTCACACACTCTCGATCTCTCTCACTGTCCCTCTGTTCCTTTCTCACACACTCTCGATCTCTCTCACTGTCCCTCTGTTCCTCTCTCACACACTCTCGATCTCTCTCACTGTCACTCTGTTCCTCTCTCACACACTCTTGATCTCTCTACTGTCCCTCAGTCTCACTCTCTCTCTCACACACTCTCGCTCTCTCTCAGTCACTTGTTCCTCTCTCACACACTCTCGATCTGTCTCACTGTCACTCTGTTCCTCTCTCACATACTCTCGAACTCTCTCACTGTCCCTCTGTTCCTCTGTCACACACTCTCTATCTCTCTCACTGTCACTCAGTCTCTCTCTCTCTCACACACACTCTCGATCTCTCTCACTGTCACTCTGTTCCTCTCTCACACACTCTCTATCTCTCTCACTGTCACTCAGTCTCTCTCTCTCTCTCACACACTCTCGATCTCTCTCACTGTCACTCTGTTCCTCTCTCACGCACTCTCGATCTCTCTCACTGTCACTCTGTTCCTCTCTCACACACTCTCGGTCTCTCTCACTGTCACTCTGTTCCTCTCTCACACACTCTCGATCTCTCTCACTGTCACTCTGTTCCTCTCTCACACACTCTCCATCTCTCTCACTGTCACTCTGTTCCTCTCTCACACACTCTCCATCTCTCTCACTGTCACTCTGTTCCTCTCTCACACACTCTCGATCTCTCTCACTGTCACTCTGTTCCTCTCTCACACACTCTCGATCTCTCTCACTGTCCCTCTGTTCCTCTATCGCACACTCTCGATCTCTCTCACTGTCCCTCTGTTCCTTTCTCACACACTCTTGATCTCTCTCACTGTCCCTCTGTTCCTTTCTCACACACTCTCGATCTCTCTCACTGTCCCTCTGTTCCTGTCTCACACACTCTCGATCCCTCTCACTGTCCCTCTGTTCCTTTCTCACACACTCTCGATCTCTCTCACTGTCCCTCTGTTCCTCTCTCACACACTCTCGATCTCTCTCACTGTCCCTCTGTTCCTCTCTCACACACTCTCGATCTCTCTCACTGTCCCTCTGTTCCTTTCTCACACACTCTCGATCTCTCTCACTGTCCCTCTGTTCCTCTCTCACACACTCTCGATCTCTCTCACTGTCCCTCTGTTCCTTTCTCACACACTCTCGATCTCTCTCACTGTCCCTCTGTTCCTCTCTCACACACTCTCGATCTCTCTCACTGTCCCTCTGTTCCTCTCTCACACACTCTCGATCTCTCTCACTGTCCCTCTGTTCCTTTCTCACACACTCTCGATCTCTCTCACTGTCCCTCTGTTCCTCTCTCACACACTCTCGATCTCTCTCACTGTCCCTCTGTTCCTTTCTCACACACTCTCGATCTCTCTCACTGTCCCTCTGTTCCTTTCTCACACACTCTCGATTTCTCTCACTGTCCCTCTGTTCCTCTCTCACACACTCTCGATTTCGCCCACTGTCCCTCTGTTCCTCTCTCACACACTCTCGATCTCTCTCACTGTCACTCTGTTCCTTTCTCACACACTCTCGATCTCTCTCACTGTCCCTCTGTTCCTCTCTCACACACTCTCGATCTCTCTCACTGTCACTGTTCCTCTCTCACACACTGTTGATCTCTCTCAGTGTCACTCTGTTCCTCTCTCACACACTCTCGATCTCTCTCACTGTCCCTCTGTTCCTCTATCACACACTCTCGATCTCTCTCACTGTCCCTCTGTTCCTCTATCACACACTCTCGATCTCTCTCACTGTCCCTCTGTTCCTTTCTCACACACTCTCGATCTCTCTCACTGTCACTCTGTTCCTCTCTCACACACTCTCGATCTCTCTCACTGTCCCTCTGTTCCTCTATCGCACACTCTCGATCTCTCTCACTGTCCCTCTGTTCCTCTCTCACACTCTCTATCTCTCTCACTGTCACTCTGTTCCTCTCTCACACACTCCCGATCTCTCTCACTGTCCCTCTGTTCCTCTCTCATACACTCGCTCTCTCTCACAGTCACTTGTTCCTCTCTCACACACTCTCGATCTCTCTCACTGTCCCTCTATTCCTTTCTCACACACTCTCGATCTCTCTCACTGTCCCTCTGTTCCTCTCTCACACACTCTCGATCTCTCTCACTGTCACTCTGTTCCTCTCTCACACACTCTCGATCTCTCTCACTGTCACTCTGTTCCTCTCTCACACACTGTTGATCTCTCTCACTGTCACTCTGTTCCTCTCTCACACACTCTCGATCTCTCTCACTGTCCCTCTGTTCCTCTATCACACACTCTCGATCTCTCTCACTGTCCCTCTGTTCCTTTCTCACACACTCTCGATCTCTCTCACTGTCACTCTGTTCCTCTCTCACACACTCTTGATCTCTCTCACTGTTCCTCTGTTCCTCTCTCACACACTCTCTATCTCTCTCACTGTCACTCTGTTCCTCTCTCACACACTCCCGATCTCTCTCACTGTCCCTCTGTTCCTCTCTCATACACTCGCTCTCTCTCACAGTCACTTGTTCCTCTCTCACACACTCTCGATCTCTCTCACTGTCCCTCTGTTCCTCTCTCACACACTCTTGATCTCTCTACTGTCACTCAGTCTCTCTCTCTCTCTCTCTCACACACTCTCGATCTCTCTCACTGTCACTCTGTTCCTCTCTCACACACTCTCGATCTCTCTCACTGTCCCTCTGTTCCTCTCTCACACACTCTCGATCTCTCTCACTGTCCCTCTGTTCCTTTCTCACACACTCTCGATCTCTCTCACTGTCACTCTGTTCCTCTCTCACACACTCTTGATCTCTCTACTGTCCCTCAGTCTCTCTCTCTCTCTCACACACTCTCGCTCTCTCTCAGTCACTTGTTCCTCTCTCAGAAACTCTCGATCTCTCTCACTGTCACTCTGTTCCTCTCTCACATACTCTCGAACTCTCTCACTGTCCCTCTGTTCCTCTGTCACACACTCTCTATCTCTCTCACTGTCACTCAGTCTCTCTCTCTCTCTCACACACTCTCGATCTCTCTCACTGTCACTCTGTTCCTCTCTCACACACTCTCTATCTCTCTCACTGTCACTCAGTCTCTCTCTCTCTCTCACACACTCTCGATCTCTCTCACTGTCACTCTGTTCCTCTCTCACGCACTCTCGATCTCTCTCACTGTCACTCTGTTCCTCTCTCACACACGCGGTCTCTCTCACTGTCACTCTGTTCCTCTCTCACACACTCTCGATCTCTCTCACTGTCACTCTGTTCCTCTCTCACACACTCTCCATCTCTCTCACTGTCACTCTGTTCCTCTCTCACACACTCTCCATCTCTCTCACTGTCACTCTGTTCCTCTCTCACACACTCTCCATCTCTCTCACTGTCACTCTGTTCCTCTCTCACACACTCTCGATCTCTCTCACTGTCCCTCTGTTCCTCTATCGCACACTCTCGATCTCTCTCACTGTCCCTCTGTTCCTTTCTCACACACTCTTGATCTCTCTCACTGTCCCTCTGTTCCTTTCTCACACACTCTCGATCTCTCTCACTGTCCCTCTGTTCCTCTCTCACACACTCTCGATCTCTCTCACTGTCCCTCTGTTCCTGTCTCACACACTCTCGATCCCTCTCACTGTCCCTCTGTTCCTTTCTCACACACTCTCGATCTCTCTCACTGTCCCTCTGTTCCTCTCTCACACACTCTCGATCTCTCTCACTGTCCCTCTGTTCCTCTCTCACACACTCTCGATCTCTCTCACTGTCCCTCTGTTCCTTTCTCACACACTCTCGATCTCTCTCACTGTCCCTCTGTTCCTTTCTCACACACTCTCGATCTCTCTCACTGTCCCTCTGTTCCTTTCTCACACACTCTCGATCTCTCTCACTGTCCCTCTGTTCCTCTCTCACACACTCTCGATCTCTCTCACTGTCCCTCTGTTCCTGTCTCACACACTCTCGATCTCTCTCACTGTCCCTCTGTTCCTCTCTCACACACTCTCGATCTCTCTCACTGTCCCTCTGTTCCTTTCTCACACACTCTCGATCTCTCTCACTGTCCCTCTGTTCCTTTCTCACACACTCTCGATTTCTCTCACTGTCCCTCTGTTCCTCTCTCACACACTCTCGATTTCGCCCACTGTCCCTCTGTTCCTCTCTCACACACTCTCGATCTCTCTCACTGTCACTCTGTTCCTTTCTCACACACTCTCGATCTCTCTCACTGTCCCTCTGTTCCTCTCTCACACACCCTTGATCTCTCTACTGTCACTCTGTTCCTCTCTCACACACTCTCGATCTCTCTCACTGTCACTCTGTTCCTCTCTCACACACTGTTGATCTCTCTCACTGTCACTCTGTTCCTCTCTCACACACTCTCGATCTCTCTCACTGTCCCTCTGTTCCTCTATCGCACACTCTCGATCTCTCTCACTGTCCCTCTGTTCCTTTCTCACACACTCTTGATCTCTCTCACTGTCCCTCTGTTCCTTTCTCACACACTCTCGATCTCTCTCACTGTCCCTCTGTTCCTGTCTCACACACTCTCGATCCCTCTCACTGTCCCTCTGTTCCTTTCTCACACACTCTCGATCTCTCTCACTGTCCCTCTGTTCCTCTCTCACACACTCTCGATCTCTCTCACTGTCCCTCTGTTCCTCTCTCACACACTCTCGATCTCTCTCACTGTCCCTCTGTTCCTTTCTCACACACTCTCGATCTCTCTCACTGTCCCTCTGTTCCTCTCTCACACACTCTCGATCTCTCTCACTGTCCCTCTGTTCCTTTCTCACACACTCTCGATCTCTCTCACTGTCCCTCTGTTCCTCTCTCACACACTCTCGATCTCTCTCACTGTCCCTCTGTTCCTGTCTCACACACTCTCGATCTCTCTCACTGTCCCTCTGTTCCTTTCTCACACACTCTCGATCTCTCTCACTGTCCCTCTGTTCCTTTCTCACACACTCTCTATCTCTCTCACTGTCACTCTGTTCCTCTCTCACACACTCTCGATTTCGCCCACTGTCCCTCTGTTCCTCTCTCACACACTCTCGATCTCTCTCACTGTCACTCTGTTCCTTTCTCACACACTCTCGATCTCTCTCACTGTCCCTCTGTTCCTCTATCACACACCCTTGATCTCTCTACTGTCACTCTGTTCCTCTCTCACACACTCTCGATCTCGCTCACTGTCACTGTTCCTCTCTCACACACTGTTGATCTCTCTCAGTGTCACTCTGTTCCTCTCTCACACACTCTCGATCTCTCTCACTGTCCCTCTGTTCCTCTATCACACACTCTCGATCTCTCTCACTGTCCCTCTGTTCCTCTATCACACACTCTCGATCTCTCTCACTGTCCCTCTGTTCCTTTCTCACACACTCTCGATCTCTCTCACTGTCACTCTGTTCCTCTCTCACACACTCTCGATCTCTCTCACTGTCCCTCTGTTCCTCTATCGCACACTCTCGATCTCTCTCACTGTCCCTCTGTTCCTCTCTCACACTCTCTATCTCTCTCACTGTCACTCTGTTCCTCTCTCACACACTCCCGATCTCTCTCACTGTCGCTCTGTTCCTCTCTCATACACTCGCTCTCTCTCACAGTCACTTGTTCCTCTCTCACACACTCTCGATCTCTCTCACTGTCCCTCTATTCCTTTCTCACACACTCTCGATCTCTCTCACTGTCCCTCTGTTCCTCTCTCACACACTCTCGATCTCTCTCACTGTCACTCTGTTCCTCTCTCACACACTCTCGATCTCTCTCACTGTCACTCTGTTCCTCTCTCACACACTGTTGATCTCTCTCACTGTCACTCTGTTCCTCTCTCACACACTCTCGATCTCTCTCACTGTCCCTCTGTTCCTCTATCACACACTCTCGATCTCTCTCACTGTCCCTCTGTTCCTTTCTCACACACTCTCGATCTCTCTCACTGTCACTCTGTTCCTCTCTCACACACTCTCGATCTCTCTCACTGTCCCTCTGTTCCTCTCTCACACACTCTCTATCTCTCTCACTGTCACTCTGTTCCTCTCTCACACACTCCCGATCTCTCTCACTGTCCCTCTGTTCCTCTCTCATACACTCGCTCTCTCTCACAGTCACTTGTTCCTCTCTCACACACTCTCGATCTCTCTCACTGTCCCTCTGTTCCTCTCTCACACACTCTTGATCTCTCTACTGTCACTCAGTCTCTCTCTCTCTCTCACACACTCTCGATCTCTCTCACTGTCACTCTGTTCCTCTCTCACACACTCTCGATCTCTCTCACTGTCCCTCTGTTCCTCTCTCACACACTCTCGATCTCTCTCACTGTCCCTCTGTTCCTTTCTCACACACTCTCGATCTCTCTCACTGTCACTCTGTTCCTCTCTCACACACTCTTGATCTCTCTACTGTCCCTCAGTCTCTCTCTCTCTCTCACACACTCTCGCTCTCTCTGAGTCACTTGTTCCTCTCTCAGAAACTCTCGATCTCTCTCACTGTCACTCTGTTCCTCTCTCACATACTCTCGAACTCTCTCACTGTCCCTCTGTTCCTCTGTCACACACTCTCTATCTCTCTCACTGTCACTCAGTCTCTCTCTCTCTCTCACACACTCTCGATCTCTCTCACTGTCACTCTGTTCCTCTCTCACACACTCTCTATCTCTCTCACTGTCACTCAGTCTCTCTCTCTCTCTCACACACTCTCGATCTCTCTCACTGTCACTCTGTTCCTCTCTCACGCACTCTCGATCTCTCTCACTGTCACTCTGTTCCTCTCTCACACACGCGGTCTCTCTCACTGTCACTCTGTTCCTCTCTCACACACTCTCGATCTCTCTCACTGTCACTCTGTTCCTCTCTCACACACTCTCCATCTCTCTCACTGTCACTCTGTTCCTCTCTCACACACTCTCCATCTCTCTCACTGTCACTCTGTTCCTCTCTCACACACTCTCCATCTCTCTCACTGTCACTCTGTTCCTCTCTCACACACTCTCGATCTCTCTCACTTTCCCTCTGTTCCTCTATCGCACACTCTCGATCTCTCTCACTGTCCCTCTGTTCCTTTCTCACACACTCTCGATCTCTCCCACTGTCCCTCTGTTCCTGTCTCACACACTCTCGATCCCTCTCACTGTCCCTCTGTTCCTTTCTCACACACTCTCGATCTCTCTCACTGTCCCTCTGTTCCTCTCTCACACACTCTCGATCTCTCTCACTGTCCCTCTGTTCCTCTCTCACACACTCTCGATCTCTCTCACTGTCCCTCTGTTCCTTTCTCACACACTCTCGATCTCTCTCACTGTCCCTCTGTTCCTTTCTCACACACTCTCGATCTCTCTCACTGTCCCTCTGTTCCTTTCTCACACACTCTCGATCTCTCTCACTGTCCCTCTGTTCCTTTCTCACACACTCTCGATCTCTCTCACTGTCCCTCTGTTCCTCTCTCACACACTCTCGATCTCTCTCACTGTCCCTCTGTTCCTGTCTCACACACTCTCGATCTCTCTCACTGTCCCTCTGTTCCTCTCTCACACACTCTCGATCTCTCTCACTGTCCCTCTGTTCCTTTCTCACACACTCTCGATCTCTCTCACTGTCCCTCTGTTCCTTTCTCACACACTCTCGATTTCTCTCACTGTCCCTCTGTTCCTTTCTCACACACTCTCGATTTCTCTCACTGTCCCTCTGTTCCTCTCTCACACACTCTCGATTTCTCTCACTGTCCCTCTGTTCCTCTCTCACACACTCTCGATTTCGCCCACTGTCCCTCTGTTCCTCTCTCACACACTCTCGATCTCTCTCACTGTCACTCTGTTCCTTTCTCACACACTCTCGATCTCTCTCACTGTCCCTCTGTTCCTCTCTCACACACCCTTGATCTCTCTACTGTCACTCTGTTCCTCTCTCACACACTCTCGATCTCTCTCACTGTCACTCTGTTCCTCTCTCACACACTGTTGATCTCTCTCACTGTCACTCTGTTCCTCTCTCACACACTCTCGATCTCTCTCACTGTCCCTCTGTTCCTCTCTCACACACTCTCGATCTCTCTCACTGTCCCTCTGTTCCTCTCTCACACACTCTCGATCCCTCTCACTGTCACTCTGTTCCTCTCTCACACACTCTCGATCTCTCTCACTGTCCCTCTGTTCCTCTATCGCACACTCTCGATCTCTCTCACTGTCCCTCTGTTCCTCTCTCACACACTCTCTATCTCTCTCACTGTCACTCTGTTCCTCTCTCACACACTCCCGATCTCTCTCACTGTCCCTCTGTTCCTCTCTCATACACTCACTCTCTCTCACAGTCACTTGTTCCTCTCTCACACACTCTCGATCTCTCTCACTGTCCCTCTGTTCCTCTCTCAAACACTCTTGATCTCTCTACTGTCACTCAGTCTCTCTCTCTCTCTCACACACTCTCGATCTCTCTCACTGTCACTCTGTTCCTCTCTCACACACTCTCGATCTCTCTCACTGTCCCTCTGTTCCTCTCTCAAACACTCTTGATCTCTCTACTGTCACTCAGTCTCTCTCTCTCTCTCACACACTCTCGATCTCTCTCACTGTCACTCTGTTCCTCTCTCACACACTCTCGATCTCTATCACTGTCCCTCTGTTCCTCTCTCACACACTCTCGATCTCTCTCACTGTCACTCTGTTCCTCTCTCACACACTCTTGATCTCTCTACTGTCACTCAGTCTCTCTCTCTCTCTCACACACTCTCGATCTCTCTCACTGTCACTCTGTTCCTCTCTCACACACTCTCGATCTCTATCACTGTCCCTCTGTTCCTCTCTCACACACTCTCGATCTCTCTCACTGTCCCTCTGTTCCTCTCTCACCCACTCTCGATCTCTATCACTGTCCCTCTGTTCCTCTCTCACACACTCTCGATCTCTCTCACTGTCCCTCTGTTCCTCTCTCACACACTCTCAATCTCTCTCACTGTCACTCTGTTCCTCTCTCACACACTCTCGATCTCTCTCACTGTCCCTCTGTTCCTCTCTCACACACTCTCGATCTCTATTACTGTCCCTCTGTTCCTCTCTCACACACTCTCGATCTCTCTCACTGTCCCTCTGTTCCTCTCTCACACACTCTCGATCTCTCTCACTGTCACTCTGTTCCTCTCTCACACACTCTCGATCTCTCTCACTGTCACTCTGTTCCTCTCTCACATACTCTCGAACTCTCTCACTGTCCCTCTGTTCCTCTGTCACACACTCTCTATCTCTCTCACTGTCACTCAATCTCTCTCTCTCTCTCACACACTCTCGATCTCTCTCACTGTCACTCTGTTCCTCTCTCACACACTCTATCTCTCTCACTGTCACTCAGTCTCTCTCTCTCTCTCACACACTCTCGATCTCTCTCACTGTCACTCTGTTCCTCTCTCACGCACTCTCGATCTCTCTCACTGTCTCTCTGTTCCTCTCTCACACACTCTCGGTCTCTCTCACTGTCACTCTGTTCCTCTCTCACACACTCTCGATCTCTCTCACTGTCACTCTGTTCCTCTCTCACGCACTCTCGATCTCTCTCACTGTCTCTCTGTTCCTCTCTCACACACTCTCGGTCTCTCTCACTGTCACTCTGTTCCTCTCTCACACACTCTCGATCTCTCTCACTGTCACTCTGTTCCTCTCTCACACACTCTCCATCTCTCTCACTGTCACTCTGTTCCTCTCTCACACACTCTCGATCTCTCTCACTGTCCCTCTGTTCCTCTATCGCACACTCTCGATCTCTCTCACTGTCCCTCTGTTCCTTTCTCACACACTCTCGATCTCTCTCACTGTCACTCTGTTCCTCTCTCACACACTCTTGATCTCTCTCACTGTCCCTCTGTTCCTTTCTGACACACTCTCGATCTCTCTCACTGTCCCTCTGTTCCTCTCTCACACACTCTCGATCTCTCTCACTGTCCCTCTGTTCCTGTCTCACACACTCTCGATCTCTCTCACTGTCCCTCTGTTCCTCTCTCACACACTCTCGATCTCTCTCACTGTCCCTCTGTTCCTTTCTCACACACTCTCGATCTCTCTCACTGTCCCTCTGTTCCTCTCTCACACACTCTCGATCAATCTCACTGTCCCTCTGTTCTTGTCTCACACACTCTCGATCTCTCTCACTGTCCCTCTGTTCCTCTCTCACACACTGTTGATCTCTCTCACTGTCCCTCTGTTCCTTTCTCACACACTCTCGATCTCTCTCACTGTCACTCTGTTCCTTTCTCACACACTCTCGATCTCTCTCACTGTCCCTCTGTTCCTTTCTCACACACTCTCGATCTCTCTCACTGTCACTCTGTTCCTTTCTCACACACTCTCGATCTCTCTCACTGTCCCTCTGTTCCTCTCTCACACACGCTCGATTTCGCGCACTGTCCCTCTGTTCCTTTCTCACACACTCTCGATCTCTCTCACTGTCACTCTGTTCCTTTCTCACACACTCTCGATCTCTCTCACTGTCCCTCTGTTCCTCTCTCACACACTCTCGATCTCTCTCACTGTCACTCTGTTCCTTTCTCACACACTCTCGATCTCTCTCACTGTCCCTCTGTTCCTCTCTCACAGACTCTCGATCTCTCTCACTGTCCCTCTGTTCCTCTCTCACACACCCTTGATCTCTCTACTGTCACTCTGTTCCTTTCTCACACACTCTCGATCTCTCTCACTGTCCCTCTGTTCCTTTCTCACACACTCTCGATCTCTCTCACTGTCCCTCTGTTCCTCTCTCACACACTCTCGATCTCTCTCACTGTCCCTCTGTTCCTCTCTCACACACTCTTGATCTCTCTACTGTCACTCATTCTCTCTCTCTCTCTCACACACTCTCGATCTCTCTCACTGTCCCTCTCTTCTTCTCTCACACACTCTCGATCTCTGTCACTGTCCCTCTGTTCCTCTCTCACACACTCTCGATCTCTCTCACTGTCCCTCTGTTCCTCTCTCACACACTCTCTATCTCTCTCACTGTACCTCTGTTCCTCTTTCACACACTCTTGATCTCTCTACTGTCACTCAGTCTCTCTCTCTCTCTCACACACTCTCGCTCTCTCTCACAGTCACTTGTTCCTCTCTCACACACTCTTGATCTCTCTCACTGTCCCTCTGTTCCTCTCTCACATACTCTCGAACTCTCTCACTGTCCCTCTGTTCCTCTCTCACACACTCTCGATCTCTCTCACTGTCCCTCTGTTCCTTTCTCACACACTCTCGATCTCTCTCACTGTCACTCTGTTCCTCTCTCACACACTCTCGAACTCTCTCACTGTCCCTCTGTTCCTCTCTCACTCACTCTCTATCTCTCTCACTGTCACTCAGTCTCTCTCTCAGACACTCTCGATCTCTCTCACTGTCATTCTGTTCCTCTCTCACACACTCTCGATCTCTCTCACTGTCCCTCTGTTCCTTTCTCACACACTCTCGATCTCTCTCACTGTCCCTCTGTTCCTCTCTCACACACTCTCGATCTCTCTCACTGTCCCTCTGTTCCTCTCTCACACACTCTTGATCTCTCTACTGTCACTCATTCTCTCTCTCTCTCTCACACACTCTCGATCTCTCTCACTGTCCCTCTCTTCTTCTCTCACACACTCTCGATCTCTCTCACTGTCCCTCTGTTCCTCTCTCACACACTCTCGATCTCTCTCACTGTCCCTCTGTTCCTCTCTCACACACTCTTGATCTCTCTACTGTCACTCAGTCTCTCTCTCTCTCTCACACACTCTCGCTCTCTCTCACAGTCACTTGTTCCTCTCTCACACACTCTTGATCTCTCTCACTGTCCCTCTGTTCCTCTCTCACATACTCTCGAACTCTCTCACTGTCCCTCTGTTCCTCTCTCACACACTCTCGATCTCTCTCACTGTCCCTCTGTTCCTTTCTCACACACTCTCGATCTCTCTCACTGTCACTCTGTTCCTCTCTCACACACTCTCGAACTCTCTCACTGTCCCTCTGTTCCTCTCTCACTCACTCTCTATCTCTCTCACTGTCACTGAGTCTCTCTCTCTCTCTCACACACTCTCGATCTCTCTCACTGTCCCTCTGTTCCTCTCTCACACTCTCTCGCTCTCTCTCAGTCACTCTGTTCCTCTCTCACACACTCTCGATCTCTCTCACTGTCCCTCTGTTCCTCTCTCACTCACTCTCTATCTCTCTCACTGTCACTGAGTCTCTCTCTCTCTCTCACACACTCTCGATCTCTCTCACTGTCACTCTGTTCCTCTCTCACACACTCTTGATCTCTCTACTGTCACTCAGTCTCTCTCTCTCTCACACACTCTCGATCTCTCTCACTGTCACTCTGTTCCTCTCTCAAACACTCTCGATCTCTATCACTGTCCCTCTGTTCCTCTCTCACACACTCTCGATCTCTCACTGTCCCTCTGTTCGTCTCTCACACACTCTTGATCTCTCTACTGTCACTCAGTCTCTCTCTCTCTCACACACTCTCGCTCTCTCTCACAGTCACTTGTTCCTCTCTCACACACTCTCGATCTCTCTCACTGTCACTCTGTTCCTCTCTCACACACTCTCTATCTCTCTCACTGTACCTCGGTTCCTCTCTCACACACTCTTGATCTCTCGACTGTCACACAGTCTCTCTCGCTCTCTCACACACTCTCGCTCTCTCTCACAGTCACTTGTTCCTCTCTCACAAACTCTCGATCTCTCTCACTGTCCCTCTGTTCCTCTCTGACATACTTTCGAACTCTCTCACTGTCCCTCTGTTCCTCTCTCATACACTAGCTCTCTCTCACAGTCACTTGTTCCTCTCTCACACACTCTCGATCTCTCTCACTGTCACTCTGTTCCTCTCTCACACACTCTCTATCTCTCTCACTGTCCCTCTGTTCCTCTCTCACACACTCTTGATCTCTCTACTGTCACTCAGTCTCTCTCTCTCTCTCACACACTGTCGCTCTCTCTCACAGTCACTTGTTCCTCTCTCAATCACTCTCGATCTCTCTCACTGTTCCTCTGTTCCTCTCTCACACACTCTCGATCTCTCTCACTGTCACTCTGTTCCTCTCTCACACACTCTCGATCTCTCTCACTGTCACTCTGGTCCTCTCTCACATACTCTCGAACTCTCTCACTGTCCCTCTGTTCCTCAGTCATACACTCTTGATCTCTCTCACTGTCCCTCTGTTCCTGTCTCACACACTCTCGATCTCTCTCACTGTCCCTCTGTTCCTTTCTCACACACACTCGATCTCTCTCACTGTCACTCTGTTCCTCTCTCACACAATCTCGATCTCTCTCACTGTCCCTCTGTTCCTCTCTCACACACTCTCGATCTCTCTCACTGTCACTCTGTTCCTCTCTCACACACACTTGATCTCTCTACTGTCACTCAGTCTCTCTCTCTCTCTCACACACTCTCGATCTCTCTCACTGTCACTCTGTTCCTCATTCACATACTCTCGATCTCTCTCACTGTCCCTCTGTTCCTCTCTCACACACTCTCGATCTCTCTCACTGTCCCTCTGTTCCTCTCTCACACACTCTCTATCTCTCTCACTGTCACTCAGTCTCTCTCTCTCTCTCACGCACTCTCGATCTCTCTCACTGTCACTCTGTTCCTCTCTCACACACTCTCGGTCTCTCTCACTGTCACTCTGTTCCTCTCTCACACACTCTCGGTCTCTCTCACTGTCACTCTGTTCCTCTCTCACACACTCTCGATCTCTCTCACTGTCACTCTGTTCCTCTCTCACACACTCTCGATCTCTCTCACTGTCACTCTGTTCCTCTCTCACACACTCTCGATCTCTCTCACTGTCACTCTGTTCCTCTCTCACACACTGTTGATCTCTCTCACTGTCACTCTGTTCCTCTCTCACACACTCTCGATCTCTCTCACTGTCCCTCTGTTCCTCTATCACACACTCTCGATCTCTCTCACTGTCCCTCTGTTCCTTTCTCACACACTCTCGATCTCTCTCACTGTTACTCTGTTCCTCTCTCACACACTCTCGATCTCTCTCACTGTCCCTCTGTTCCTCTATCGCACACTCTCGATCTCTCTCACTGTCTCTCTGTTCCTCTCTCACACACTCTCTATCTCTCTCACTGTCACTCTGTTCCTCTCTCACACACTCCCGATCTCTCTCACTGTCCCTCTGTTCCTCTCTCATACACTCGCTCTCTCTCACAGTCACTTGTTCCTCTCTCACACACTCTCGATCTCTCTCACTGTCACTCTGTTCCTCTCTCACACACTCTCGATCTCTCTCACTGTCCCTCTGTTCCTCTCTCACACACTCTTGATCTCTCTACTGTCACTCAGTCTCTCTCTCTCTCTCACACACTCTCGATCTCTCTCACTGTCCCTCTGTTCCTCTCTCACACACTCTCGATCTCTATCACTGTCCCTCTGTTCCTCTCTCACACACTCTCGATCTCTCTCACTGTCCCTCTGTTCCTCTCTCACACACTCTTGATCTCTCTACTGTCACTCAATCTCTCTCTCTCTCTCACACACTGTCGCTCCCTCTCACAGTCACTTGTTCCTCTCTCAATCACTCTCGAACTCTCTCACTGTTCCTCTGTTCCTCTCTCACACACTCTCGATCTCTGTCACTGTCACTCTGTTCCTCTCTCACACACTCTCGATCTCTCTCACTGTCACTCTGTTCCTCTCTCACACACTCTCTGTCTCTCTCAGTGTACCTCGGTTCCTCTCTCACACACTCTTGATCTCTCTCCTGTCACTCAGTCTCTCTCTCTCTCTCACACACTGTCGCTCTCTCTCACAGTCACTTGTTCCTCTCTCAATCACTCTCGATCTCTATCACTGTTCCTCTGTTCCTCTCGCACACACTCTCGATCTCTCTCACTGTCACTCTGTTCCTCTCTCATACACTCTCGATCTCTCTCACTGTCACTCTGTTCCTCTCTCACATACTCTCGAACTCTCTCACTGTCCCTCTGTTCCTCTGTCACACACTCTTGATCTCTCTCACTGTCCCTCTGTTCCTGTCTCACACACTCTCGATCTCTCTCACTGTCCCTCTGTTCCTTTCTCACACACTCTCGATCTCTCTCACTGTCCCTCTGTTCCTGTCTCACACACTCTCGATCTCTCTCACTGTCCCTCTGTTCCTTTCTCACACACTCTCGATCTCTCTCACTGTCACTCTGTTCCTCTCTCACATACTCTCGAACTCTCTCACTGTCCCTCTGTTCCTCTGTCACACACTCTCTATCTCTCTCACTGTCACTCAGTCTCTCTCTCTCTCTCACACACTCTCGATCTCTCTCACTGTCACTCTGTTCCTCTCTCACACACTCTCTATCTCTCTCACTGTCACTCAGTCTCTCTCTCTCTCTCACACACTCTCGATCTCTCTCACTGTCACTCTGTTCCTCTCTCACGCACTCTCGATCTCTCTCACTGTCACTCTGTTCCTCTCTTACACACTCTCGGTCTCTCTCACTGTCACTCTGTTCCTCTCTCACACACTCTCGATCTCTCTCACTGTCACTCTGTTCCTCTCTCACACACTCTCCATCTCTCTCACTGTCACTCTGTTCCTCTCTCACACACTCTCCATCTCTCTCACTGTCACTCTGTTCCTCTCTCACACACTCTCCATCTCTCTCACTGTCACTCTGTTCCTCTCTCACACACTCTCGATCTCTCTCACTGTCCCTCTGTTCCTCTATCGCACACTCTCGATCTCTCTCACTGTCCCTCTGTTCCTCTCTCACACACTCTCGATCTCTCTCACTGTCCCTCTGTTCCTGTCTCACACACTCTCGATCCCTCTCACTGTCCCTCTGTTCCTTTCTCACACACTCTCGATCTCTCTCACTGTCCCTCTGTTCCTCTCTCACACACTCTCGATCTCTCTCACTGTCCCTCTGTTCCTCTCTCACACACTCTCGATCTCTCTCACTGTCCCTCTGTTCCTTTCTCACACACTCTCGATCTCTCTCACTGTCCCTCTGTTCCTCTCTCACACACTCTCGATCTCTCTCACTGTCCCTCTGTTCCTTTCTCACACACTCTCGATCTCTCTCACTGTCCCTCTGTTCCTCTCTCACACACTCTCGATCTCTCTCACTGTCCCTCTGTTCCTGTCTCACACACTCTCGATCTCTCTCACTGTCCCTCTGTTCCTTTCTCACACACTCTCGATCTCTCTCACTGTCCCTCTGTTCCTTTCTCACACACTCTCGATTTCTCTCACTGTCCCTCTGTTCCTCTCTCACACACTCTCGATTTCGCCCACTGTCCCTCTGTTCCTCTCTCACACACTCTCGATCTCTCTCACTGTCACTCTGTTCCTTTCTCACACACTCTCGATCTCTCTCACTGTCCCTCTGTTCCTCTCTCACACACCCTTGATCTCTCTACTGTCACTCTGTTCCTTTCTCACACACTCTCGATCTCTCTCACTGTCACTCTGTTCCTCTCTCACACACTCTCGATCTCTCTCACTGTCCCTCTGTTCCTCTATCGCACACTCTCGATCTCTCTCACTGTCCCTCTGTTCCTCTCTCACACACTCCCGATCTCTCTCACTGTCCCTCTGTTCCTCTCTCATACACTCGCTCTCTCTCACAGTCACTTGTTCCTCTCTCACACACTCTCGATCTCTCTCACTGTCCCTCTGTTCCTCTCTCAAACACTCTTGATCTCTCTACTGTCACTCAGTCTCTCTCTCTCTCTCACACACTCTCGATCTCTCTCACTGTCACTCTGTTCCTCTCTCACACACTCTCGATCTCTATCACTGTCCCTCTGTTCCTCTCTCACACACTCTCGATCTCTCTCACTGTCACTCTGTTCCTCTCTCACACACTCTCGATCTCTCTCACTGTCACTCTGTTCCTCTCTCACACACTCTCGATCTCTCTCACTGTCCCTCTGTTCCTCTCTCACACACTCTTGATCTCTCTACTGTCACTCAGTCTCTCTCTCTCTCTCACACACTCTCGATCTCTCTCACTGTCACTCTGTTCCTCTCTCACACACTCTCGATCTCTATCACTGTCCCTCTGTTCCTCTCTCACACACTCTCGATCTCTCTCACTGTCCCTCTGTTCCTCTCTCACACACTCTCGATCTCTCTCACTGTCCCTCTGTTCCTCTCTCACACACTCTCAATCTCTCTCACTGTCACTCTGTTCCTCTCTCACACACTCTCGATCTCTCTCACTGTCCCTCTGTTCCTCTCTCACATACTCTCGATCTCTATCACTGTCCCTCTGTTCCTCTCTCACACACTCTCGATCTCTCTCACTGTCCCTCTGTTCCTCTCTCACACACTCTCGATCTCTCTCACTGTCACTCAGTCCCTCTCTCTCTCTCACACACTCTCGATCTCTCTCACTGTCACTCTGTTCCTCTCTCACACACTCTCTATCTCTCTCACTGTCACTCAGTCTCTCTCTCTCTCTCACACACTCTCGATCTCTCTCACTGTCCCTCTGTTCGTCTCTCACACACTCTTGATCTCTCTACTGTCACTCAGTCTCTCTCTCTCTCACACACTCTCGCTCTCTCTCACAGTCACTTGTTCCTCTCTCACACACTCTCGATCTCTCTCACTGTCACTCTGTTCCTCTCTCACACACTCTCTATCTCTCTCACTGTACCTCGGTTCCTCTCTCACACACTCTTGATCTCTCGACTGTCACACAGTCTCTCTCGCTCTCTCACACACTCTCGCTCTCTCTCACAGTCACTTGTTCCTCTCTCACACACTCTCGATCTCTCTCACTGTCCCTCTGTTCCTCTCTGACATACTTTCGAACTCTCTCACTGTCCCTCTGTTCCTCTCTCATACACTAGCTCTCTCTCACAGTCACTTGTTCCTCTCTCACACACTCTCGATCTCTCTGACTGTCACTCTGTTCCTCTCTCACACACTCTCTATCTCTCTCACTGTCCCTCTGTTCCTCTCTCACACACTCTTGATCTCTCTACTGTCACTCAGTCTCTCTCTCTCTCTCACACACTGTCGCTCTCTCTCACAGTCACTTGTTCCTCTCTCAATCACTCTCGATCTCTCTCACTGTTCCTCTGTTCCTCTCTCACACACTCTCGATCTCTCTCACTGTCACTCTGTTCCTCTCTCACACACTCTCGATCTCTCTCACTGTCACTCTGGTCCTCTCTCACATACTCTCGAACTCTCTCACTGTCCCTCTGTTCCTCAGTCATACACTCTTGATCTCTCTCACTGTCCCTCTGTTCCTGTCTCACACACTCTCGATCTCTCTCACTGTCCCTCTGTTCCTTTCTCACACACACTCGATCTCTCTCACTGTCACTCTGTTCCTCTCTCACACAATCTCGATCTCTCTCACTGTCCCTCTGTTCCTCTCTCACACACTCTCGATCTCTCTCACTGTCACTCTGTTCCTCTCTCACACACACTTGATCTCTCTACTGTCACTCAGTCTCTCTCTCTCTCTCACACACTCTCGATCTCTCTCACTGTCACTCTGTTCCTCATTCACATACTCTCGATCTCTCTCACTGTCCCTCTGTTCCTCTCTCACACACTCTCGATCTCTCTCACTGTCCCTCTGTTCCTCTCTCACACACTCTCTATCTCTCTCACTGTCACTCAGTCTCTCTCTCTCTCTCACGCACTCTCGATCTCTCTCACTGTCACTCTGTTCCTCTCTCACACACTCTCGGTCTCTCTCACTGTCACTCTGTTCCTCTCTCACACACTCTCGGTCTCTCTCACTGTCACTCTGTTCCTCTCTCACACACTCTCGATCTCTCTCACTGTCACTCTGTTCCTCTCTCACACACTCTCGATCTCTCTCACTGTCACTCTGTTCCTCTCTCACACACTGTTGATCTCTCTCACTGTCACTCTGTTCCTCTCTCACACACTCTCGATCTCTCTCACTGTCCCTCTGTTCCTCTATCACACACTCTCGATCTCTCTCACTGTCCCTCTGTTCCTTTCTCACACACTCTCGATCTCTCTCACTGTTACTCTGTTCCTCTCTCACACACTCTCGATCTCTCTCACTGTCCCTCTGTTCCTCTATCGCACACTCTCGATCTCTCTCACTGTCTCTCTGTTCCTCTCTCACACACTCTCTATCTCTCTCACTGTCACTCTGTTCCTCTCTCACACACTCCCGATCTCTCTCACTGTCCCTCTGTTCCTCTCTCATACACTCGCTCTCTCTCACAGTCACTTGTTCCTCTCTCACACACTCTCGATCTCTCTCACTGTCACTCTGTTCCTCTCTCACACACTCTCGATCTCTCTCACTGTCCCTCTGTTCCTCTCTCACACACTCTTGATCTCTCTACTGTCACTCAGTCTCTCTCTCTCTCTCACACACTCTCGATCTCTCTCACTGTCCCTCTGTTCCTCTCTCACACACTCTCGATCTCTATCACTGTCCCTCTGTTCCTCTCTCACACACTCTCGATCTCTCTCACTGTCCCTCTGTTCCTCTCTCACACACTCTTGATCTCTCTACTGTCACTCAATCTCTCTCTCTCTCTCACACACTGTCGCTCCCTCTCACAGTCACTTGTTCCTCTCTCAATCACTCTCGAACTCTCTCACTGTTCCTCTGTTCCTCTCTCACACACTCTCGATCTCTCTCACTGTCACTCTGTTCCTCTCTCACACACTCTCGATCTCTCTCACTGTCACTCTGTTCCTCTCTCACACACTCTCTATCTCTCTCAGTGTACCTCGGTTCCTCTCTCACACACTCTTGATCTCTCGACTGTCACTCAGTCTCTCTCTCTCTCTCACACACTCTCGCTCTCTCTCATAGTCACTTGTTCCTCTCTCACACACTCTCGAACTCTCTCACTGTCCCTCTGTTCCTCTCTCATACACTCGCTCTCTCTCACAGTCACTTGTTCCTCTCTCACACACTCTCGATCTCTCTCACTGTCACTCTGTTCCTCTCTCACACACTCTCTGTCTCTCTCACTGTCCCTCTGTTCCTCTCTCACACACTCTTGATCTCTCTCCTGTCACTCAGTCTCTCTCTCTCTCTCACACACTGTCGCTCTCTCTCACAGTCACTTGTTCCTCTCTCAATCACTCTCGATCTCTATCACTGTTCCTCTGTTCCTCTCGCACACACTCTCGATCTCTCTCACTGTCACTCTGTTCCTCTCTCACACACTCTCGATCTCTCTCACTGTCACTCTGTTCCTCTCTCACATACTCTCGAACTCTCTCACTGTCCCTCTGTTCCTCTGTCACACACTCTTGATCTCTCTCACTGTCCCTCTGTTGCTGTCTCACACACTCTCGATCTCTCTCACTGTCCCTCTGTTCCTTTCTCACACACTCTCGATCTCTCTCACTGTCCCTCTGTTCCTCTCTCACACACTCTCGATCTCTCTCACTGTCCCTCTGTTCCTTTCTCACACACTCTCGATCTCTCTCACTGTCACTCTGTTCCTCTCTCACATACTCTCGAACTCTCTCACTGTCCCTCTGTTCCTCTGTCACACACTCTCTATCTCTCTCACTGTCACTCAGTCTCTCTCTCTCTCTCACACACTCTCGATCTCTCTCACTGTCACTCTGTTCCTCTCTCACACACTCTCTATCTCTCTCACTGTCACTCAGTCTCTCTCTCTCTCTCACACACTCTCGATCTCTCTCACTGTCACTCTGTTCCTCTCTCACGCACTCTCGATCTCTCTCACTGTCACTCTGTTCCTCTCTTACACACTCTCGGTCTCTCTCACTGTCACTCTGTTCCTCTCTCACACACTCTCGATCTCTCTCACTGTCACTCTGTTCCTCTCTCACACACTCTCCATCTCTCTCACTGTCACTCTGTTCCTCTCTCACACACTCTCGATCTCTCTCACTGTCACTCTGTTCCTCTCTCACACACTCTCCATCTCTCTCACTGTCACTCTGTTCCTCTCTCACACACTCTCGATCTCTCTCACTGTCCCTCTGTTCCTCTATCGCACACTCTCGATCTCTCTCACTGTCCCTCTGTTCCTCTCTCACACACTCTCGATCTCTCTCACTGTCCCTCTGTTCCTGTCTCACACACTCTCGATCCCTCTCACTGTCCCTCTGTTCCTTTCTCACACACTCTCGATCTCTCTCACTGTCCCTCTGTTCCTCTCTCACACACTCTCGATCTCTCTCACTGTCCCTCTGTTCCTCTCTCACACACTCTCGATCTCTCTCACTGTCCCTCTGTTCCTTTCTCACACACTCTCGATCTCTCTCACTGTCCCTCTGTTCCTCTCTCACACACTCTCGATCTCTCTCACTGTCCCTCTGTTCCTTTCTCACACACTCTCGATCTCTCTCACTGTCCCTCTGTTCCTCTCTCACACACTCTCGATCTCTCTCACTGTCCCTCTGTTCCTGTCTCACACACTCTCGATCTCTCTCACTGTCCCTCTGTTCCTTTCTCACACACTCTCGATCTCTCTCACTGTCCCTCTGTTCCTTTCTCACACACTCTCGATTTCTCTCACTGTCCCTCTGTTCCTCTCTCACACACTCTCGATTTCGCCCACTGTCCCTCTGTTCCTCTCTCACACACTCTCGATCTCTCTCACTGTCACTCTGTTCCTTTCTCACACACTCTCGATCTCTCTCACTGTCCCTCTGTTCCTCTCTCACACACCCTTGATCTCTCTACTGTCACTCTGTTCCTCTATCACACACTCTCGATCTCTCTCACTGTCCCTCTGTTCCTTTCTCACACACTCTCGATCTCTCTCACTGTCACTCTGTTCCTCTCTCACACACTCTCGATCTCTCTCACTGTCCCTCTGTTCCTCTATCGCACACTCTCGATCTCTCTCACTGTCCCTCTGTTCCTCTCTCACACACTCCCGATCTCTCTCACTGTCCCTCTGTTCCTCTCTCATACACTCGCTCTCTCTCACAGTCACTTGTTCCTCTCTCACACACTCTCGATCTCTCTCACTGTCCCTCTGTTCCTCTCTCAAACACTCTTGATCTCTCTACTGTCACTCAGTCTCTCTCTCTCTCTCACACACTCTCGATCTCTCTCACTGTCACTCTGTTCCTCTCTCACACACTCTCGATCTCTATCACTGTCCCTCTGTTCCTCTCTCACACACTCTCGATCTCTCTCACTGTCACTCTGTTCCTCTCTCACACACTCTCGATCTCTCTCACTGTCACTCTGTTCCTCTCTCACACACTCTCGATCTCTCTCACTGTCCCTCTGTTCCTCTCTCACACACTCTTGATCTCTCTACTGTCACTCAGTCTCTCTCTCTCTCTCACACACTCTCGATCTCTCTCACTGTCACTCTGTTCCTCTCTCACACACTCTCGATCTCTATCACTGTCCCTCTGTTCCTCTCTCACACACTCTCGATCTCTCTCACTGTCCCTCTGTTCCTCTCTCACACACTCTCGATCTCTCTCACTGTCCCTCTGTTCCTCTCTCACACACTCTCAATCTCTCTCACTGTCACTCTGTTCCTCTCTCACACACTCTCGATCTCTCTCACTGTCCCTCTGTTCCTCTCTCACATACTCTCGATCTCTATCACTGTCCCTCTGTTCCTCTCTCACACACTCTCGATCTCTCTCACTGTCCCTCTGTTCCTCTCTCACACACTCTCGATCTCTCTCACTGTCACTCAGTCTCTCTCTCTCTCTCACACACTCTCGATCTCTCTCACTGTCACTCTGTTCCTCTCTCACACACTCTCTATCTCTCTCACTGTCACTCAGTCTCTCTCTCTCTCTCACACACTCTCGATCTCTCTCACTGTCACTCTGTTCCTCTCTCACGCACTCTCGATCTCTCTCACTGTCACTCTGTTCCTCTCTTACACACTCTCGGTCTCTCTCACTGTCCCTCTGTTCCTCTCTCACACACTCTCGATCTCTCTCACTGTCCCTCTGTTCCTGTCTCACACACTCTCGATCCCTCTCACTGTCCCTCTGTTCCTTTCTCACACACTCTCGATCTCTCTCACTGTCCCTCTGTTCCTCTCTCACACACTCTCGATCTCTCTCACTGTCCCTCTGTTCCTCTCTCACACACTCTCGATCTCTCTCACTGTCCCTCTGTTCCTTTCTCACACACTCTCGATCTCTCTCACTGTCCCTCTGTTCCTCTCTCACACACTCTCGATCTCTCTCACTGTCCCTCTGTTCCTTTCTCACACACTCTCGATCTCTCTCACTGTCCCTCTGTTCCTCTCTCACACACTCTCGATCTCTCTCACTGTCCCTCTGTTCCTGTCTCACACACTCTCGATCTCTCTCACTGTCCCTCTGTTCCTTTCTCACACACTCTCGATCTCTCTCACTGTCCCTCTGTTCCTTTCTCACACACTCTCGATTTCTCTCACTGTCCCTCTGTTCCTCTCTCACACACTCTCGATTTCGCCCACTGTCCCTCTGTTCCTCTCTCACACACTCTCGATCTCTCTCACTGTCACTCTGTTCCTTTCTCACACACTCTCGATCTCTCTCACTGTCCCTCTGTTCCTCTCTCACACACCCTTGATCTCTCTACTGTCACTCTGTTCCTCTATCACACACTCTCGATCTCTCTCACTGTCCCTCTGTTCCTTTCTCACACACTCTCGATCTCTCTCACTGTCACTCTGTTCCTCTCTCACACACTCTCGATCTCTCTCACTGTCCCTCTGTTCCTCTATCGCACACTCTCGATCTCTCTCACTGTCCCTCTGTTCCTCTCTCACACACTCCCGATCTCTCTCACTGTCCCTCTGTTCCTCTCTCATACACTCGCTCTCTCTCACAGTCACTTGTTCCTCTCTCACACACTCTCGATCTCTCTCACTGTCCCTCTGTTCCTCTCTCAAACACTCTTGATCTCTCTACTGTCACTCAGTCTCTCTCTCTCTCTCACACACTCTCGATCTCTCTCACTGTCACTCTGTTCCTCTCTCACACACTCTCGATCTCTATCACTGTCCCTCTGTTCCTCTCTCACACACTCTCGATCTCTCTCACTGTCACTCTGTTCCTCTCTCACACACTCTCGATCTCTCTCACTGTCACTCTGTTCCTCTCTCACACACTCTCGATCTCTCTCACTGTCCCTCTGTTCCTCTCTCACACACTCTTGATCTCTCTACTGTCACTCAGTCTCTCTCTCTCTCTCACACACTCTCGATCTCTCTCACTGTCACTCTGTTCCTCTCTCACACACTCTCGATCTCTATCACTGTCCCTCTGTTCCTCTCTCACACACTCTCGATCTCTCTCACTGTCCCTCTGTTCCTCTCTCACACACTCTCGATCTCTCTCACTGTCCCTCTGTTCCTCTCTCACACACTCTCAATCTCTCTCACTGTCACTCTGTTCCTCTCTCACACACTCTCGATCTCTCTCACTGTCCCTCTGTTCCTCTCTCACATACTCTCGATCTCTATCACTGTCCCTCTGTTCCTCTCTCACACACTCTCGATCTCTCTCACTGTCCCTCTGTTCCTCTCTCACACACTCTCGATCTCTCTCACTGTCACTCAGTCTCTCTCTCTCTCTCACACACTCTCGATCTCTCTCACTGTCACTCTGTTCCTCTCTCACACACTCTCTATCTCTCTCACTGTCACTCAGTCTCTCTCTCTCTCTCACACACTCTCGATCTCTCTCACTGTCACTCTGTTCCTCTCTCACGCACTCTCGATCTCTCTCACTGTCACTCTGTTCCTCTCTTACACACTCTCGGTCTCTCTCACTGTCACTCTGTTCCTCTCTCACACACTCTCGATCTCTCTCACTGTCACTCTGTTCCTCTCTCACACACTCTCCATCTGTCTCACTGTCACTCTGTTCCTCTCTCACACACTCTCCATCTCTCTCACTGTCACTCTGTTCCTCTCTCACACACTCTCCATCTCTCTCACTGTCACTCTGTTCCTCTCTCACACACTCTCGATCTCTCTCACTGTCCCTCTGTTCCTCTATCGCACACTCTCGATCTCTCTCACTGTCCCTCTGTTCCTCTCTCACACACTCTCGATCTCTCTCACTGTCCCTCTGTTCCTGTCTCACACACTCTCGATCCCTCTCACTGTCCCTCTGTTCCTTTCTCACACACTCTCGATCTCTCTCACTGTCCCTCTGTTCCTCTCTCACACACTCTCGATCTCTCTCACTGTCCCTCTGTTCCTCTCTCACACACTCTCGATCTCTCTCACTGTCCCTCTGTTCCTTTCTCACACACTCTCGATCTCTCTCACTGTCCCTCTGTTCCTCTCTCACACACTCTCGATCTCTCTCACTGTCCCTCTGTTCCTTTCTCACACACTCTCGATCTCTCTCACTGTCCCTCTGTTCCTCTCTCACACACTCTCGATCTCTCTCACTGTCCCTCTGTTCCTGTCTCACACACTCTCGATCTCTCTCACTGTCCCTCTGTTCCTTTCTCACACACTCTCGATCTCTCTCACTGTCCCTCTGTTCCTTTCTCACACACTCTCGATTTCTCTCACTGTCCCTCTGTTCCTCTCTCACACACTCTCGATTTCGCCCACTGTCCCTCTGTTCCTCTCTCACACACTCTCGATCTCTCTCACTGTCACTCTGTTCCTTTCTCACACACTCTCGATCTCTCTCACTGTCCCTCTGTTCCTCTCTCACACACCCTTGATCTCTCTACTGTCACTCTGTTCCTCTATCACACACTCTCGATCTCTCTCACTGTCCCTCTGTTCCTTTCTCACACACTCTCGATCTCTCTCACTGTCACTCTGTTCCTCTCTCACACACTCTCGATCTCTCTCACTGTCCCTCTGTTCCTCTCTCACACACTCTCTATCTCTCTCACTGTCACTCTGTTCCTCTCTCACACACTCCCGATCTCTCTCACTGTCCCTCTGTTCCTCTCTCATACACTCGCTCTCTCTCACAGTCACTTGTTCCTCTCTCACACACTCTCGATCTCTCTCACTGTCCCTCTGTTCCTCTCTCAAACACTCTTGATCTCTCTACTGTCACTCAGTCTCTCTCTCTCTCTCACACACTCTCGATCTCTCTCACTGTCACTCTGTTCCTCTCTCACACACTCTCGATCTCTATCACTGTCCCTCTGTTCCTCTCTCACACACTCTCGATCTCTCTCACTGTCACTCTGTTCCTCTCTCACACACTCTCGATCTCTCTCACTGTCACTCTGTTCCTCTCTCACACACTCTCGATCTCTCTCACTGTCCCTCTGTTCCTCTCTCACACACTCTTGATCTCTCTACTGTCACTCAGTCTCTCTCTCTCTCTCACACACTCTCGATCTCTCTCACTGTCACTCTGTTCCTCTCTCACACACTCTCGATCTCTATCACTGTCCCTCTGTTCCTCTCTCACACACTCTCGATCTCTCTCACTGTCCCTCTGTTCCTCTCTCACACACTCTCGATCTCTCTCACTGTCCCTCTGTTCCTCTCTCACACACTCTCAATCTCTCTCACTGTCACTCTGTTCCTCTCTCACACACTCTCGATCTCTCTCACTGTCCCTCTGTTCCTCTCTCACATACTCTCGATCTCTATCACTGTCCCTCTGTTCCTCTCTCACACACTCTCGATCTCTCTCACTGTCCCTCTGTTCCTCTCTCACACACTCTCGATCTCTCTCACTGTCACTCAGTCTCTCTCTCTCTCTCACACACTCTCGATCTCTCTCACTGTCACTCTGTTCCTCTCTCACACACTCTCTATCTCTCTCACTGTCACTCAGTCTCTCTCTCTCTCTCACACACTCTCGATCTCTCTCACTGTCACTCTGTTCCTCTCTCACGCACTCTCGATCTCTCTCACTGTCACTCTGTTCCTCTCTTACACACTCTCGGTCTCTCTCACTGTCACTCTGTTCCTCTCTCACACACTCTCGATCTCTCTCACTGTCACTCTGTTCCTCTCTCACACACTCTCCATCTGTCTCACTGTCACTCTGTTCCTCTCTCACACACTCTCCATCTCTCTCACTGTCACTCTGTTCCTCTCTCACACACTCTCCATCTCTCTCACTGTCACTCTGTTCCTCTCTCACACACTCTCGATCTCTCTCACTGTCCCTCTGTTCCTCTATCGCACACTCTCGATCTCTCTCACTGTCCCTCTGTTCCTCTCTCACACACTCTCGATCTCTCTCACTGTCCCTCTGTTCCTGTCTCACACACTCTCGATCCCTCTCACTGTCCCTCTGTTCCTTTCTCACACACTCTCGATCTCTCTCACTGTCCCTCTGTTCCTCTCTCACACACTCTCGATCTCTCTCACTGTCCCTCTGTTCCTCTCTCACACACTCTCGATCTCTCTCACTGTCCCTCTGTTCCTTTCTCACACACTCTCGATCTCTCTCACTGTCCCTCTGTTCCTCTCTCACACACTCTCGATCTCTCTCACTGTCCCTCTGTTCCTTTCTCACACACTCTCGATCTCTCTCACTGTCCCTCTGTTCCTCTCTCACACACTCTCGATCTCTCTCACTGTCCCTCTGTTCCTTTCTCACACACTCTCGATTTCTCTCACTGTCCCTCTGTTCCTCTCTCACACACTCTCGATTTCGCCCACTGTCCCTCTGTTCCTCTCTCACACACTCTCGATCTCTCTCACTGTCACTCTGTTCCTTTCTCACACACTCTCGATCTCTCTCACTGTCCCTCTGTTCCTCTCTCACACACCCTTGATCTCTCTACTGTCACTCTGTTCCTCTATCACACACTCTCGATCTCTCTCACTGTCCCTCTGTTCCTTTCTCACACACTCTCGATCTCTCTCACTGTCACTCTGTTCCTCTCTCACACACTCTCGATCTCTCTCACTGTCCCTCTGTTCCTCTATCGCACACTGTCGATCTCTCTCACTGTCCCTCTGTTCCTCTCTCACACACTCCCGATCTCTCTCACTGTCCCTCTGTTCCTCTCTCATACACTCGCTCTCTCTCACAGTCACTTGTTCCTCTCTCACACACTCTCGATCTCTCTCACTGTCCCTCTGTTCCTCTCTCAAACACTCTTGATCTCTCTACTGTCACTCAGTCTCTCTCTCTCTCTCACACACTCTCGATCTCTCTCACTGTCACTCTGTTCCTCTCTCACACACTCTCGATCTCTATCACTGTCCCTCTGTTCCTCTCTCACACACTCTCGATCTCTCTCACTGTCACTCTGTTCCTCTCTCACACACTCTCGATCTCTCTCACTGTCACTCTGTTCCTCTCTCACACACTCTCGATCTCTCTCACTGTCCCTCTGTTCCTCTCTCACACACTCTTGATCTCTCTACTGTCACTCAGTCTCTCTCTCTCTCTCACACACTCTCGATCTCTCTCACTGTCACTCTGTTCCTCTCTCACACACTCTCGATCTCTATCACTGTCCCTCTGTTCCTCTCTCACACACTCTCGATCTCTCTCACTGTCCCTCTGTTCCTCTCTCACACACTCTCGATCTCTCTCACTGTCCCTCTGTTCCTCTCTCACACACTCTCAATCTCTCTCACTGTCACTCTGTTCCTCTCTCACACACTCTCGATCTCTCTCACTGTCCCTCTGTTCCTCTCTCACATACTCTCGATCTCTATCACTGTCCCTCTGTTCCTCTCTCACACACTCTCGATCTCTCTCACTGTCCCTCTGTTCCTCTCTCACACACTCTCGATCTCTCTCACTGTCACTCAGTCTCTCTCTCTCTCTCACACACTCTCGATCTCTCTCACTGTCACTCTGTTCCTCTCTCACACACTCTCTATCTCTCTCACTGTCACTCAGTCTCTCTCTCTCTCTCACACACTCTCGATCTCTCTCACTGTCACTCTGTTCCTCTCTCACGCACTCTCGATCTCTCTCACTGTCACTCTGTTCCTCTCTTACACACTCTCGGTCTCTCTCACTGTCACTCTGTTCCTCTCTCACACACTCTCGATCTCTCTCACTGTCACTCTGTTCCTCTCTCACACACTCTCCATCTGTCTCACTGTCACTCTGTTCCTCTCTCACACACTCTCCATCTCTCTCACTGTCACTCTGTTCCTCTCTCACACACTCTCCATCTCTCTCACTGTCACTCTGTTCCTCTCTCACACACTCTCGATCTCTCTCACTGTCCCTCTGTTCCTCTATCGCACACTCTCGATCTCTCTCACTGTCCCTCTGTTCCTCTCTCACACACTCTCGATCTCTCTCACTGTCCCTCTGTTCCTGTCTCACACACTCTCGATCCCTCTCACTGTCCCTCTGTTCCTTTCTCACACACTCTCGATCTCTCTCACTGTCCCTCTGTTCCTCTCTCACACACTCTCGATCTCTCTCACTGTCCCTCTGTTCCTCTCTCACACACTCTCGATCTCTCTCACTGTCCCTCTGTTCCTTTCTCACACACTCTCGATCTCTCTCACTGTCCCTCTGTTCCTCTCTCACACACTCTCGATCTCTCTCACTGTCCCTCTGTTCCTTTCTCACACACTCTCGATCTCTCTCACTGTCCCTCTGTTCCTCTCTCACACACTCTCGATCTCTCTCACTGTCCCTCTGTTCCTGTCTCACACACTCTCGATCTCTCTCACTGTCCCTCTGTTCCTTTCTCACACACTCTCGATCTCTCTCACTGTCCCTCTGTTCCTTTCTCACACACTCTCGATTTCTCTCACTGTCCCTCTGTTCCTCTCTCACACACTCTCGATTTCGCCCACTGTCCCTCTGTTCCTCTCTCACACACTCTCGATCTCTCTCACTGTCACTCTGTTCCTTTCTCACACACTCTCGATCTCTCTCACTGTCCCTCTGTTCCTCTCTCACACACCCTTGATCTCTCTACTGTCACTCTGTTCCTCTATCACACACTCTCGATCTCTCTCACTGTCCCTCTGTTCCTTTCTCACACACTCTCGATCTCTCTCACTGTCACTCTGTTCCTCTCTCACACACTCTCGATCTCTCTCACTGTCCCTCTGTTCCTCTCTCACACACTCTCTATCTCTCTCACTGTCACTCTGTTCCTCTCTCACACACTCCCGATCTCTCTCACTGTCCCTCTGTTCCTCTCTCATACACTCGCTCTCTCTCACAGTCACTTGTTCCTCTCTCACACACTCTCGATCTCTCTCACTGTCCCTCTGTTCCTCTCTCAAACACTCTTGATCTCTCTACTGTCACTCAGTCTCTCTCTCTCTCTCACACACTCTCGATCTCTCTCACTGTCACTCTGTTCCTCTCTCACACACTCTCGATCTCTATCACTGTCCCTCTGTTCCTCTCTCACACACTCTCGATCTCTCTCACTGTCACTCTGTTCCTCTCTCACACACTCTCGATCTCTCTCACTGTCACTCTGTTCCTCTCTCACACACTCTCGATCTCTCTCACTGTCCCTCTGTTCCTCTCTCACACACTCTTGATCTCTCTACTGTCACTCAGTCTCTCTCTCTCTCTCACACACTCTCGATCTCTCTCACTGTCACTCTGTTCCTCTCTCACACACTCTCGATCTCTATCACTGTCCCTCTGTTCCTCTCTCACACACTCTCGATCTCTCTCACTGTCCCTCTGTTCCTCTCTCACACACTCTCGATCTCTATCACTGTCCCTCTGTTCCTCTCTCACACACTCTCGATCTCTCTCACTGTCCCTCTGTTCCTCTCTCACACACTCTCAATCTCTCTCACTGTCACTCTGTTCCTCTCTCACACACTCTCGATCTCTCTCACTGTCCCTCTGTTCCTCTCTCACATACTCTCGATCTCTATCACTGTCCCTCTGTTCCTCTCTCACACACTCTCGATCTCTCTCACTGTCCCTCTGTTCCTCTCTCACACACTCTCGATCTCTCTCACTGTCACTCTGTTCCTCTCTCACACTCTCTCGATCTCTCTGACTGTCACTCTGTTCCTCTCTCACATACTCTCGAACTCTCTCACTGTCCCTCTGTTCCTCTGTCACACACTCTCTATCTCTCTCACTGTCACTCAATCACTCTCTCTCTCTCACACACTCTCGATCTCTCTCACTGTCACTCTGTTCCTCTCTCACACACTCTCTATCTCTCTCACTGTCACTCAGTCTCTCTCTCTCTCTCACACACTCTCGATCTCTCTCACTGTCACTCTGTTCCTCTCTCACGCACTCTCGATCTCTCTCACTGTCTCTCTGTTCCTCTCTCACACACTCTCGGTCTCTCTCACTGTCACTCTGTTCCTCTCTCACACACTCTCGATCTCTCTCACTGTCACTCTGTTCCTCTCTCACACACTCTCCATCTCTCTCACTGTCACTCTGTTCCTCTCTCACACACTCTCGATCTCTCTCACTGTCACTCTGTTCCTCTCTCACACACTCTCGATCTCTCTCACTGTCACTCTGTTCCTCTCTCACACACTCTCGATCTCTCTCACTGTCCCTCTGTTCCTCTATCGCACACTCTCGATCTCTCTCACTGTCCCTCTGTTCCGTTCTCACACACTCTCGATCTCTCTCACTGTCACTCTGTTCCTCTCTCACACACTCTTGATCTCTCTCACTGTCCCTCTGTTCCTTTCTCACACACTCTCGATCTCTCTCACTGTCCCTCTGTTCCTCTCTCACACACTCTCGATCTCACTCACTGTCCCTCTGTTCCTGTCTCACACACTCTCGATCTCTCTCACTGTCCCTCTGTTCCTCTCTCACACACTCTCGATCTCTCTCACTGTCCCTCTGTTCCTCTCTCACACACTCTCGATCTCTCTCACTGTCCCTCTGTTCTTGTCTCACACACTCTCGATCTCTCTCACTGTCCCTCTGTTCCTCTCTCACACACTGTTGATCTCTCTCACTGCCCCTCTGTTCCTCTCTCACACACGCTCGATTTCGCGCACTGTCCCTCTGTTCCTCTCTCACACACTCTCGATCTCTCTCACTGTCACTCTGTTCCTTTCTCACACACTCTCGATCTCTCTCACTGTCCCTCTGTTCCTCTCTCACACACTCTCGATCTCTCTCACTGTCCCTCTGTTCCTCTCTCACACACCCTTGATCTCTCTACTGTCACTCTGTTCCTTTCTCACACACTCTTGATCTCTCTCACTGTCCCTCTGTTCCTTTCTCACACACTCTCGATCTCTCTCACTGTCCCTCTGTTCCTCTCTCACACACTCACGATCTCTCTCACTGTCCCTCTGTTCCTCTCTCACACACTCTTGATCTCTCTACTGTCACTCATTCTCTCTCTCTCTCTCACACACTCTCGATCTCTCTCACTGTCCCTCTCTTCTTCTCTCACACACTCTCGATCTCTCTCACTGTCCCTCTGTTCCTCTCTCACACACTCTCGATCTCTCTCACTGTCCCTCTGTTCCTCTCTCACACACTCTCGATCTCTCTCACTGTCCCTCTGTTCCTCTCTCACACACTCTTGATCTCTCTACTGTCACTCATTCTCTCTCTCTCTCTCACACACTCTCGATCTCTCTCACTGTCCCTCTCTTCTTCTCTCACACACTCTCGATCTCTCTCACTGTCCCTCTGTTCCTCTTTCACACACTCTTGATCTCTCTACTGTCACTCAGTCTCTCTCTCTCTCTCACACACTCTCGCTCTCTCTCACAGTCACTTGTTCCTCTCTCACACACTCTTGATCTCTCTCACTGTCCCTCTGTTCCTCTCTCACATACTCTCGAACTCTCTCACTGTCCCTCTGTTCCTCTCTCACACACTCTCGATCTCTCTCACTGTCCCTCTGTTCCTTTCTCACACACTCTCGATCTCTCTCACTGTCACTCTGTTCCTCTCTCACACACTCTCGAACTCTCTCACTGTCCCTCTGTTCCTCTCTCACTCACTCTCTATCTCTCTCACTGTCACTCAGTCTCTCTCTCTCAGACACTCTCGATCTCTCTCACTGTCATTCTGTTCCTCTCTCACACACTCTCGATCTCTCTCACTGTCCCTCTGTTCCTCTCTCACACACTCTCGATCTCTCTCACTGTCCCTCTGTTCCTTTCTCACACACTCTCGATCTCTCTCACTGTCCCTCTGTTCCTCTCTCACACACTCTCGATCTCTCTCACTGTCCCTCTGTTCCTCTCTCACACACTCTTGATCTCTCTACTGTCACTCATTCTCTCTCTCTCTCTCACACACTCTCGATCTCTCTCACTGTCCCTCTCTTCTTCTCTCACACACTCTCGATCTCTCTCACTGTCCCTCTGTTCCTCTCTCACACACTCTCGATCTCTCTCACTGTCCCTCTGTTCCTCTCTCACACACTCTCTATCTCTCTCACTGTACCTCTGTTCCTCTTTCACACACTCCTGATCTCTCTACTGTCACTCAGTCTCTCTCTCTCTCTCACACACTCTCGCTCTCTCTCACAGTCACTTGTTCCTCTCTCACACACTCTTGATCTCTCTCACTGTCCCTCTGTTCCTCTCTCACATACTCTCGAACTCTCTCACTGTCCCTCTGTTCCTCTCTCACATACTCTCGAACTCTCTCACTGTCCCTCTGTTCCTCTCTCACACACTCTCGATCTCTCTCACTGTCCCTCTGTTCCTTTCTCACACACTCTCGATCTCTCTCACTGTCACTCTGTTCCTCTCTCACACACTCTCGAACTCTCTCACTGTCCCTCTGTTCCTCTCTCACTCACTCTCTATCTCTCTCACTGTCACTGAGTCTCTCTCTCTCTCTCACACACTCTCGATCTCTCTCACTGTCCCTCTGTTCCTCTCTCACACTCTCTCGCTCTCTCTCAGTCACTCTGTTCCTCTCTCACACACTCTCGATCTCTCTCACTGTCCCTCTGTTCCTCTCTCACACACTCTCGAACTCTCTCACTGTCCCTCTGTTCCTCTCTCACTCACTCTCTATCTCTCTCACTGTCACTGAGTCTCTCTCTCTCTCTCACACACTCTCGATCTCTCTCACTGTCACTCTGTTCCTCTCTCAAACACTCTCGATCTCTATCACTGTCCCTCTGTTCCTCTCTCACACACTCTCGATCTCTCACTGTCCCTCTGTTCGTCTCTCACACACTCTTGATCTCTCTACTGTCACTCAGTCTCTCTCTCTCTCACACACTCTCGCTCTCTCTCACAGTCACTTGTTTCTCTCTCACACACTCTCGATCTCTCGACTGTCACACAGTCTCTCTCTCTCTCTCACACACTCTCGCTCTCTCTCACAGTCACTTGTTCCTCTCTCACACACTCTTGACCTCTCTCACTGTCCCTCTGTTCCTCCCTCACATACTCTCGAACTCTGTCACTGTCCCTCTGTTCCTCTCTCACACACTCTCGATCTCTCTCACTGTCCCTCTGTTCCTTTCTCACACACTCTCGATCTCTCTCACTGTCACTCTGTTCCTCTCTCACACACTCTTGAACTCTCTCACTGTCCCTCTGTTCCTCTCTCACTCACTCTCTATCTCTCTCACTGTCAGTGAGTCTCTCTCTCTCTCTCACACACTCTCGATCTCTCTCACTGTCCCTCTGTTCCTCTCTGACACTCTCTCGCTCTCTCTCAGTCACTCTGTTCCTCTCTCACACACTCTCGATCTCTCTCACTGTCCCTCTGTTCCTCTCTCACACACTCTCGAACTCTCTCACTGTCCCTCTGTTCCTCTCTCACTCACTCTCTATCTCTCTCACTGTCACTCAGTCTCTCTCTCTCTCTCACACACTCTCGATCTCTCTCACTGTCACTCTGTTCCTCTCTCAAACACTCTCGATCTCTATCACTGTCCCTCTGTTCCTCTCTCACACACTCTCGATCTCTCACTGTCCCTCTGTTCGTCTCTCACACACTCTTGATCTCTCTACTGTCACTCAGTCTCTCTCTCTCTCACACACTCTCGCTCTCTCTCACAGTCACTTGTTCCTCTCTCACACACTCTCGATCTCTCTCACTGTCACTCTGTTCCTCTCTCACACACTCTCTATCTCTCTCACTGTACCTCGGTTCCTCTCTCACACACTCTTGATCTCTCGACAGTCACACAGTCTCTCTCTCTCTCTCACACACTCTCGCTCTCTCTCACAGTCACTTGTTCCTCTCTCACACACTCTCGATCTCTCTCACTGTCACTCTGTTCCTCTCTCACATACTTTCGAACTCTCTCACTGTCCCTCTGTTCCTCTCCCATACACTCGCTCTCTCTCACAGTCACTTGTTCCTCTCTCACACACTCTCGATCTCTCTCACTGTCACTCTGATCCTCTCTCACACACTCTCTATCTCTCTCACTGTCCCTCTGTTCCTCTCTCACACACTCTTGATCTCTCTACTGTCACTCAGTCTCTCTCTCTCTCTCACACACTGTCGCTCTCTCTCACAGTCACTTGTTCCTCTCTCAATCACTCTCGATCTCTCTCACTGTTCCTCTGTTCCTCTCTCACACACTCTCGATCTCTCTCACTGTCACTCTGTTCCTCTCTCACACACTCTCGATCTCTCTCACTGTCACTCTGGTCCTCTCTCACATACTCTCGAACTCTCTCACTGTCCCTCTGTTCCTCTGTCACACACTCTCGATCTCTCTCACTGTCCCTCTGTTCCTGTCTCACACACTCTCGATCTCTGTCACTGCCACTCTGTTCCTCTCTCACACACTCTCGATCTCTCTCACTGTCCCTCTGTTCCTCTCTCACATACTCTCGATCTCTCTCACTGTCCCTCTGTTCCTTTCTCACACACTCTCGATCTCTCTCACTGTCACTCTGTTCCTCTCTCACACACTCTCGATCTCTCTCACTGTCCCTCTGTTCCTCTCTCACACACTCTCGATCTCTCTCACTGTCACTCTGTTCCTCTCTCACACACACTTGATCTCTCTACTGTCACTCAGTCTCTCTCTCTCTCTCACACACTCTCGATCTCTCTCACTGTCACTCTGTTCCTCATTCACATACTCTCGATCTCTCTCACTGTCCCTCTGTTCCTCTCTCACACACTCTCGATCTCTCTCACTGTCCCTCTGTTCCTCTCTCACACACTCTCTATCTCTCTCACTGTCACTCAGTCTCTCTCTCTCTCTCACGCACTCTCGATCTCTCTCACTGTCACTCTGTTCCTCTCTCACACACTCTCGGTCTCTCTCACTGTCACTCTGTTCCTCTCTCACACACTCGATCTCTCTCACTGTCACTCTGTTCCTCTCTCACACACTCTCGATCTCTCTCACTGTCACTCTGTTCCTCTCTCACACACTCTCGATCTCTCTCACTGTCACTCTGTTCCTCTATCACACACTGTTGATCTCTCTCACTGTCACTCTGTTCCTCTCTCACACACTCTCGATCTCTCTCACTGTCCCTCTGTTCCTCTATCACACACTCTCGATCTCTCTCACTGTCCCTCTGTTCCTTTCTCACACACTCTCGATCTCTCTCACTGTCACTCTGTTCCTCTCTCACACACTCTCGATCTCTCTCACTGTCACTCTGTTCCTCTCTCACACACTCTCGATCTCTCTCACTGTCACTCTGTTCCTCTCTCACACACTCTCGATCTCTCTCACTCTCCCTCTGTTCCTCTATCACACACTCTCGATCTCTCTCACTGTCCCTCTGTTCCTTTCTCACACACTCTCGATCTCTCTCACTGTCACTCTGTTCCTCTCTCACACACTCTCGATCTCTCTCACTGTCCCTCTGTTCCTCTATCGCACACTCTCGATCTCTCTCACTGTCCCTCTGTTCCTCTCTCACACACTCTCTATCTCTCTCACTGTCACTCTGTTCCTCTCTCACACACTCCCGATCTCTCTCACTGTCCCTCTGTTCCTCTCTCATACACTCGCTCTCTCTCACAGTCACTTGTTCCTCTCTCACACACTCTCGATCTCTCTCACTGTCACTCTGTTCCTCTCTCACACACTCTCTATCTCTCTCACTGTCCCTCTGTTCCTCTCTCACACACTCTTGATCTCTCTACTGTCACTCAGTCTCTCTCTCTCTCTCACACACTCTCGATCTCTCTCACTGTCCCTCTGTTCCTCTCTCACACACTCTCGATCTCTATCACTGTCCCTCTGTTCCTCTCTCACACACTCTCGATCTCTCTCACTGTCCCTCTGTTCCTCTCTCACACACTCTTGATCTCTCTACTGTCACTCAGTCTCTCTCTCTCTCTCACACACTGTCGCTCCCTCTCACAGTCACTTGTTCCTCTCTCACACACTCTCGATCACTCTCACTGTCACTCTGTTCCTCTCTCACACACTCTCTATCTCTCTCACTGTACCTCGGCTCCTCTCTCACACACTCTTGATCTCTCGACTGTCACTCAGTCTCTCTCTCTCTCTCACACACTCTCGCTCTCTCTCACAGTCACTTGTTCCTCTCTCACACACTCTCGATCTCTCTCACTGTCACTCTGTTCCTCTCTCACATACTCTCGAACTCTCTCACTGTCCCTCTGTTCCTCTCTCATACACTCGCTCTCTCTCACAGTCACTTGTTCCTCTCTCACACACTCTCGATCTCTCTCACTGTCACTCTGTTCCTCTCTCACACACTCTCTGTCTCTCTCACTGTCCCTCTGTTCCTCTCTCACACACTCTTGATCTCTCTCCTGTCACTCAGTCTCTCTCTCTCTCTCACACACTGTCGCTCTCTCTCACAGTCACTTGTTCCTCTCTCAATCACTCTCGATCTCTATCACTGTTCCTCTGTTCCTCTCGCACACACTCTCGATCTCTCTCACTGTCACTCTGTTCCTCTCTCACACACTCTCTATCTCTCTCACTGTCACTCAGTCTCTCTCTCTCTCTCACGCACTCTCGATCTCTCTCACTGTCACTCTGTTCCTCTCTCACACACTCTCGGTCTCTCTCACTGTCACTCTGTTCCTCTCTCACACACTCGATCTCTCTCACTGTCACTCTGTTCCTCTCTCACACACTCTCGATCTCTCTCACTGTCACTCTGTTCCTCTCTCACACACTCTCGATCTCTCTCACTGTCACTCTGTTCCTCTATCACACACTGTTGATCTCTCTCACTGTCACTCTGTTCCTCTCTCACACACTCTCGATCTCTCTCACTGTCCCTCTGTTCCTCTATCACACACTCTCGATCTCTCTCACTGTCCCTCTGTTCCTTTCTCACACACTCTCGATCTCTCTCACTGTCACTCTGTTCCTCTCTCACACACTCTCGATCTCTCTCACTGTCACTCTGTTCCTCTCTCACACACTGTTGATCTCTCTCACTGTCACTCTGTTCCTCTCTCACACACTCTCGATCTCTCTCACTCTCCCTCTGTTCCTCTATCACACACTCTCGATCTCTCTCACTGTCCCTCTGTTCCTTTCTCACACACTCTCGATCTCTCTCACTGTCACTCTGTTCCTCTCTCACACACTCTCGATCTCTCTCACTGTCCCTCTGTTCCTCTATCGCACACTCTCGATCTCTCTCACTGTCCCTCTGTTCCTCTCTCACACACTCTCTATCTCTCTCACTGTCACTCTGTTCCTCTCTCACACACTCCCGATCTCTCTCACTGTCCCTCTGTTCCTCTCTCATACACTCGCTCTCTCTCACAGTCACTTGTTCCTCTCTCACACACTCTCGATCTCTCTCACTGTCACTCTGTTCCTCTCTCACACACTCTCTATCTCTCTCACTGTCCCTCTGTTCCTCTCTCACACACTCTTGATCTCTCTACTGTCACTCAGTCTCTCTCTCTCTCTCACACACTCTCGATCTCTCTCACTGTCCCTCTGTTCCTCTCTCACACACTCTCGATCTCTATCACTGTCCCTCTGTTCCTCTCTCACACACTCTCGATCTCTCTCACTGTCCCTCTGTTCCTCTCTCACACACTCTTGATCTCTCTACTGTCACTCAGTCTCTCTCTCTCTCTCACACACTGTCGCTCCCTCTCACAGTCACTTGTTCCTCTCTCACACACTCTCGATCACTCTCACTGTCACTCTGTTCCTCTCTCACACACTCTCTATCTCTCTCACTGTACCTCGGCTCCTCTCTCACACACTCTTGATCTCTCGACTGTCACTCAGTCTCTCTCTCTCTCTCACACACTCTCGCTCTCTCTCACAGTCACTTGTTCCTCTCTCACACACTCTCGATCTCTCTCACTGTCACTCTGTTCCTCTCTCACATACTCTCGAACTCTCTCACTGTCCCTCTGTTCCTCTCTCATACACTCGCTCTCTCTCACAGTCACTTGTTCCTCTCTCACACACTCTCGATCTCTCTCACTGTCACTCTGTTCCTCTCTCACACACTCTCTGTCTCTCTCACTGTCCCTCTGTTCCTCTCTCACACACTCTTGATCTCTCTCCTGTCACTCAGTCTCTCTCTCTCTCTCACACACTGTCGCTCTCTCTCACAGTCACTTGTTCCTCTCTCAATCACTCTCGATCTCTATCACTGTTCCTCTGTTCCTCTCGCACACACTCTCGATCTCTCTCACTGTCACTCTGTTCCTCTCTCACACACTCTCGATCTCTCTCACTGTCACTCTGTTCCTCTCTCACATACTCTCGAACTCTCTCACTGTCCCTCTGTTCCTCTGTCACACACTCTCGATCTCTCTCACTGTCCCTCTGTTCCTTTCTCACATACTCTCGATCTCTCTCACTGTCCCTCTGTTTCTTTCTCACACACTCTCGATCTCTCTCACTGTCACTCTGTTCCTCTCTCACACACTCTCGATCTCTCTCACTGTCCCTCTGTTCCTCTCTCACACACTCTCGATCTCTCTCACTGTCACTCTGTTCCTCTCTCACACACACTTGATCTCTCTACTGTCACTCAGTCTCTCTCTCTCTCTCACACACTCTCGATCTCTCTCACTTTCACTCTGTTCCTCTCTCACACATTCTCGATCTCTCTCACTGTCCCTCTGTTCCTCTCTCACACACTCTCGATCTCTCTCACTGTCCCTCTGTTCCTCTCTCACACACTCTCTATCTCTCTCACTGTCACTCAGTCTCTCTCTCTCTCTCACGCACTCTCGATCTCTCTCACTGTCACTCTGTTCCTCTCTCACACACTCTCGGTCTCTCTCACTGTCACTCTGTTCCTCTCTCACACACTCTCGATCTCTCTCACTGTCACTCTGTTCCTCTCTCACACACTCTCGATCTCTCTCACTGTCACTCTGTTCCTCTCTCACACACTGTTGATCTCTCTCACAGTCACTCTGTTCCTCTCTCACACACTCTCGATCTCTCTCACTGTCCCTCTGTTCCTCTATCACACACTCTCGATCTCTCTCACTGTCCCTCTGTTCCTTTCTCACACACTCTCGATCTCTCTCACTGTCACTCTGTTCCTCTCTCACACACTCTCGATCTCTCTCACTGTCCCTCTGTTCCTCTATCGCACAGTCTCGATCTCTCTCACTGTCACTCTGTTCCTCTCTCACACACTCCCGATCTCTCTCACTGTCCCTCTGTTCCTCTCTCATACACTCGCTCTCTCTCACAGTCACTTGTTCCTCTCTCACACACTCTCGATCTCTCTCACTGTCCCTCTGTTCCTCTCTCACACACTCTTGATCTCTCTACTGTCACTCAGTCTCTCTCTCTCTCTCACACACTGTCGCTCCCTCTCACAGTCACTTGTTCCTCTCTCAATCACTCTCGAACTCTCTCACTGTTCCTCTGTTCCTCTCTCACACACTCTCGATCTCTCACACTGTCACTCTGTTCCTCTCTCACACACGCTCGATTTCGCGCACTGTCCCTCTGTTCCTCTCTCACACACTCTCGGTCTCTCTCACTGTCACTCTGTTCCTTTCTCACACACTCTCGATCTCTCTCACTGTCCCTCTGTTCCTTTCTCACACACTCTCGATCTCTCTCACTGTCACTCTGTTCCTTTCTCACACACTCTCGATCTCTCTCACTGTCCCTCTGTTCCTCTCTCACACACGCTCGATTTCGCGCTCTGTCCCTCTGTTCCTCTCTCACACACTCTCGATCTCTCTCACTGTCCCTCTGTTCCTCTCTCACACACCCTTGATCTCTCTACTGTCACTCAGTCTCTCTCTCTCAGACACTCTCGATCTCTCTCACTGTCATTCTGTTCCTCTCTCACACACTCTCGATCTCTCTCACTGTCCCTCTGTTCCTCTCTCACACACTCTCGATCTCTCTCACTGTCCCTCTGTTCCTCTCTCACACACTCTCGATCTCTCTCACTGTCACTCAGTCTCTCTCTCTCTCTCACACACTCTCGATCTCTCTCACTGTCCCTCTGTTCCTCTCTCACACACTCTCGATCTCTCTCAGTCACTCTGTTCCTCTCTCACACACTCTCGATCTCTCTCACTGTCCCTCTGTTCCTCTCTCACACACTCTTGATCTCTCTACTGTCACTCATTCTCTCTCTCTCTCTCACACACTCTCGATCTCTCTCACTGTCCCTCTCTTCTTCTCTCACACTCTCTCGATCTCTCTCACTGTCCCTCTGTTCCTCTCTCACACACTCTTGATCTCTCTACTGTCACTCATTCTCTCTCTCTCTCTCACACACTCTCGATCTCTCTCACTGTCCCTCTGTTCCTCTCTCACACACTCTCGATCTCTCTCACTGTACCTCTGTTCCTCTTTCACACACTCTTGATCTCTCTACTGTCACTCAGTCTCTCTCTCTCTCTCACACACTCTCGCTCTCTCTCACAGTCACTTGTTCCTCTCTCACACACTCTTGATCTCTCTCACTGTCCCTCTGTTCCTCTCTCACATACTCTCGATCTCTCTCACTGTCACTGTTCCTTTCTCACACACTCTCTATCTCTCTCACTGTACCTCTGTTCCTCTCTCACACACTCTTGATCTCTCTCACTGTCCCTCTGTTCCTCTCTCACATACTCTCGATCTCTCTCACTGTCCCTCTGTTCCTCTCTCACACATGCTCGATTTCGCGCACTGTCCCTCTGTTCCTCTATCACACACTCTCGATCTCTCTCACTGTCCCTCTGTTCCTCTCTCACACACTCTCGATCTCTCTCACTGTCCCTCTGTTCCTCTCTCACACACTCTCGATCTCTCTCACTGTCCCTCTGTTCCTCTCTCACACACTCGATCTCTCTCACTGTCACTCAGTCTCTCTCTCTCTCTCACACACTCTCGATCTCTCTCACTGTCCCTCTGTTCCTCTCTCACACACTCTCGATCTCTCTCAGTCACTCTGTTCCTCTCTCACACACTCTCAATCTCTCTCACTGTCCCTCTGTTCCTCTCTCACACACTCGATCTCTCTCACTGTCACTCATTCTCTCTCTCTCTCTCACACACTCTCGATCTCTCTCACTGTCCCTCTCTTCTTCTCTCACACACTCTCGATCTCTCTCACTGTCCCTCTGTTCCTCTCTCACACACTCTCGATCTCTCTCACTGTCCCTCTGTTCCTCTCTCACACACTCTCTATCTCTCTCACTGTACCTCTGTTCCTCTTTCACACACTCTTGATCTCTCTACTGTCACTCAGTCTCTCTCTCTCTCTCACACACTCTCTATCTCTCTCACTGTCCCTCTGTTCCTTTCTCACACACTCTCGATCTCTCTCACTGTCACTCTGTTCCTCTCTCACACACTCTCGATCTCTCTCACTGTCCCTCTGTTCCTCTATCGCACACTCTCGATCTCTCTCACTGTCCCTCTGTTCCTCTCTCACACACTCTCTATCTCTCTCACTGTCACTCTGTTCCTCTCTCACACACTCCCGATCTCTCTCACTGTCCCTCTGTTCCTCTCTCATACACTCGCTCTCTCTCACAGTCACTTGTTCCTCTCTCACACACTCTCGATCTCTCTCACTGTCCCTCTGTTCCTCTCTCACTCACTCTCTATCTCTCTCACTGTCACTGAGTCTCTCTCTCTCTCTCACACACTCTCGATCTCTCTCACTGTCCCTCTGTTCCTCTCTCACACTCTCTCGCTCTCTCTCAGTCACTCTGTTCCTCTCTCACACACTCTCGATCTCTCTCACTGTCCCTCTGTTCCTCTCTCACGCACTCTTGATCTCTCTACTGTCACTCAGTCTCTCTCTCTCTCTCACACACTCTCGATCTCTCTCACTGTCACTCTGTTCCTCTCTCACACACTCTCGATCTCTATCACTGTCCCTCTGTTCCTCTCTCACACACTCTCGATCTCTCACTGTCCCTCTGTTCGTCTCTCACACACTCTTGATCTCTCTACTGTCACTCAGTCTCTCTCTCTCTCACACACTCTCGCTCTCTCTCACAGTCACTTGTTCCTCTCTCACACACTCTCGATCTCTCTCACTGTCACTCTGTTCCTCTCTCACACACTCTTGATCTCTCGACTGTCACTCAGTCTCTCTCTCTCTCTCACACACTCTCGATCTCTCTCACTGTCACTCTGTTCCTCTCTCACATACTCTCGAACTCTCTCACTATCCCTCTGTTCCTCTCTCATACACTCGCTCTCTCTCACAGTCACTTGTTCCTCTCTCACACACTCTCGATCTCTCTCACTGTCACTCTGTTCCTCTCTCACACACTCTCTATCTCTCTCACTGTCCCTCTGTTCCTCTCTCACACACTCTTGATCTCTCTCCTGTCACTCAGTCTCTCTCTCTCTCTCACACACTGTCGCTCTCTCTCACAGTCTCTTGTTCCTCTCTCAATCACTCTCGATCTCTATCACTGTTCCTCTGTTCCTCTCTCACACACTCTCGATCTCTCTCACTGTCCCTCTGTTCCTCTCTCACACACTCTCGATCTCTCTCACTGTCACTCTGTTCCTCTCTCACACACTCTCTATCTCTCTCACTGTACCTCGGTTCCTCTCTCACACACTCTTGATCTCTCGACTGTCACTCAGTCTCTCTCTCTCTCTCACACACTCTCGCTCTCTCTCACAGTCACTTGTTCCTCTCTCACACACTCTCGATCTCTCTCACTGTCACTCTGTTCCTCTCTCACATACTCTCGAACTCTCTCACTGTCCCTCTGTTCCTCTCTCATACACTCGCTCTCTCTCACAGTCACTTGTTCCTCTCTCACACACTCTCGATCTCTCTCACTGTCACTCTGTTCCTCTCTCACACACTCTCTGTCTCTCTCACTGTCCCTCTGTTCCTCTCTCACACACTCTTGATCTCTCTCCTGTCACTCAGTCTCTCTCTCTCTCACACACTGTCGCTCTCTCTCACAGTCACTTGTTCCTCTCTCAATCACTCTCGATTTCTATCACTGTTCCTCTGTTCCTCTCGCACACACTCTCGATCTCTCTCACTGTCACTCTGTTCCTCTCTCACACACTCTCGATCTCTCTCACTGTCACTCTGTTCCTCTCTCACACACTCTCGATCTCTCTCACTGTCCCTCTGTTCCTCTGTCACACACTCTCGATCTCTCTCACTGTCCCTCTGTTCCTGTCTCACACACTCTCGATCTCTCTCACTGTCCCTCTGTTCCTTTCTCACACACTCTCGATCTCTCTCACTGTCACTCTGTTCCTCTCTCACACACTCTCGATCTCTCTCACTGTCCCTCTGTTCCTCTCTCACACACTCTCGATCTCTCTCACTGTCACTCTGTTCCTCTCTCACACACACTTGATCTCTCTACTGTCACTCAGTCTCTCTCTCTCTCTCACACACTCTCGATCTCTCTCACTTTCACTCTGTTCCTCTCTCACACATTCTCGATCGCTCTCACTGTCCCTCTGTTCCTCTCTCACACACTCTCGATCTCTCTCACTGTCCCTCTGTTCCTCTCTCACACACTCTCTATCTCTCTCACTGTCACTCAGTCTCTCTCTCTCTCTCACGCACTCTCGATCTCTCTCACTGTCACTCTGTTCCTCTCTCACACACTCTCGGTCTCTCTCACTGTCACTCTGTTCCTCTCTCACACACTCGATCTCTCTCACTGTCACTCTGTTCCTCTCTCACACACTCTCGATCTCTCTCACTGTCACTCTGTTCCTCTCTCACACACTCTCGATCTCTCTCACTGTCACTCTGTTCCTCTCTCACACACTGTTGATCTCTCTCACTGTCACTCTGTTCCTCTCTCACACACTCTCGATCTCTCTCACTGTCCCTCTGTTCCTCTATCACACACTCTCGATCTCTCTCACTGTCCCTCTGTTCCTTTCTCACACACTCTCGATCTCTCTCACTGTCACTCTGTTCCTCTCTCACACACTCTCGATCTCTCTCACTGTCCCTCTGTTCCTCTATCGCACAGTCTCGATCTCTCTCACTGTCACTCTGTTCCTCTCTCACACACTCCCGATCTCTCTCACTGTCCCTCTGTTCCTCTCTCATACACTCGCTCTCTCTCACAGTCACTTGTTCCTCTCTCACACACTCTCGATCTCTCTCACTGTCACTCTGTTCCTCTCTCACACACTCTCTATCTCTCTCACTGTCCCTCTGTTCCTCTCTCACACACTCTTGATCTCTGTACTGTCACTCAGTCTCTCTCTCTCTCTCACACACTCTCGATCTCTCTCACTGTCCCTCTGTTCCTCTCTCACACACTCTCGATCTCTCTCACTGTCCCTCTGTTCCTCTCTCACACACTCTCGATCTCTATCACTGTCCCTCTGTTCCTCTCTCACACACTCTCGATCTCTCTCACTGTCCCTCTGTTCCTCTCTCACACACTCTTGATCTCTCTCCTGTCACTCAGTCTCTCTCTCTCTCTCACACACTGTCGCTCCCTCTCACAGTCACTTGTTCCTCTCTCAATCACTCTCGAACTCTCTCACTGTTCCTCTGTTCCTCTCTCACACACTCTCGATCTCTCACACTGTCACTCTGTTCCTCTCTCACACACGCTCGATTTCGCGCACTGTCCCTCTGTTCCTCTCTCACACACTCTCGATCTCTCTCACTGTCACTCTGTTCCTTTCTCACACACTCTCGATCTCTCTCACTGTCCCTCTGTTCCTTTCTCACACACTCTCGATCTCTCTCACTGTCACTCTGTTCCTTTCTCACACACTCTCGATCTCTCTCACTGTCCCTCTGTTCCTCTCTCACACACGCTCGATTTCGCGCACTGTCCCTCTGTTCCTCTCTCACACACTCTCGATCTCTCTCACTGTCCCTCTGTTCCTCTCTCACACACCCTTGATCTCTCTACTGTCACTCAGTCTCTCTCTCTCAGACACTCTCGATCTCTCTCACTGTCATTCTGTTCCTCTCTCACACACTCTCGATCTCTCTCACTGTCCCTCTGTTCCTCTCTCACACACTCTCGATCTCTCTCACTGTCCCTCTGTTCCTCTCTCACACACTCTCGATCTCTCTCACTGTCACTCAGTCTCTCTCTCTCTCTCACACACTCTCGATCTCTCTCACTGTCCCTCTGTTCCTCTCTCACACACTCTCGATCTCTCTCAGTCACTCTGTTCCTCTCTCACACACTCTCGATCTCTCTCACTGTCCCTCTGTTCCTCTCTCACACACTCTTGATCTCTCTACTGTCACTCATTCTCTCTCTCTCTCTCACACACTCTCGATCTCTCTCACTGTCCCTCTCTTCTTCTCTCACACTCTCTCGATCTCTCTCACTGTCCCTCTGTTCCTCTCTCACACACTCTTGATCTCTCTACTGTCACTCATTCTCTCTCTCTCTCTCACACACTCTCGATCTCTCTCACTGTCCCTCTGTTCCTCTCTCACACACTCTCGATCTCTCTCACTGTACCTCTGTTCCTCTTTCACACACTCTTGATCTCTCTACTGTCACTCAGTCTCTCTCTCTCTCTCACACGCTCTCGCTCTCTCTCACAGTCACTTGTTCCTCTCTCACACACTCTTGATCTCTCTCACTGTCCCTCTGTTCCTCTCTCACATACTCTCGATCTCTCTCACTGTCACTCTGTTCCTTTCTCACACACTCTCTATCTCTCTCACTGTACCTCTGTTCCTCTCTCACACACACTTGATCTCTCTCACTGTCCCTCTGTTCCTCTCTCACATACTCTCGATCTCTCTCACTGTCCCTCTGTTCCTATCTCACACACGCTCGATTTCGCGCACTGTCCCTCTGTTCCTCTATCACACACTCTCGATCTCTCTCACTGTCCCTCTGTTCCTCTCTCACACACTCTCGATCTCTCTCACTGTCCCTCTGTTCCTCTCTCACACACTCTCGATCTCTCTCACTGTCCCTCTGTTCCTCTCTCACACACTCGATCTCTCTCACTGTCACTCAGTCTCTCTCTCTCTCTCACACACTCTCGATCTCTCTCACTGTCCCTCTGTTCGTCTCTCACACACTCTCGATCTCTCTCAGTCACTCTGTTCCTCTCTCACACACTCTCAATCTCTCTCACTGTCCCTCTGTTCCTCTCTCACACACTCGATCTCTCTCACTGTCACTCATTCTCTCTCTCTCTCTCACACACTCTCGATCTCTCTCACTGTCCCTCTCTTCTTCTCTCACACACTCTCGATCTCTCTCACTGTCCCTCTGTTCCTCTCTCACACACTCTCGATCTCTCTCACTGTCCCTCTGTTCCTCTCTCACACACTCTCTATCTCTCTCACTGTACCTCTGTTCCTCTTTCACACACTCTTGATCTCTCTACTGTCACTCAGTCTCTCTCTCTCTCTCACACACTCTCGATCTCTCTCACTGTCCCTCTGTTCCTTTCTCACACACTCTCGATCTCTCTCACTGTCACTCTGTTCCTCTCTCACACACTCTCGAACTCTCTCACTGTCCCTCTGTTCCTCTCTCACTCACTCTCTATCTCTCTCACTGTCACTGAGTCTCTCTCTCTCTCTCACACACTCTCGATCTCTCTCACTGTCCCTCTGTTCCTCTCTCACACTCTCTCGCTCTCTCTCAGTCACTCTGTTCCTCTCTCACACACTCTCGATCTCTCTCACTGTCCCTCTGTTCCTCTCTCACGCACTCTTGATCTCTCTACTGTCACTCAGTCTCTCTCTCTCTCTCACACACTCTCGATCTCTCTCACTGTCACTCTGTTCCTCTCTCACACACTCTCGATCTCTATCACTGTCCCTCTGTTCCTCTCTCACACACTCTCGATCTCTCACTGTCCCTCTGTTCGTCTCTCACACACTCTTGATCTCTCTACTGTCACTCAGTCTCTCTCTCTCTCACACACTCTCGCTCTCTCTCACAGTCACTTGTTCCTCTCTCACACACTCTCGATCTCTCTCACTGTCACTCTGTTCCTCTCTCACACACTCTTGATCTCTCGACTGTCACTCAGTCTCTCTCTCTCTCTCACACACTCTCGCTCTCTCTCACAGTCACTTGTTCCTCTCTCACACACTCTCGATCTCTCTCACTGTCACTCTGTTCCTCTCTCACATACTCTCGAACTCTCTCACTATCCCTCTGTTCCTCTCTCATACACTCGCTCTCTCTCACAGTCACTTGTTCCTCTCTCACACACTCTCGATCTCTCTCACTGTCACTCTGTTCCTCTCTCACACACTCTCTATCTCTCTCACTGTCCCTCTGTTCCTCTCTCACACACTCTTGATCTCTCTCCTGTCACTCAGTCTCTCTCTCTCTCTCACACACTGTCGCTCTCTCTCACAGTCTCTTGTTCCTCTCTCAATCACTCTCGATCTCTATCACTGTTCCTCTGTTCCTCTCTCACACACTCTCGATCTCTCTCACTGTCACTCTGTTCCTCTCTCACACACTCTCGATCTCTCTCACTGTCACTCTGTTCCTCTCTCACATACTCTCGAACTCTCTCACTGTCCCTCTGTTCCTCTGTCACACACTCTCGATCTCTCTCACTGTCCCTCTGTTCCTGTCTCACACACTCTCGATCTCTCTCACTGTCCCTCTGTTCCTTTCTCACACACTCTCGATCTCTCTCACTGTCACTCTGTTCCTCTCTCACACACTCTCGATCTCTCTCACTGTCCCTCTGTTCCTCTCTCACACACTCTCGATCTCTCTCACTGTCACTCTGTTCCTCTCTCACACACACTTGATCTCTCTACTGTCACTCAGTCTCTTTCTCTCTCTCACACACTCTCGATCTCTCTCACTGTCACTCTGTTCCTCATTCACATACTCTCGATCTCTCTCACTGTCCCTCTGTTCCTCTCTCACACACTCTCGATCTCTCTCACTGTCCCTCTGTTCCTCTCTCACACACTCTCTATCTCTCTCACTGTCACTCAGTCTCTCTCTCTCTCTCACGCACTCTCGATCTCTCTCACTGTCACTCTGTTCCTCTCTCACACACTCTCGGTCTCTCTCACTGTCACTCTGTTCCTCTCTCGCACACTCGATCTCTCTCACTGTCACTCTGTTCCTCTCTCACACACTCTCGATCTCTCTCACTGTCACTCTGTTCCTCTCTCACACACTCTCGATCTCTCTCACTGTCACTCTGTTCCTCTCTCACACACTGTTGATCTCTCTCACTGTCACTCTGTTCCTCTCTCACACACTCTCGATCTCTCTCACTGTCCCTCTGTTCCTCTATCACACACTCTCGATCTCTCTCACTGTCCCTCTGTTCCTTTCTCACACACTCTCGATCTCTCTCACTGTCACTCTGTTCCTCTCTCACACACTCTCGATCTCTCTCACTGTCCCTCTGTTCCTCTATCGCACACTCTCGATCTCTCTCACTGTCCCTCTGTTCCTCTCTCACACACTCTCTATCTCTCTCACTGTCACTCTGTTCCTCTCTCACACACTCCCGATCTCTCTCACTGTCCCTCTGTTCCTCTCTCATACACTCGCTCTCTCTCACAGTCACTTGTTCCTCTCTCACACACTCTCGATCTCTCTCACTGTCACTCTGTTCCTCTCTCACACACTCTCTATCTCTCTCACTGTCCCTCTGTTCCTCTCTCACACACTCTTGATCTCTCTACTGTCACTCAGTCTCTCTCTCTCTCTCACACACTCTCGATCTCTCTCACTGTCCCTCTGTTCCTCTCTCACACACTCTCGATCTCTATCACTGTCCCTCTGTTCCTCTCTCACACACTCTCGATCTCTCTCACTGTCCCTCTGTTCCTCTCTCACACACTCTTGATCTCTCTACTGTCACTCAGTCTCTCTCTCTCTCTCACACACTGTCGCTCCCTCTCACAGTCACTTGTTCCTCTCTCAATCACTCTCGAACTCTCTCACTGTTCCTCTGTTCCTCTCTCACACACTCTCGATCTCTCTCACTGTCACTCTGTTCCTCTCTCACACACTCTCTATCTCTCTCACTGTACCTCGGTTCCTCTCTCACACACTCTTGATCTCTCGACTGTCACTCAGTCTCTCTCTCTCTCTCACACACTCTCGCTCTCTCTCACAGTCACTTGTTCCTCTCTCACACACTCTCGATCTCTCTCACTGTCACTCTGTTCCTCTCTCACATACTCTCGAACTCTCTCACTGTCCCTCTGTTCCTCTCTCATACACTCGCTCTCTCTCACAGTCACTTGTTCCTCTCTCACACACTCTCGATCTCTCTCACTGTCACTCTGTTCCTCTCTCACACACTCTCTATCTCTCTCACTGTCCCTCTGTTCCTCTCTCACACACTCTTGATCTCTCTACTGTCACTCAGTCTCTCTCTCTCTCTCACACACTGTCGCTCTCTCTCACAGTCACTTGTTCCTCTCTCAATCACTCTCGATCTCTATCACTGTTCCTCTGTTCCTCTCTCACACACTCTCGATCTCTCTCACTGTCACTCTGTTCCTCTCTCACACACTCTCGATCTCTCTCACTGTCACTCTGTTTCTCTCTCACATACTCTCGAACTCTCTCACTGTCCCTCTGTTCCTCTGTCACACACTCTCGATCTCTCTCACTGTCCCTCTGTTCCTGTCTCACACACTCTCGATGTCTCTCACTGTCCCTCTGTTCCTTTCTCACACACTCTCGATCTCTCTCACTGTCACTCTGTTCCTCTCTCACACACTCTCGATCTCTCTCACTGTCCCTCTGTTCCTCTCTCACACACTCTCGATCTCTCTCACTGTCACTCTGTTCCTCTCTCACACACACTTGATGTCTCTACTGTCACTCAGTCTCTCTCTCTCTCTCACACACTCTCGATCTCTCTCACTTTCACTCTGTTCCTCTCTCACACACTCTCGATCTCTCTCACTGTCCCTCTGTTCCTCTCTCACACACTCTCGATCTCTCTCACTGTCCCTCTGTTCCTCTCTCACACACTCTCTATCTCTCTCACTGTCACTCAGTCTCTCTCTCTCTCTCACGCACTCTCGATCTCTCTCACTGTCACTCTGTTCCTCTCTCACACACTCGATCTCTCTCACTGTCACTCTGTTCCTCTCTCACACACTCTCGGTCTCTCTCACTGTCACTCTGTTCCTCTCTCACACACTCGATCTCTCTCACTGTCACTCTGTTCCTCTCTCACACACTCTCGATCTCTCTCACTGTCACTCTGTTCCTCTCTCACACACTCTCGATCTCTCTCACTGTCACTCTGTTCCTCTCTCACACACTGTTGATCTCTCTCACTGTCACTCTGTTCCTCTCTCACACACTCTCGATCTCTCTCACTGTCCCTCTGTTCCTCTATCACACACTCTCGATCTCTCTCACTGTCCCTCTGTTCCTTTCTCACACACTCTCGATCTCTCTCACTGTCACTCTGTTCCTCTCTCACACACTCTCGATCTCTCTCACTGTCCCTCTGTTCCTCTATCGCACACTCTCGATCTCTCTCACTGTCCCTCTGTTCCTCTCTCACACACTCTCTATCTCTCTCACTGTCACTCTGTTCCTCTCTCACACACTCCCGATCTCTCTCACTGTCCCTCTGTTCCTCTCTCACACACTCTCTATCTCTCTCACTGTCCCTCTGTTCCTCTCTCACACACTCTTGATCTCTCTACTGTCACTCAGTCTCTCTCTCTCTCTCACACACTGTCGCTCTCTCTCACAGTCTCTTGTTCCTCTCTCACACACTCTCTATCTCTCTCACTGTCCCTCTGTTCCTGTCTCACACACTCTCGATCTCTCTCACTGTCCCTCTGTTCCTTTCTCACACACTCTCGATCTCTCTCACTGTCACTCTGTTCCTCTCTCACACACTCTCGATCTCTCTCACTGTCCCTCTGTTCCTCTCTCACACACTCTCGATCTCTCTCACTGTCACTCTGTTCCTCTCTCACACACACTTGATCTCTCTACTGTCACTCAGTCTCTTTCTCTCTCTCACACACTCTCGATCTCTCTCACTGTCACTCTGTTCCTCATTCACATACTCTCGATCTCTCTCACTGTCCCTCTGTTCCTCTCTCACACACTCTCGATCTCTCTCACTGTCCCTCTGTTCCTCTCTCACACACTCTCTATCTCTCTCACTGTCACTCAGTCTCTCTCTCTCTCTCACGCACTCTCGATCTCTCTCACTGTCACTCTGTTCCTCTCTCACACACTCTCGGTCTCTCTCACTGTCACTCTGTTCCTCTCTCGCACACTCGATCTCTCTCACTGTCACTCTGTTCCTCTCTCACACACTCTCGATCTCTCTCACTGTCACTCTGTTCCTCTCTCACACACTCTCGATCTCTCTCACTGTCACTCTGTTCCTCTCTCACACACTGTTGATCTCTCTCACTGTCACTCTGTTCCTCTCTCACACACTCTCGATCTCTCTCACTGTCCCTCTGTTCCTCTATCACACACTCTCGATCTCTCTCACTGTCCCTCTGTTCCTTTCTCACACACTCTCGATCTCTCTCACTGTCACTCTGTTCCTCTCTCACACACTCTCGATCTCTCTCACTGTCCCTCTGTTCCTCTATCGCACACTCTCGATCTCTCTCACTGTCCCTCTGTTCCTCTCTCACACACTCTCTATCTCTCTCACTGTCACTCTGTTCCTCTCTCACACACTCCCGATCTCTCTCACTGTCCCTCTGTTCCTCTCTCATACACTCGCTCTCTCTCACAGTCACTTGTTCCTCTCTCACACACTCTCGATCTCTCTCACTGTCACTCTGTTCCTCTCTCACACACTCTCTATCTCTCTCACTGTCCCTCTGTTCCTCTCTCACACACTCTTGATCTCTCTACTGTCACTCAGTCTCTCTCTCTCTCTCACACACTCTCGATCTCTCTCACTGTCCCTCTGTTCCTCTCTCACACACTCTCGATCTCTATCACTGTCCCTCTGTTCCTCTCTCACACACTCTCGATCTCTCTCACTGTCCCTCTGTTCCTCTCTCACACACTCTTGATCTCTCTACTGTCACTCAGTCTCTCTCTCTCTCTCACACACTGTCGCTCCCTCTCACAGTCACTTGTTCCTCTCTCAATCACTCTCGAACTCTCTCACTGTTCCTCTGTTCCTCTCTCACACACTCTCGATCTCTCTCACTGTCACTCTGTTCCTCTCTCACACACTCTCTATCTCTCTCACTGTACCTCGGTTCCTCTCTCACACACTCTTGATCTCTCGACTGTCACTCAGTCTCTCTCTCTCTCTCACACACTCTCGCTCTCTCTCACAGTCACTTGTTCCTCTCTCACACACTCTCGATCTCTCTCACTGTCACTCTGTTCCTCTCTCACATACTCTCGAACTCTCTCACTGTCCCTCTGTTCCTCTCTCATACACTCGCTCTCTCTCACAGTCACTTGTTCCTCTCTCACACACTCTCGATCTCTCTCACTGTCACTCTGTTCCTCTCTCACACACTCTCTATCTCTCTCACTGTCCCTCTGTTCCTCTCTCACACACTCTTGATCTCTCTACTGTCACTCAGTCTCTCTCTCTCTCTCACACACTGTCGCTCTCTCTCACAGTCACTTGTTCCTCTCTCAATCACTCTCGATCTCTATCACTGTTCCTCTGTTCCTCTCTCACACACTCTCGATCTCTCTCACTGTCACTCTGTTCCTCTCTCACACACTCTCGATCTCTCTCACTGTCACTCTGTTTCTCTCTCACATACTCTCGAACTCTCTCACTGTCCCTCTGTTCCTCTGTCACACACTCTCGATCTCTCTCACTGTCCCTCTGTTCCTGTCTCACACACTCTCGATGTCTCTCACTGTCCCTCTGTTCCTTTCTCACACACTCTCGATCTCTCTCACTGTCACTCTGTTCCTCTCTCACACACTCTCGATCTCTCTCACTGTCCCTCTGTTCCTCTCTCACACACTCTCGATCTCTCTCACTGTCACTCTGTTCCTCTCTCACACACACTTGATGTCTCTACTGTCACTCAGTCTCTCTCTCTCTCTCACACACTCTCGATCTCTCTCACTTTCACTCTGTTCCTCTCTCACACACTCTCGATCTCTCTCACTGTCCCTCTGTTCCTCTCTCACACACTCTCGATCTCTCTCACTGTCCCTCTGTTCCTCTCTCACACACTCTCTATCTCTCTCACTGTCACTCAGTCTCTCTCTCTCTCTCACGCACTCTCGATCTCTCTCACTGTCACTCTGTTCCTCTCTCACACACTCGATCTCTCTCACTGTCACTCTGTTCCTCTCTCACACACTCTCGGTCTCTCTCACTGTCACTCTGTTCCTCTCTCACACACTCGATCTCTCTCACTGTCACTCTGTTCCTCTCTCACACACTCTCGATCTCTCTCACTGTCACTCTGTTCCTCTCTCACACACTCTCGATCTCTCTCACTGTCACTCTGTTCCTCTCTCACACACTGTTGATCTCTCTCACTGTCACTCTGTTCCTCTCTCACACACTCTCGATCTCTCTCACTGTCCCTCTGTTCCTCTATCACACACTCTCGATCTCTCTCACTGTCCCTCTGTTCCTTTCTCACACACTCTCGATCTCTCTCACTGTCACTCTGTTCCTCTCTCACACACTCTCGATCTCTCTCACTGTCCCTCTGTTCCTCTATCGCACACTCTCGATCTCTCTCACTGTCCCTCTGTTCCTCTCTCACACACTCTCTATCTCTCTCACTGTCACTCTGTTCCTCTCTCACACACTCCCGATCTCTCTCACTGTCCCTCTGTTCCTCTCTCACACACTCTCTATCTCTCTCACTGTCCCTCTGTTCCTCTCTCACACACTCTTGATCTCTCTACTGTCACTCAGTCTCTCTCTCTCTCTCACACACTCTCGATCTCTCTCACTGTCCCTCTGTTCCTCTCTCACACACTCTCGATCTCTATCACTGTCCCTCTGTTCCTCTCTGACACACTCTCGATCTCTCTCACTGTCCCTCTGTTCCTCTCTCACACACTCTTGATCTCTCTACTGTCACTCAGTCTCTCTCTCTCACACACTCTCGATCTCTCTCACTGTCACTCAGTCTCTCTCTCTCTCTCACACACTGTCGCTCTCTCTCACAGTCACTTGTTCCTCTTTCAATCACTCTCGAACTCTCTCACTGTCCCTCTGTTCCTCTCTCACACACTCTCGATCTCTCTCACTGTCACTCTGTTCCTCTCTCACACACTCTCGATCTCTCTCACTGTCCCTCTGTTCCTCTATCTCACACACTCGATCTCTCTCACTGTCCCTCTGTTCCTTTCTCACACACTCTCGATCTCTCTCACTGTCACTCTTTTCCTCTCTCACACACTCCCGATCTCTCTCACTGTCCCTCTGTTCCTCTCTCACACACTCTCGATCTCTCTCACTGTCACTCTGTTCCTCTCTCACACACTCTCGATCTCTCTCACTGTCCCTCTGTTCCTCTCTCACACACTCTTGTTCCTCTCTCACACACTCTCGATCTCTCTCACTGTCCCTCTGTTCCTCTATCGCACACTCTCGATCTCTCTCACTGTCCCTCTGTTCCTCTCTCACACACTCTTGATCTCTCTACTCTCACTCAGTCTCTCTCTCTCACACACTCTCGATCTCTCTCACTGTCACTCTGTTCCTCTCTCACACACTCTCGATCTCTCTCACTGTCCCTCTGTTCCTCTCTCACACACTCTCGATCTCTCTCACTGTCCCTCTGTTCCTCTCTCACACACTCTTGATCTCTCTACTGTCACTCAGTCTCTCTCTCTCTCTCACACACTGTCGCTCTCTCTCACAGTCACTTGTTCCTCTTTCAATCACTCTCGAACTCTCTCACTGTCCCTCTGTTCCTCTCTCACACACTCTCGATTTCTCTCACTGTCACTCTGTTCCTCTCTCACACACTCTCGATCTCTCTCACTGTCCCTCTGTTCCTCTATCGCACACTCTCGATCTCTCTCACTGTCCCTCTGTTCCTTTCTCACACACTCTCGATCTCTCTCACTGTCACTCTGTTCCTCTCTCACACACTCCCGATCTCTCTCACTGTCCCTCTGTTCCTCTCTCACACACTCTCGATCTCTCTCACTGTCACTCTGTTCCTCTCTCACACACTCTCGATCTCTCTCACTGTCACTCTGTTCCTCTCTCACACACTCTCGATCTCTCTCACTGTCACTCTGTTCCTCTCTCACACACTTTCGATCTCTCTCACTGTCACTGTGTCTCTCCCTCTCTCTCACAGACTCTGGATGTCTCTCACTCTCTCTCTTTATCTCTCTCTCACAGCTATTCTGTCCCTCACTCTCTCTCGATCTCTCTCACGGTCACTCTGTCTCTCTGGCAGTCAGTGATATGCAGAGAGGTGTCACTCCCTAAGCTCAGATCTGTTCAGTTCGGTGATACATGCCTTGCAAAGTGAGTTTAGCTGCTAACACAGGGCAAAATCAGGGCTTCCAACCTTTTGGCTGGTGTGAGAAATGATAGGAATCAGGGGTCAATCTTGCTGTGAAAATGATGTTCTGTTGTTCCTCAGTATATGACATGGAAAATAAACTAGTTTTCTGGTTTACAATTGTGCTTTGTCAAGCTGGTGTGTTCCGGGAACATCTGCTACCATGTGTTATGAAAGTGCTTCTGTTTTTTGTTAAATATATTTTTTTGAGGGATCCAAACTGAAGAAATGTTGGACCAGTTTGTTTTTTGCAAGCGGGTCATCAGGAGGACTTGTTTGACAACAACAGTTTCTGGTTTTCACATGACTCAAGTTAAAAATAGAACAGCAACCTTGGTAACTCGGGAAGATGTGTGCAGAGAAGTGACAGGTCACAAGGTGGACTTTTTGTTCTGGTTTTTCTTTTGAATTGTTTGGAATTGGAGATGAGAACTTCCAAGGAGAAGAAGAGAAGAAATACAAAGGGAGAGAACGTCCAAGGGGAGAAGAGAGTTCCCAAGGAAGGAGAGAAGACCACAACCCAGCTCATCTTTCCAGCACCTCTCTAAGAGACCCTGAGAAGTCCACTGTGTCAACTCATCTCGTCTCCTGTCTTTGAAGAAAAACCTGCTAAATTAATTCCCAATGCTGCCTGAAAAGAACTGTTCTAAAAGATCCCAGTGACTCATCTGTGTCAGAGGCCAGACTGTATACCAGTTTTGGAACACAACATATCTCATCTGCTGTTTTCTTCAATAATGAGCAAGTATTCAGCCCAAGTGTTTCTTTGTCTGTAACAGAGCTCTGAACAAAAATCCCTTTATTTTTCCAGTTAATCGGTGTATGTGTCAGTGTGAAGGGCCAAAGTAAAAAGGGAACTTTAATATTTCAATCTGTGTGTTTATGCTTTGCTTCATTATTGGTGATGACTTGTATTATAATAAACTGATAATTTTGTTGTTCATTAAAGAAACCTGGTTAGTGTGTTTTATCCTGCGAAAAATAGAGTCTATGATTGGCCGCATCGGTAAGTGGAAAAATTTACATATATGTTGTGATCTGTGGAGAAGTGGAACTAGAATAAACACTCCTCCCACCTCAGTCGTAACATCAAAGTGTTCCATTCGCACAACAAGGCGGCTTATTGTCATGGTCCATGAATCATATGATCATTTCACTCATGATTGGGCAGGAAGGTACACTCCAGACCAGAGGGGACATGAGGTGCAGCTACTCTGAACCAGAGGCAGAATCAAACTTCATGTCAAACCCATAATCTGAGCAGACATGCCAGTGCATTGCTGAACCATACCCTTCCTGCTCTGTGTGGGACTCAGTATCAATTGTAGCAGCCCACTCTCCAATCGTAGAATGGTTACAAAACAGAAGGAGGCCATTCAGCCCATCATTCCCGTGCTGGCTCCCTGCAAGAGCAATTCACCTGGGTTCACTCCCCCGCCTTTTCCCCCCACAGCCCTGCAACTTTTTTTCTCTTCAGATAATTATCCAATTCTCATTTGAATGCCTCGATTGAACCTGCCACCACCACCACGCTTTCAGGCAGTGCATTCCAGATCCTAACCACTCGCTGCGTCAACAAAGTGTTTCCTCATGTTGCCGTTGTTTCTTTTGCCGTTCACCTTAAATCAGTGCCCTCTGGTTCTTGATCCTTCAGCTGACGGGAACAGTTTCTCCCTATCTATTCTATTCAGAGCCCTCATCATTTTGAACACCTCTATCAAATCTCCTCTTAATCTCTTCTCCACGAAAAACAGCCTCCAGCTTCTCCAATCTATCCACGCAACTGAAGTTCCTCATCCCTGGAACCATCCTTATGAATCTTTTCTGCACCCTCTCTAATGCCTTAACATCTTTCCTAAAGTGTGGCACCTAGAATTGGACACAATACTCCAGTTGAGGCCAAACCAGTGTTTTATCCAGGTTTATCATAACCTCCTTGTTTTTGTATTCTATGCCCCTATTTATAAAGCCCAGGATCCCGTGTGCTTTATTAACCGCTCTCTCAACCTGTCCTGCCACCTTCAATGATTTGTGCACATATACACCCAGGTCCCTCTGCTCCTGCACCCCCTTTAGAATTGTGCCCTTTATTTTATAATACCAAAATGAATCACTTCACACTTCTCTGCATTAAATTTTGTCTGCCACATGCCTGCCCATTCTACCAGCCTACGTCCTTTTGAAGTCTATCATTACCCTCCTCACAGTTTACAAAACTTTCAAGTTTTGTCTCAGCCGCAAATTTTGAAATTGTGCCCTGTACCCCCAAGTCTGGGTCATTAATATAGATCAAGAAAAGGAGGGGCCCTAATACCGGTCCCTGGGGAACCCCACTATAGACCTTCCTCCAGTCCAGAAAAACAACCGTTCACCACTGCTCTCTGTTTCCTGTCACTGAGCCAATTCTGTATCCACCTTGCTACTGTCCTGTTTATTCCATGGGGTCTAACGTTGCTGACAAGTCTGTTATGTACCACTTTATTAAAAGCCTTTTGGAAGTCCATGGACACCACATCAACCACAGTACCCTCATCAAAAAGCTCAAGCAAGTTAGTTAAATGTGATTTGCCCTCAAAAGATCTGTGCTGGCTTTCCTTAATTAACCCGCATTTGCCCGAATGACATTAACGTTTTCCCGAATTATCATTTTTAAAACTTTCCCACCACCCAGGTTAAACTGACTGGACTGTAGTTGCTGGGTTTATCCTTACACCCTTTTTTGAACAAGGGTATAACATTTGCAATTCTCCAGTCCTCTGGCACCATCTCTGTATCGATGGAGGATTGGAAGATTGTGGCCAGTGCCTCCACAATTTCCACCCTTACTTCCCTCAGTATCCCTGGATGCATCTCATCTGGTCCTGGTGACTTATCAACTTTAAGTACAGCCAATCTATCCAATATGTCCTCTTTATCAATTTTTAGCCCATTCAGTGTCTCAACTACCTCCTCTTTAACCATGACCTGGGCGGCATTTTCTTTCTTGGTAAAGACAGATGCAAAGTTCTCATTTAATAGCTCAGCCATGCCCTCTGCCTCCATGCATAAATTCCTTTTTAGTTCCCTATTCGGCCCCACTCCTCCTTTTACCACCCTTTTACTATTTATGTTAGCTGAAAGCCTTATCTCATACTCTCTCTTTGCTTCTCTTATTGGTTTTTTCACCTCCCCTCTGAACTTCCTATCTTCAGCCTGCTTTTCAATTATATTATCCACCTGACAGCTGTCATATGCATACTTTGGTGTCAGATCAAACCAGGGGTCGGCATCATGTCCGTACACGGACACCAGTGCCTGTGGTAAAAAATTTTGAGGTCCAAGCTAATTTTATATGTCTTGCTCCAACATAAATTTAGAGGCTTATTACCATTATCAGGAGTGAAAGTATTTACAAAGGATCGGAGCATCGTGCTAGTTCCGACAGCATGCCAAGGTTTTGCATCCGGCCTGCCAATCAAAAGTGCAAATGGTTTGCCTGCTCGTGGACCTCCATCCAATTGGACTGTGGGGGAGGCGAGACTCGCTGGGAAGACCGGTGCTGTCAATCAAGTGATCACTGCCCATGCATGAACAGGGACAAATGATAGAACTGGAAAGGGAACACTGCTTTGAGGCAGAGAAAGCTGTTTGTTTCATAGGCAGAAGGGCTGAGGTAGAGATGGAGGCAGGAGAGAGAAGGAGAGAGGAGGGGAGAGACGGGGAGAGAGAAAGAGAGGGGGAGAGTGGGGGGGTGAGAGGGAGGCAGGAGAGAGAGGGAGAGAGGAGGGGAGAGAGGGGGAGAGAGAAAGAGAGGGGGAGAGTGGGGGAGGGGTGAGAGGGAGGCAGGAGAGAGAGAGAGGAGGGGAGGGGGAGAGAATGGGGAGAGAGGGGAGAGTGGGGGGGGGAAGAGAGGGACAGGGAGAAATGGTGGGGAGAGAGATGGGGAGAGAGGGAGGGGGAGAGACTGGGGGGGACAGTGAGTGGGGGAGAGAGGGTGAGGGAGGGAGAGAGTGGGGGAGATAAGGGGGGAGAGAGAGAGAAGGTGGGATAAAGAGAAGGGAGAGAAAGCGAGAAGAGGGACAGGGAGTGGGCAGAGAGGGGGAGGGGAGAGAGGGCAGGGGTGAGGGGACAGAGGGAGAGGGGGAGAGGGGGAGAGTGGGGGAGAGAGGGGGGAACACAAAGGGGAGAGAGAGGTGACACAGAGGTGAGAGGGCTGGGTACAGAGAGAAGAGAAGGAGATGGAAGAGGGATGGAGAGAGAGTGGGAAAGAGATCATGATGGCTCCCAACAGATGGACATCTATCCGAATTCTCTGCGTTGCCCACCAGGTTTGCGGGAAGACATTGACCACTTGTGCAAGCAAAAACAATGCCAGATATCTCACTCACTAACTCGGGAGAAAGGTGTTTTAAATCGGACTGTGTTTTGATGGTATTAGATTGGCTATCCAATTTATATACAGATTAATTGCCCCCATGTCCGTGGCTCAGTCAACAATTTTGTCAAATATCTGTGGTGTAACATGTTGGTGCCTATCCCTGGTTCAAACTCACCCACTGCAGCAAAAAAAAAACAGGTGTCAAGAACACAAACCCTGAACTTGAATATCAACCTCTCCCCTCACTGAGCACGATTTTCAGGAACTGACCAGAATCCCCCCTCCACGGAATCAACCAGCTAACTGAGACTGTCTGCTACCTCATTCTCCCTCTTCTCCTCCACCCCCTCTCCTCATGACCCGTGCCACTCCCCATCTCCCCTCCCTCCTCTCCACATCGCACTCTCCCTCCTCTCTCCCTCCCTCCACTCCCCGTCTTCCTCTCCCTCCTCTCATTCCCTCCTCTCATCCCCTTCTCCCTCCACTCCCCATCTTCCTCTCCCTCCTCATACTTCTCATCCATGTCTCCCTCCCAACTCTCCCCACCCTCATCTCCCCTCCATCTCTCCTCCCTCCCTAACATACTCCATTTCCCCTCCCCTCCTATTTATCTCTCTCCCTCCTCTCCCCATTCTTCTCATCATTTCCTCTTCCCTCAACTTCGCCTCTGCAAATTCTCATTTCTCTCTTCCTCACCTCCCCTTCTCTCTCCTCGACCCCATGCCTCCTCTAACCATGTCCTCATCAGCTCCCCCTCCCTCCATCCTTCTTAAGCCCTCCACCTCGTCATGCTTTGCTCCTTTCATCATTTTTCTTCTCCCGCCTCATCTCCCCAACTTCCTGATCATTTGTTCCTCTCTCTTCCTCATCTCCCCTCTCTCCTCACCTCACTCCTTCCCCCATCCACATCCGCCCTCCCCTATTTTCCTCCCTCCATCCTCCCAAATGCTCCCTCCTCTCCCCATTTCGCAACTCCCTCCATCCTTCTTATCCCCTTTCCTCCTCATTGCCCTTCCCTCCTCTCTCCATTTCTCTTCCCTCCCTCCACTCCTTCCTCATTCGCCCCTCCACCTATCCTCTCTCACTCCATCCAGACCAACCCACTCCCTCATTTCCCTTCTTCCCCTCACTCCTCCCCAATCTTTCACTCCTTTTCATGCTCTCACCACTTTCATCTCCCCTCACTCACCATCTTCCCCCTTGATGCTCCACTGATCCTCACTTGTCCTTTTCCTCACCTCATTTCCCCTCCATTCTGTCCTCTGCTTCCCCCTCTTTCCCACCTCCTCGTCCCACACCTACCTTTTTCCGCCCTCCCATTGGCCTCCATCACCTCTCCCTTTTGTCCAATTCAACTACCCCTTGCCCTCTGACCCTTGCTTGACATCTTAATTCTGACTCAGAAATTGGTGGGTTCAGGACCCCGCACCCCACAGACCTGAATACAAAATCAGACCAACCCCCTCCCAGAGCCAGTACTGAGGGTGTCCTGCCTTGTTGGAGGTGCCGAGGGTCAGGTTAGACATTAAACTGAGGCCTCTTTTGCCCTCTGGGGTGGACGTAAAAGGTCGACTGGGCCACTATTTTGAAAAAGAGCAGGGGTGTTCTCCCCAGTGTCCTGACGCCAATATTTGGCCCCAAGAAACATCACCAGAAAAACAAATGGTCTTGTCATTTAATGAATTGCTGTTTGTGGCACCTTGCTCTGCACAATTTGGCGATTCCACACATTACAACAGTAGAGTTGTAGTCATAGAGTAATTTACAGCACAGAATTGGACCCAGGTCCCGAAACCCTCCTCAGGAGCCGTTCCCGCACAACCTGAGTCCCCTCTCTGCAATGCCCTCTGTGCCTTTCCACACAGCGCGGAGAGGTTTCCTGTACGGGCTGCTCCTGCACACTCGCCACTTCCTTGCCCTCGTCAGCCACCCGGACACGCCCTGGCGGACCGTGATGCCATCTGGCAGCCAGGGGGAAACCCCGATGGAGGTCTCTCTACGCGGGAGTCTTCCCCCTTTATATCGGGGACCTGGGGTGGAGGCTGCTGCACAGGGCAGTCCCGTTCAACAGGCTTTTAAGTAGGTTCACGGACTCCCAGGCCGCCTGTACTTTCTGCGGCCAGGACGAGTCCGTGTTCCACGTATATACGGAGTGTGCGAGGTTGCAGCCCCTCTTTGAGTATCTGAAGGGGCTGCTCCTCAAATTCTGGCTGCACTTCAGCCCCACGCTCCTGATCTTTGGGCACCCGGTGCGGAGGGGCGTGAGCCGGGAGGAGGATCTCCTCGTCGGTCTGCCCTTGGGGCTGGCCAAGGCGGCAATTCACAGGTCCAGGCTGCGGGCCGTCGGCGGGGGTGGGGGTCCGTCCTCCCCGATTGCCTGCCCCTCTTCTGCGGTTACGTTCGCGCCCGGGTGTCCCTGGAGAAGGAGCATGCGGTGTCCGCCGGTACGATTGAGGCCTTCCGCGACCGGCGGGCACCGCAGGGACTGGAGTGCATTGTCGACGCCGAGAATGGCATTTTAATTTGAGTTTTTGGTTTATTTATCTGTTTTTAACAAATTTATTTTAAAATTGTAAATATGCATATAAAGGGGGCCTGAGGAATAAAGGCCACCTTATAAATAAAAAACAAAGAAAAAAAGATTTAAAAAACAGGGTTAGATACAGAGTAAAGCTCCCTCTACACTGGGTTTAGCTCTTAGACCCATGGCAAGCCCTTCATCACAGGTGGCGGGGCCCTCTACAACCTATGCAGCTGCAGCCTCTGTGGCTGCCCTCATGGCCCCGTCACCCTTTAAATTGCGAACATCCAGCCATGGGGTGAAGAGCTATCCCCACCCCAACATGTCTATTGAGGCCTGCCTAAAGGTAATGGCCGAGGATGTCGGCCCCTCGGCCATTGTTGCGGCCTCAAAGATGTATGGGAAGGCTGTGTTCTTTTTGAAGACCGAGCGGGCGGTGTCCCTGTCCCTGAGTAAAAGGATCACTGTGGGGGGGACCTTCCTGCCGGTGGACCCTCTGGGGGCCACTGCACAGTGGATAATGCTATCAAACGTCCCGCCCTTCATTCCCAGTGAGCTCCTCCTCCTCAACCTGCACCATCTGCGGGAGGTGATGTCGGGTATCACCCCAGTCCCGGTCGGTCTTCAGGAGAACAGCCTCCGACATGTCTACTCCTTCTGCCGCCAGTTATTTATGCAGCTGGCGCGGGAGGAGGTCTCAGAGGGCCAATTTAATGTGGAGTTCCAGGGGACGGCCTAGCGTGCCTGCAAGGGGGTGGGGCACGTTCGCAAGAACTGCCCCAACCTCCCAGCTGCCAACTGCACCTCGGCAGCCCAGTGTGACACCACAGCACCTCCTCCCACTCCCCCCGCAACATCCAACAGACAACGCTCAGTTGGTTCCGGAGACTGTGGTTTTCACAGTCTCCAGCGGGGAGGGGAGTGCCCGTCCGGGTGGAAGCAAGGCGCGGAGCAAAAATAATCAGCGAGAGGCGCGTCCCCTGGACACCGTGCCACAACCCGAGCCTGAGCTCAGCCCAAGGCCCGTTCCCACAGAATCCACCTGTCCCAGGGCTGGGCTCAGGCCCAGGGTGACTAAAAAAAAGGAGGGTGCGGAGGTGGAGGCCTCTGATGACATGGAGGTCTCTGAGCCTCTGCACCCCAGTGGGAAAAAGAGGAGAAGACACCCCTCTACAGAGGTAACAAGGGGCCCTGAGGCGCAGGGTCCATCTGTTGGAGGGGAGCTGTCTCCTGTTTCGGGTCCCCAGGTTCCCCCTACCACCACCACCAAGGCTACAAAGTCTGGGCAGGAGCTCCCTGTTCTTCAGGATGGAGGGGTGGGGGAGACACCTGTACATGTGGCCCCTCCGGGGGGAAGCCAGTGGAGCCCTGCTTGTGGTTGGGGAGCCTGGGGACGCTTTCCATTCTTCCACTGGGTCGGGTGCCCTGAGTGGAGGGGAGGAGGAGGCCCAGAGGGGTCGGCCCTCCCAGCCAGAATCCACTCATCACCAGGAGACACCCGACCCAGTTATAACCGAAAATACTGCCCCATCTGCTGGGCCTGTGGGTGCTGGCAGAGCAGGAGATGGCCTCCTCTCTCCGCCTCCGGTCTCGGCTCCGGCTGGATTTCTGGAGTCGGGAACTTCCATCTCCCCTGGACCACACATTGGTCTCGGGATGGAGGTGGAGGGGGTTCCTGAAACGCTGGCGCCCACAGGCGCTAGTTTCACAGTAGTACCCAGAGAGGACTCCTCCGCCGTCGATCCTGGGGGTGGGATCGTGACGGAGGCGGGACCAGCAGGCGCGGTCGGGACGTCCGCCCCACAGTGTGTAGTGGGTGTGTCGACCGCTGGCAGTGATGACCTAGAGGAGGATGGGGACTCGGTGTGGGGCACGGAGGACGACCTTGATTCCATCCCCAGTGAGGTGGTGGAGTCCCTTGTGCCTCCCACCGAATCTCCTCTCATCCCCACGGCGGAACTCCGGGATTTCCTTGCGGCTTGCAGGGGATGCTGCGATAAAGTTCAGCTGGCCTTCGGCCGTTGGTCGAGTCTGGCGCTGATCATACAGTCCGTCCGTGCTGCCCTGAAGATAACGGGCAAGCGCGCGGACGTGAAACTGGTTGAGAGGCGCCGTTTTAATGTGTTCCTCAATGGGTTGCTGGGGGAGTGGAGGGCCAGGTGCACTTCCACTCCCTCCTCACAGTGAAGTGTTGGTGACAGGTTTTAAGTACCTTTGACATGAAGATAACCATAGCCAGCCTCAACATCAACGGCAGCAGGGGGTCTCACCGCAGATTTCACAATCTCTCAGTCCTCAGGGAAGGGAGATACGCGGTGAGCTTTCTGCAGGAAACCCACACCGTTCCGGGAGACGAAGCCACCTGGCTCCTGGAGTGGCAGGGTGGGGTCGACATGAGTCACCTCACCCCTATTTCTAGTGGGGTGGCTATCTTGTTGGCCCCGACTTTTCAGCCAGAGATCTTGGGGGTCAAGGAGCTAGTGCCGGGCCGCTTGCTCCACCTCGCCGTTCGCCTGGGTACCGTGCCGCTCCACTTTGTGAACGTGTACGCGCCCAGGCCCGGCGCATTGCAAGCGAGCTTCTTTGAAGAAGTGTCCGCTCTCTTGAGCTCCATCGATAGCGGCGAGTGCATCATCCTCGGGGGGGATTTTAACTGCACCCTCGAGGTGGGGGATCTCTCCGGTCCCCAGCGCGGCCAAGCGTCGGTGGAGAAGTTGAGGGGACTGATGAGCTCCCTTAACTTGGTGGACGTCTGGCGGAATCTCCATCCCGACTCCAGCGCCTTCACGTGGAGGTCTGGAGGAGGAGGGTCCCGAATCGACCGCCTCTACTTTTCACAGGCGTACGTCTCCCACGTCTCGGCGGCCTCCATGCGGCTGGTGCCGTGCTCGGACCACCGCCTGGTGTGGGCGGAGTTCACTCCGCTCTGCACGCGGGCGGGGTCCGCGTACTGGCACTTTAACAACCAGCTGCTGGAAGACGAGCGATTCCGGGACTCGTTCTGTCGATTCTGGGCCAACTGGAGAAGGAAGCAGGGGGGCTTCCCCTCCTTGAGGCTGTGGTGGGATGTGGGCAAGACTCACATCCGCGTCTTCTGTCAGGAGTACGCGAAGGGGTCGACCAAGAGGCGGGAAGCCGAGAACGGGCACCTGGAGAGGGGGGTGCTCGACTTGGAGTCCCGCCTCGGTCATGCCGTCGCGGACCCGGCCCTGTGGCAGGCGTACAAAGAGAAGAAAGGGCGTGCTGAGGGACCTGCAGCTCATAGGGTCCCGAGGAGCGTACGTGAGGTCATGGATCTAGATCCTGGAAGATTTGGACCGCGCCTCACCCTTCTTCTACTCGCGTGAAAAATGGCGGGGGGTCCGTAAGCAGCTCATCGAGCTGCTGGCCGAAGATGGATCCTCCATCACGGATCCGGAGGGAATGGGCCTCCTGGTCCATACTTATCACAGTGCGTGTTCTCTCCGGATCTGTCCAGCGAGGACGCGCGCAGAGTTTTGTGGGAGGACCTGCCACAGGTCAGCCCGGAGGGCGCCGAAGGATTGGAGGCTCCGCTCACGTTGGCGGAGCTGACTGGCGCCCTCCACCAGCTCTCGAGGGGCAAATTGCCAGGGCTGGATGGGTTGACCGTGGAGTTCCTCAGGGCGTTCTGGGACGTCCTGGGGGACGATTATGCGCAGATCCTGGAGGAAACCCCGGCGACCGGGAAGATGCCCCTCTCGTGGCGCAGGGCGGTCATTGTCCTGCTGCCGAAGAGGGGCAATCTCCGCCTGCTTAAAAACTGGCGTCCGGTCTCCCTCCTCAGCACGGATTATAAGATCTTTGCCCAGGCTATATCTACCCGCCTGGGCTCCGTGCTGGCCCACATGATCCACCCCGACCAGTCCTACACGGTCCCGGGCCGGTCCATCCAGGACAACATCCACCTGGTCCGGGACCTGATCCATCTTTCCCAGAGGACTGGTCAGTCGGTCGCCTTTCTCTCCCTCGATCAGGAGAAGGCGTTCGACAGGGTGGATCGCGAATACCTTTTCGGGACTCTGCGCGCTTTCGGACTCGGGCCGCATTTCGTGGCCCGGGTCTGACTTTTATACGCCGCCGCAGAGTGTCTAGTCAAAGTTAACGGGTCCTTGACGGCGTCCCTTCGCTTTGGGAGAGGAGTGCGTCAGGGATGCCCCATGTCCGGCCAATTGTATACCATCTGTGTGGAGCCCTTCCTGTGCCTGCTTCGCAGGAGGTTGACGGGATTGGCTCTGCGCGAGCTGGCCATGCGGGTCGTCCTCTCGGCTTACGCTGACGACATGCTCCTCGCGGTCACAGATCCCGTTGACTTGCGGAGGATGCGCGACTGCCAGCAGACCTTTTCTGCCGCATCCTCCGTGAGGATCAACTGGGAGAAATGTTCCGGACTCCTGGTGGGTCAGTGGCGGGTGGACTCCCTGCCGGAGGAGATGACACCTTTTGCGTGGAGCAGCACGCACCTCCTCTATCTGGGAGTCCGCCTTAGCCCTGCTGAGGAAGCCTGGCCGGCAAACTGGCAGGAGTTGGAGGCGAAAGTCACCACTCGGCTGGGGCGCTGGACAGGACTGCTCCGAGTTCTTTCCTACAGGGGCCGAGCGCTGGTCATAAACCAACTGGTGGCCTCCATGCTGTGGTACCGGTTGGTCACTTTGACCCCGCCCCCTGCATTTGCCACCAAGATCCAGAAGAAACTCGACGATTTCTTCTGGGGCAAGAGGAAACACTGGGTCTCTGCTGCGGTCCTGAGTCTCCCGATCGAGGAGGGCGGTCAGTCGCTGGTGTGCGTCCGCACCCAGGCTGCGACTCTCCGCCTTCGGACCCTGCAGAGATACCTGTACGTCGAGCGTCCTCCCAGATGGTGTGTGCTGGCGACGTATTTTTTCCGCCAGTGTCACTGCCTTCAAGACGACACGCAGCTCCCGGTGGAGTCCGTTAGCCGCGCCTCTCTGAGGGAGTTGCTGGTCTTTTACCGGGATCTTTTCCGAGTCTGGAACATGATCGCCTCCAGTCAGGTCGCTCCCCCGCCGGCGGAGGAGAGCGCCTCGGCTGTCCGGGCAGTCGACTCTGGGGACGGACCGGCGGGCGGAGGAGTAGCCGAAGCCCCCGGGACGCCCCTCACTGCGGATGGCGAGGGGGCTCGGGAATGCGGAGCGCTCCTGGCCGAGCTGACTCCTGCTCGGCCGGAACTACTCATCGGACCCAGGCCCCGAAACCCTCCTCAGGAGGCGGTCCCGCACAACCTGTGCCGCCTCTTGGAAATGCCCTCCGTGCCATTCCAATCGGCGCGGAGGGGTTTCCTGTACGGGCTGCTCCTGCACACACTTCACTTCCTCATCCTCGTCAGCCGGCCGGACACGCCCTGGCGGTCCGCGTTGCCATCTGGTGGTGAGGGGAAACCCCGATGGAGGTCTCTCTACGCGGCAGTCTTCTCCCTTTACGTCGGGGACCTGGGGTGGAGGGTGCTGCACAGAGCAGTCCCGTGCAATAGACTTTTAAGTAGGTTCACGGACTCCCAGGCCGCCTGTACTTTCTGCGGCCTGGATGAGTCCGTGTTCCACGTATATACGGAGTGTGCGAGGTTGCAACCCCTCTTTGAGTATTTGAAGGGGCTGCTCCTCAAGTTCTGGCTGCACTTCAGTCCCACGCTCCTGATCTTTGGGCACCCAGGGCGGAGGGACGTGGGCCGGGAGGAGGATCTCCTCGTCGGTCTGCTCCTGGGCCTGGCCAAGGTGGCAATTCACAGGTCCAGGCTGTGGGCCGTCGGGGGGTCCGTCCTCCCCGATTGCCTGCCCCTCTTCCGCGGTTACGTTCGCGCCCGGGTGTCCCTGGAGAAGGAGCATGCGGTGTCCGCCGGTACGCTTGAGGCCTTCCGCGACTGGTGGGCACCGCAGGGACTGGAGTGCATTGTCGACGCCGAGAATGGCATTTTAATTTGAGTTTTTGGTTTATTTATCTGTTTTTAACAAATTTATTTTAAAATTGTAAATATGCATATAAAGGGGGCCTGAGGAATGAAGGGCCCCTCGACATGAAATATATAAAAGGGGCCTGGAGTATAAAGGCCACCTTAAAAAAAAAACAGGGTGAGATACAGAGTAAAGCTCCCTTTACATTGTCCCCATCAAACACTCCCAGGACAGGTACAGCACGGGGGTTAGATACAGAGTAAAGCTCCCTTTACATTGTCCCCATCAAACACTCCCAGGACAGGTACAGCACGGGGGTTAGATACAGAGTAAAGCTCCCTCTACACTGTCCCCATCAAACACTCCCAGGACAGGTACAGCACAGGGTTAGATACAGAGTAAAACTTCCTCTACACTGTCCCCATCAAACACTCCCAGGACAGGTACAGCACAGGGTTAGATACAGAGTAAAACTTCCTCTACACTGTCCCCATCAAACACTCCCAGGACAGGAGCACAGGCAGGGGCGGTCTCTCGAGTTCAGGGGTCAACATTACTCCCTCAACTCAAACAGATCAGCTGCCCCTTCACCTCATTCGACAATGGGACCTTGATGTGCACAACATTTTTTTTAGTCGTTCAGGGATGCGGGCGTTGCTGGCCAGGCCAGCATTTATTGCCCATCCCTAATTGCCCTTGAGAAGGTGGTGGTGAGCTGCCTTCTTGAACCGCTGCAGTCCATGTGGGGTAGGTACACCCACAGTGCTGTTAGGGAGGGAGTTCCAGGATTTTGACCCAGCGACAGTGAAGGAACGGCCGATATAGTTCTAAGTCAGGATGGTGTGTGACTTGGAGGGGAACTTGCAGGTGGTGGTGTTCCCATGCATCAGCTGCCCTTGTCCTTCGAGGTGGTCGAGGTCGTGGGTTTGGAAGGTGCTGTCTAAGGAGCCTTGGTGTATCTTTATGCCTGCCTAACAACAATGACTGACACCACATTGACACTCTTGCTCACGCACCACCTGGTACTCAGCTCCCGGCCAACGGATCTCCTCCTGGCAGAATAAGTCAGGTTCATTTCCATTTGACGACACCATGTGTTTTTTATTGCTGAGTCCCTCTTTTTTTTTTTATTTATCGCTGGTTACTGCAGTACTTTTGTTGTCCTGTTCACTTGTTCGAGGTATAAAAGCTACAAAAGGCTGTAAAAATGTTGCCACATATATATTCTACATAAAAATCTACAGTGCAGGAAATAATAGGACATATTATTGTACGTTCAACAAAAAAGCACTGCATACACATTGGTGCTATCTAGCCAATAAACGTAAGGCTCGGAGTTTTTCATCATGGTTGAATTTGCTCGCTCAGTTTTCCATGTGTCACCTTGTGATTACTCTAACCCATGATTTAATACTCACACAGTACAAATCGCAGTAACTCAGTCACAATTAGACTGCAAGGGAAATTAAGGCACTCTCTTTCCATCTGTGTCTCTGTCTCTCGGTGCACCAGTTCCTCACTCTCTCCGTCTCACGCTGAACCTGTCCGACTCTCTGTGCCTCTCTTTGTGTCTGTCCGTCCCTCATTTCTGTCTCTGTCCCCATTTCTCTCCTTCCCTGTTTATCCGATTGTCTCTTATTTGTCTGTGCATCGTCCCTCTGTCTGCATCTCTCTCGCTGTGCCTCTCCATCTCTCTGCCCTCCTCTCTGTGCCACTCTGGTTCTCTCTGTGTCTCTCCTCTCTCCCTCTCTGTGACTCTCCTTCTCTCTCTCTGTGACTCTCCACTTCTCTGTGTCTCTCCTTCTCTCTCCCTCTGTGTCTCTCCTTCTCTCTCTATCTGTGTCTCTCCTTCTCTCTCCCTCTCTGTGTCTCTCTTTCTCTCTCCCTCTGTCTCTCCTTCTCTCTCCCTCTGTGTCTCTCCTTCTCTCTCCCTCTCTATGACTCTCCTTCTCTGTCCCTCTGTGTCTCTCTTTCTCTCTCCCTCTGTGTCTCTCCTTCTCTCTCCCTCTGTGTCTCTCCTTCTCTCTCCCTCTCTGTATCTCTCCTTCTCTCTCCCTCTCTATGACTCTCCTTCTCTCTCTCTGTGACTCTCCACTTCTCTGTGTCTCTCCTTTTCTCTCCCTCTCTGTGTCTCTCCTTCTCTCTCCCTCTCTGTGTCTCTCCATCTCTCTCCCTCTGTGTCTCTCCTTCTCTCTCTATCTGTGTCTCTCCTTCTCTCTCCCTCTCTGTGTCTCTCTTTCTCTCTCCCTCTGTGTCTCTCCTTCTCTCTCCCTCTGTGTCTCTCCTTCTCTCTCCCTCTCTATGACTCTCCTTCTCTCTCTCTGTGACTCTCCACTTCTCTGTGTCTCTCCTTTTCTCTCCCTCTCTGTGTCTCTCTTTCTCTCTCCCTCTGTGTCTCTCCTTCTCTCTCTATCTCTGTCTCTCCTTCTCTCTCCCTCTCTATGACTCTCCTTCTCTCTCTCTGTGACTCTCCACTTCTCTGTGTCTCTCCTTTTCTCTCCCACTCTGTGTCTCTCCTTCTCTCTCCCTCTGTGTCTCTCCTTCTCTCTCCCTCTGTGTCTCTCCTTCTCTCTCCCTCTCTGTGTCTCTCCTTCTCTCTCCCTCTCTGTGTCTCTCCTTCTCTCTCCCTCTGTGTCTCTCCCTCTCTGTGACTCTCCACTTCTCTCTGTGAGTCTCTCCCTGTCTTTCTGTCTCTCTTTCACTCTCCCTGTGTCTCTGGCTCTCTCTCTCGCCCTCTTTGTGTCTCCCTCTCTGCATCTCTCTGTGTCTCCCTGTCTCTCTCTCTCTCTATTAATGTCCCCCACTTCCTGCCTTTCTGTCTCTTCTCCTGATCTCTCTCTCTTACACACTGGGATAAAAATTCAGCTTGGGTGGTCATGCCAGATGGGGGAATAGCAAACCCCAGCCCGAAAAGCACTCGACACGATCTGCTATCAGCCATTTATATGCCACTGCCTCTTCTCTGTCTCTCAGAACATCAGTCTTTCGATATTAGTGTGTTTCTCCCACACATTCTGAGTTTATCGGTTGTTACCCTTCCCTGACCCAGCAGTGTCTGATACTCAGTACTGCTCTGCGACTGCCTCACTCACTTCCTCACTCAGCTTATCTCGCGCTAGGTATAGTATTTCTTACCTTGTGTGTGCATCTACTAGTCAGTGTGCTTGTCTGTCTCTCGGTCATCCTGGGCATCTTCCACACACTGTGTGGGACTCTCGGTACCCAACTCAATCCCACTGGGTGATAGAGGCATAAGATAAGACTGGCGCTGTTTTATAGTCTCCATTTCTGTGGGGCGAAACTCAGATCGATAAGCATCACAAGAGTCGGCAATAGCAAAATGGCAGCTCACTGCACACTACCGCTGCCCTTCTCCCTTACACTGAAGCGAACGGACAAGTAAAAGGGAAGGACAGTCAATGCATGAGAGTCAAAGCAGGAGAGTCAAAGCAGGGGAATCAAAGCAGGAGAGTCAAAGCAGGAGAGTCAAAGCAGGAGAGTCAAAGCATTGGAGTCAAAGCAGGGGAGTCAAAGCAGGGGAGTCAAAGCAGGGGAGTCAAAGGAGGGGAGTCAAAGGAGGGGAGTCAAAGCAGGGGAGTCAAAGCAGGGGAGTCAAAGCAGGGGAGTCAAAGCAGGGGAGTCAAAGCAGGGGACTCAATGCAGGAGTCTAACAGCAGGGGAGTCAAAGCAGGAGAGTCAAAGCAGGAGAGTCAAAGCAGGAGAGTCAAGGCAGGGGAGTCAAGGCAGGGGAGTCAAAGCAGGGGAGTCAAAGCAGGGGAGTCAAAGCAGGAGAGTCAAAGCAGGAGAGTCAAAGCAGGGGAGTCAAAGCAGGGGAGTCAAAGCAGGAGAGTCAAAGCAGGAGAGTCAAAGCAGGAGAGTCAAAGCAGGGGAGTCAAAGCAGGGGAGTCAAAGCAGGGGAGTCAAAGCAGGGGAGTCAAAGCAGGAGAGTCAAAGCAGGAGAGTCAAAGCAGGAGAGTCAAAGCAGGAGAGTCAAAGCAGGGGAGTCAAAGCAGTAGAGTCAAAGCAGGAGAGTCAAAGCAGGAGAGTCAAAGCAGGAGAGTCAAAGCAGGAGAGTCAAAGCAGGGGTGTCAAAGCAGGGGTGTCAAAGCAGGGGAGTCAAAGCAGGAGAGTCAAAGCAGGAGAGTCAAAGCAGGAGAGTCAAAGCAGGAGAGGACAAAGCAGAGGAGTCAATGCAGGAGAGTCAATGCAGGCAAGTCAAAGCAGGAGAGTCAATGCAGGAGAGTCAATGCAGGGGAGTCAAAGCAGGGGAGGCAAAGCAGGAGAGTCAAAGCAAGAGAGTCAAAGCAGGAGAGTCAAAGCAGGAGAGTCAAAGCAGGAGAGTCAAAGCAGGAGAGTCAAAGCAGGAGTGGCAAAGCAGGAGTGGCAAAGCAGGAGTGGCAAAGCAGGAGTGGCAAAGCAGGAGTCTAACAGCAGGAGGGTCAATGCAGGAGAGTCAATGCAGGAGAGTCAAAGCAGGAGAGTCAAAGCAGGAGAGTCAAAGCAGGGGAGTCAAAGCAGGAGAGGCAAAGCAGCAGAGTCAATGCAGGGGACTCAATGCTGGAGTCTGACAGCAGGAGAGTCAATGCAAGAGAGTCAATGCAGGGAAGTCAATGCAGGGAAGTCAATGCAGGGAAGTCAATGCAGGGAAGTCAATGCAGGGAAGTCAAAGCAGAGGAGTCAAAGCAGGGGAGTCAAAGCAGGGGAGTCAAAGCAGGGGAGTCAATGCAGGGGAGTCAATGCAGGGGAGTCAATGCAGGGGAGTCAATGCAGGAGATGACAAAGCAGAGGAGTCAATGCAGGAGAGTCAATGCAGGCAAGTCAAAGCAGGGGAGTCAAAGCAGGAGAGTCAAAGCAGGAGAGTCAAAGCAGGAGAGTCAAAGCAGGAGAGTCAAAGAAGGAGTGGCAAAGCAGGAGTGGCAAAGCAGGAGTCTAACAGCAGGAGGGTCAATGCAGGAGAGTTAATGCAGGAGAGTCAAAGCAGGAGAGTCAAAGCAGGAGAGTCAAAGCAGGGGAGTGAAGGCAGGAGAGTCAAAGCAGGAGAGTCAAAGCAGGAGAGTCAAAGCCGGAGAGTCAAAGCAGGGGACTCAAAGCAGGGGAGTCAAAGCAGGAGAGTCAAAGCAGGAGAGTCAAAGCAGGAGAGTCAAAGCAGGAGAGTCAAAGCAGGAGAGTCAAAGCAGGAGAGTCAAAGCAGGAGAGTCAATGCAGGAGAGTCAATGCAGGAGAGTCAATGCAGGAGAGTCAATGCAGGAGAGTCAATGCAAGAGAGTCAATGCAAGAGAGTCAAAGCAGGGGAATCAAAGCAGGAGAGTCAAAGCAGGAGAGTCAAAGCAGGACAGTCAAAGCATTGGAGTCAAAGCAGGGGAGTCAAAGCAGGGGAGTCAAAGGAGGGGAGTCAAAGGAGGGGAGTCAAAGGAGGGGAGTCAAAGCAGGGGAGTCAAAGCAGGGGAGTCAAAGCAGGGGAGTCAAAGCAGGGGACTCAATGCAGGAGTCTAACAGCAGGGGAGTCAAAGCAGGAGAGTCAAAGCAGGAGAGTCAAGGCAGGGGAGTCAAGGCAGGGGAGTCAAGGCAGGGGAGTCAAGGCAGGGGAGTCAAGGCAGGGGAGTCAAGGCAGGGGAGTCAAAGCAGGGGAGTCAAAGCAGGGGAGTCAAAGCAGGAGAGTCAAAGCAGGAGAGTCAAAGCAGGAGAGTCAAAGCAGGGGAGTCAAAGCAGGAGAGTCAAAGCAGGAGAGTCAAAGCAGGGGAGTCAAAGCAGGGGAGTCAAAGCAGGGGAGTCAAAGCAGGGGAGTCAAAGCAGGAGAGTCAAAGCAGGAGAGTCAAAGCAGGAGAGTCAAAGCAGGGGAGTCAAAGCAGTAGAGTCAAAGCAGGAGAGTCAAAGCAGGAGTGTCAAAGCAGGAGAGTCAAAGCAGGGGAGTCAAAGCAGGGGAGTCAAAGCAGGGGAGTCAAAGCAGGGGACTCAATGCAGGAGTCTAACAGCAGGGGAGTCAAAGCAGGAGAGTCAAAGCAGGAGAGTCAAAGCAGGAGAGTCAAGGCAGGGGAGTCAAGGCAGGGGAGTCAAAGCAGGGGAGTCAAAGCAGGGGAGTCAAAGCAGGAGAGTCAAAGCAGGAGAGTCAAAGCAGGAGAGTCAAAGCAGGGGAGTCAAAGCAGGGGAGTCAAAGCAGGAGAGTCAAAGCAGGAGAGTCAAAGCAGGGGAGTCAAAGCAGGGGAGTCAAAGCAGGGGAGTCAAAGCAGGGGAGTCAAAGCAGGGGAGTCAAAGCAGGGGAGTCAAAGCAGGAGAGTCAAAGCAGGAGAGTCAAAGCAGGGGAGTCAAAGCAGGGGAGTCAAAGCAGGGGAGTCAAAGCAGGAGAGTCAAAGCAGGAGAGTCAAAGCAGGAGAGTCAAAGCAGGGGTGTCAAAGCAGGGGTGTCAAAGCAGGGGAGTCAAAGCAGGAGAGTCAAAGCAGGAGAGTCAAAGCAGGAGAGTCAAAGCAGGAGAGTCAAAGCAGGAGAGGACAAAGCAGAGGAGTCAATGCAGGAGAGTCAATGCAGGCAAGTCAAAGCAGGAGAGTCAATGCAGGAGAGTCAATGCAGGGGAGTCAAAGCAGGAGAGTCAAAGCAGGAGAGTCAAAGCAAGAGAGTCAAAGCAGGAGAGTCAAAGCAGGAGAGTCAAAGCAGGAGAGTCAAAGCAGGAGAGTCAAAGCAGGAGAGTCAAAGCAGGAGTGGCAAAGCAGGAGTGGCAAAGCAGGAGTGGCAAAGCAGGAGTCTAACAGCAGGAGGGTCAATGCAGGAGAGTCAAAGCAGGAGAGTCAAAGCAGGAGAGTCAAAGCAGGGGAGTCAAAGCAGGAGAGGCAAAGCAGCAGAGTCAATGCAGGGGACTCAATGCTGGAGTCTGACAGCAGGAGAGTCAATGCAAGAGAGTCAATGCAGGGAAGTCAATGCAGGGAAGTCAATGCAGGGAAGTCAATGCAGGGAAGTCAATGCAGGGAAGTCAAAGCAGAGGAGTCAAAGCAGGGGAGTCAAAGCAGGGGAGTCAAAGCAGGGGAGTCAATGCAGGGGAGTCAATGCAGGGGAGTCAATGCAGGGGAGTCAATGCAGGAGATGACAAAGCAGAGGAGTCAATGCAGGAGAGTCAATGCAGGCAAGTCAAAGCAGGGGAGTCAAAGCAGGAGAGTCAAAGCAGGAGAGTCAAAGCAGGAGAGTCAAAGCAGGAGAGTCAAAGAAGGAGTGGCAAAGCAGGAGTGGCAAAGCAGGAGTCTAACAGCAGGAGGGTCAATGCAGGAGAGTTAATGCAGGAGAGTCAAAGCAGGAGAGTCAAAGCAGGAGAGTCAAAGCAGGAGAGTCAAAGCAGGGGAGTGAAGGCAGGAGAGTCAAAGCAGGAGAGTCAAAGCCGGAGAGTCAAAGCAGGGGACTCAAAGCAGGGGACTCAAAGCAGGAGAGTCAAAGCAGGAGAGTCAAAGCAGGAGAGTCAAAGCAGGAGAGTCAATGCAGGAGAGTCAATGCAGGAGAGTCAATGCAGGAGAGTCAATGCAGGAGAGTCAATGCAAGAGAGTCAATGCAAGAGAGTCAATGCAAGAGAGTCAATGCAAGAGAGTCAATGCAGGAGATTCAAAGCAGGGGAGTCAAAGCAGGGGAGTCAAAGCAGGGGAGTTAATGCAGGAGAGTCAATGCAAGAGAGTCAATGCAAGAGAGTCAATGCAGGAGAGTCAATGCAGGAGATGACAAAGCAGAGGAGTCAATGCAGTAGAGTCAATGCAGGCAAGTCAAAGCAGGGGAATCAATGCAGGGGAGTCAAAGCAGGGGAGTCAAAGCAGGGGAGTCAATGCAGGAGAGTCAATGCAGGAGAGTCAATGCAGGAGAGTCAATGCAGGAGATGAGAAAGCAGAGGAGTCAATGCAGGAGAGTCAATGCAGGCAAGTCAAAGCAGGGGAGTCAATGCAGGGGAGTCAAAGCAGGGGAGTCAAAGCAGGGGAGGCAAAGCAGAAGTCTAACAGCAGGAGAGTCAATGCAGGAGAGTCAATGCAAGAGAGTCAATGCAAGAGAGTCAAAGCAGGAGAGTCAAAGCAGGAGAGTCAAAGCAAGAGAGTCAAAGCAGGAGAGTCAAAGCAGGAGAGTCAAAGCAGGAGAGTCAAAGCAGGAGAGTCAAAGCAGGAGAGTCAAAGCAGGAGTGGCAAAGCAGGAGTGGCAAAGCAGGAGTGGCAAAGCAGGAGTCTAACAGCAGGAGGGTCAATGCAGGAGAGTCAAAGCAGGAGAGGCAAAGCAGCAGAGTCAATGCAGGGGACTCAATGCTGGAGTCTGACAGCAGGAGAGTCAATGCAGGGCAGTCAATACAGGGAAGACAATGCAGGGAAGTCAATGCAGGGAAGTCAAAGCAGGGGAGTCAAAGCAGGGGAGTCAATGCAGGAGATGACAAAGCAGAGGAGTCAATGCAGGCAAGTCAAAGCAGGCAAGTCAAAGCAGGGGAGTCAAAGCAGGGGAGTCAAAGCAGGAGAGTCAAAGCAGGAGAGTCAAAGCAGGAGAGTCAAAGCAGGAGAGTCAAAGCAGGGGAGTCAAAGAAGGAGTGGCAAAGCAGGAGTGGCAAAGCAGGAGTCTAACAGCAGGAGGGTCAATGCAGGAGAGTCAAAGCAGGAGAGTCAAAGCAGGAGAGTCAAAGCAGGAGAGGCAAAGAAGGAGAGTCAATGCAGGGGACTCAATGCTGGAGTCTGACAGCAGGAGAGTCAATGCAGGAGAGTCAAAGCAGGGGAGTCAAAGCAGGAGAGTCAAAGCAGGAGAGTCAAAGCCGGAGAGTCAAAGCCGGAGAGTCAAAGCAGGGGACTCAAAGCAGGGGACTCAAAGCAGGGGACTCAAAGCAGGAGAGTCAAAGCAGGAGAGTCAAAGCAGGAGAGTCAAAGCAGGAGAGTCAAAGCAGGAGAGTCAATGCAGGAGAGTCAAAGCAGGGGAGTCAAAGCAGGGGAGTCAATGGAGGAGAGTCAATGGAGGAGAGTCAATGGAGGAGACTCAAAGCAGGGGACTCAAAACAGGGGAGTCAAAGCTGGGGAGTCAAAGCAGGGGAGTCAATGCAGGAGAGTCAAAGCAGGGGAGTCAAAGCAGGGGAGTCAAAGCAGGGGAGTCAAAGCAGGGGAGTCAAAGCAGGGGAGTCAAAGCTGGGGAGTCAAAGCTGGGGAGTCAAAGCTGGGGAGTCAAAGCTGGGGAGTCAAAGCTGGGGAGTCAAAGCTGGGGAGTCAAAGCTGGGGACTCAAAGCTGGGGAGTCAAAGCTGGGGAGTCAAAGCTGGGGAGTCAATGCAGGAGAGTCAAAGCAGGGGACTCAAAGCAGGAGAGTCAAAGCAGGGGAGTCAATGCAGAAGAGTCAAAGCAGGGGAGTCAAAGCAGGGGAGTCAATGCAGGGGAGTCAAAGCATGGGAGGCAATGTAGGAGTCTAACAGCAGGAGAGTCAATGCAGGGGAGTCAAAGCAGGGGAGGCAAAGCAGGAGAGGCAAAGCAGGGGAGTCAAAGCAGGGGAGTCAAAGCAGGGGAGTCAAAGCAGGGGAGTCAAAGCAGGGGAGTCAAAGCTGGGGAGTCAAAGCTGGGGAGTGAAAGCAGGGGAGTGAAAGCAGGGGAGTGAAAGCTGGGGAGTGAAAGCTGGGGACTCAAAGCTGGGGACTCAAAGCAGGAGAGTCAAAGAAGGAGAGTCAAAACAGGAGAGTCAATGCAGGAGAGTCAAAGCAGGGGAGTCAATGGAGGAGAGTCAATGGAGGAGAGTCAATGGAGGGGACTCAAAGCAGGGGAGTCAAAGCTGGGGAGTCAAAGCAGGGGAGTCAATGCAGGAGAGTCAAAGCAGGGGAGTCAAAGCAGGGGAGTCAAAGCAGGGGAGTCAAAGCTGGGGAGTCAAAGCTGGGGAGTCAAAGCTGGGGAGTCAAAGCTGGGGAGTCAAAGCTGGGGACTCAAAGCTGGGGAGTCAAAGCAGGGGAGTCAAAGCAGAGGAGTCAAAGCAGAGGAGTCAATGCAGGAGAGTCAAAGCAGGGGAGTCAAAGCAGGAGAGTCAAAGCAGGGGAGTCAAAGCAGGGGAGTCAATGCAGAAGAGTCAAAGCAGGGGAGTCAAAGCAGGGGAGTCAAAGCAGGGGAGTCAATGCAGGGGAGTCAAAGCATGGGAGGCAATGTAGGAGTCTAACAGCAGGAGAGTCAACGCAGGAGAGTCAAAGCAGGGGAGTGAAAGCAGGAGAGGCAAAGCATGGGAGTCAAAGCATGGGAGTCAAAGCAGGGGAGTCAAAGCAGGGGAGTCAAAGCAGGGGAGTCAAAGCAGGGGAGTCAAAGCTGGGGAGTCAAAGCTGGGGAGTCAAAGCTGGGGAGTCGAAGCTGGGGAGTCGAAGCCGGGGAGTGGAAGCAGGGGAGTCAAAGCAGGGGAGTCAAAGCAGGGGACTCAAAGCTGGGGACTCAAAGCTGGGGAGTCAATGCAGGAGAGTCAATGGAGGAGAGTCAAAGCAGGGGACTCAAAGCAGGAGAGTCAAAGCAGGGGAGTCAATGCAGGGGAGTCAATGGAGGAGAGTCAAAGCAGGGGACTCAAAGCAGGAGAGTCAAAGCAGGGGAGTCAATGCAGGAGAATCAATGGAGGAGAGTCAAAGCAGGGGACTCAAAGCTGGGGACTCAAAGCTGGGGAGTCAAAGCTGGGGAGTCAATGCAGGGGAGTCAAAGCAGGGGAGTCAAAGCAGGAGAGTCAAAGCAGGGGAGTCATTGCAGGGAAGTCAAAGCAGGGGAGGCAATGCATGAGTCTAACAGCAGGAGAGGCATTGCAGGAGAGTCAGTGCATGTGACTCAAAGCAGGGGAGTCAAAGCAGGGGAGTCAAAGCAGGGGAGTCAATGCCGGGGAGTCAATGCCAGGGAGTCAATGCAGGGGAGTCAAAGCATGGGAGGCAATGTAGGAGTCTAACAGCAGGAGAGTCAACGCGGGAGAGTCAATGCAGGAGAATCAAAGCAGGGGAGTGAAAGCAGGAGAGTCAAAGCAGGAGAGTCAAAGCAAGCGAGTCAAAGCAGGGGAGTCAAAGCAGGGGAGTCAATGGAGGAGAGTCAATGGAGGAGAGTCAAAGCAGGGGACTCAAAGCAGGAGAGTCAAAGCAGGAGACTCAATGCAGGGGAGTCAAAGCAGGGGAGTCAAGGGAGGAGAGTCAATGGAGGAGAGTCAAAGCAGGGGAGTCAAAGCAGGGGAGTCAAAGCAGGGGAGTCAAAGCAGGGGAGTCAAAGCAGGGGAGTCAATGCAGGAGAGTCAATGCAGGAGAGTCAATGCAGGAGAGTCAATGGAGGAGAGTCAATGCAGAAGAGTCAATGCAGAAGAGTCAAAGCAGGGGACTCAAAGCAGGGGACTCAAAGCAGGGGAGTCAAAGCAGGGGGCTCAAAGCAGGGGACTCAAAGCAGGGGACTCAAAGCAGGGGAGTCAATGCAGAAGAGTCAAAGCAGGGGAGTCAAAGCAGGGGAGTCAAAGCAGGGGAGTCATTGCAGGGGAGTCAAAGCAGGGGAGTCAAAGCAGGGGAGTCAAAGCAGGGGAGTCAAAGCAGGGGAGTCAAAGCAGGGGAGTCAATGCAGGGGAGTCAATGCAGGGGAGTCAATGCAGGGGAGTCAAAGCATGGGAGTCAAAGCAGGAGAGGCAAAGCAGGGGAGTGAAAGCTGGGGAGTGAAAGCTGGGGAGTGAAAGCAGGGGAGTCAATGCAGGAGAGTCAATGGAGGAGAGTCAATGGAGGAGAGTCAAAGCAGGGGAGTCAAAGCAGGGGAGTCAATGGAGGAGAGTCAAAGCAGGGGACTCAAAGCAGGGGAGTCAATGCAGGAGCGTCAATGCAGAGGAGTCAAAGCAGGGGAGTCAAAGCAGGGGAGTCAATGCAGGGGAGTCAATGCAGGGGAGTCAATGCAGGGGAGTCAATGCAGGGGACGGAAAGCAGGAGAGTCAAAGCAGGGGAGTCAATGCAGGAGAGTAAAAGCAGGAGATGCAAAGCAGGAGATGCAAAGCAGGCAAGTCAAAGCAGGGGAGTCAATGCAGGGGAGTCAATGCAGGAGAGTCAAAGCAGGAGAGTCAAAGCAGGCGAGTCAAAGCAGGCGAGTCAAAGCAGGCGAGTCAAAGCAGGCGAGTCAAAGCAGGAGAGTCAAAGCAGGAAAGTCAAAGCAGGGGTGTCAAAGCAGGGGTGTCAAAGCAGGGGTGTCAAAGCAGGGGTGTCAAAGCAGGGGAGTCAAAGCAGGCGAGTCAAAGCAGGCGAGTCAAAGCAGGCGAGTCAAAGCAGGAAAGTCAAAGCAGGGGAGTCCAAGCAGGAGTGTCAAAGCAGGAGTGTCAAAGCAGGAGAGTCAAAGCAGGAGTGTCAAAGCAGGGGAGTCGTGCAGGAGAGTCAAAGCAGGGGAGTCAATGCAGGAGACTAACAGCAGGAGAGTCAATGCAGGAGAGTCAATGCAGGAGAGTCAATGCAGGAGAGTCAATGCAGGAGAGTCAATGCAAGAGAGTCAATGCAAGAGAGTCAATGCAAGAGAGTCAATGCAGGAGAGTCAAAGCAGGAGAGTCAATGCAAGAGAGTCAATGCAAGAGAGTCAATGCAAGAGAGTCAATGCAGGAGAGTCAAAGCAGGAGAGTCAAAGCAGGAGAGTCAAAGCAGGAGACTCAAAGCAGGAGACTCAAAGCAGGAGACTCAAAGCAGGAGACTCAAAGCAGGAGACTCAAAGCAGGAGACTCAAAGCAGGGGAGTCAAAGCAGGGGAGTCAATGCAGGGGAGTCAAAGCAGGGGAGGAAAAGCAGAATTCTAACAGCAGGGGAGTCAAAGCAGGAGAGTCAAAGCAGGAGAGTCAAAGCAGGAGAGTCAAAGCAGGAGAGTCAAAGCAGGAGAGTCAAAGAAGGTGAGTCAAAGAAGGAGAGTCAAAGCAGGAGTGGCAAAGCAGGAGTGGCAAAGCAAGAGTGGCAAAGCAGGAGAGTCAAAGCAGGAGAGTCAAAGCAGGAGTGTCAAAGCAGGAGAGTCAAAGAAGGAGATTCAAAGAAGGAGAGTCAAAGCAGGAGAGTCAAAGCAGGAGAGTCAAAGCAGGAGAGTCAAAGCAGGAGAGTCAAAGAAGGAATGTCAAAACAGGCGAGTCAAAACAGGCGAGTCAAAGCAGGCGAGTCAAAGCAGGCGAGTCAAAGCAGGCGAGTCAAAGCAGGAGAGTCAAAGCAGGAAAATCAAAGCAGGGGAGTCAAAGCAGGAGTGTCAAAGCAGGGGAGTCATGCAGGAGAGTCAAAGCATGGGAGTCAATGCAGGAGTCCAGCAGCAGGAGAGTCAATGCAAGAGAGTCAATGCAGGAGAGTCAATGCAGGAGAGTCAATGCAAGCGAGTCAATGCAAGAGAGTCAATGCAGTAGAGTCAATGCAGGAGAGTCAATGCAGGAGAGTCAATGCAGGAGAGTCAATGCAGGAGAGTCAATGCAAGAGAGTCAATGCAAGAGAGTCAATGCAGGAGATTCAAAGCAGGGGAGTCAAAGCAGGGGAGTTAATGCAGGAGATGACAAAGCAGGGGAGTCAAAGCAGGAGAGTCAAAGCAGGCAAGTCAAAGCAGGGGAGTCAAAGCAGGGGAGTCAATGCAGGAGATGACAAAGCAGGGGAGTCAAAGCAGGAGAGTCAAAGCAGGCAAGTCAAAGCAGGGGAGTCAAAGCAGGGGAGTCAATGCAGGAGATGACAAAGCAAGGGAGTCAAAGCAGGAGAGTCAATGCAGGCAAGTCAAAGCAGGGGAGTCAATGCAGGGGAGTCAATGCAGGGGAGTCAATGCAGGAGAGTCAATGCAGGAGAGTCAATGCAAGAGAGTCAATGCAGGAGATTCAAAGCAGGGGAGTCAAAGCAGAGGAGTTAATGCAGGAGATGACAAAGCAGGGGAGTCAAAGCAGGAGAGTCAATGCAGGAAAGTCAAAGCAGGGGAGTCAATGCAGAATTCTAACAGCAGGGGAGTCAAAGCAGGCGAGCCAAAGTAGGAGAGTCAAAGCAGGAGAGTCAAAGCAGGAGAGTCAAAGCAGGAGAGGCAAAGCAGGAGAGTCCAAGAAGGAGAGTCCAAGAAGGAGAGTCCAAGAAGGAGAGTCCAAGAAGGAGAGGCAAAGCAGGAGAGGCAAAGCAGGAGAGGCAAAGCAGGAGAGTCCAAGAAGGAGAGTCCAAGAAGGAGAGTCCAAGAAGGAGAGGCAAAGCAGGAGAGGCAAAGCAGGAGTGGCAAAGCAGGAGTCTAACAGCAGGAGACTCAAAGCAGGAGACTCAAAGCAGGAGACTCAAAGCAGGAGTGTCAAAGCAGGGGAGTCAAAGCAGGAGTCTAACAGCAGGAGAGTCAATGCAGGAGAGTCAATGCAGGAGAGTCAAAGCAGGAGAGTCAAAGCAGGAGAGTCAAAGCAGGAGAGCCAAAGCAGGAGAGCCAAAGCAGGAGAGCCAAAGCAGGAGAGTCAAAGCAGGAGAGTCAAAGCAGGGGAGTCAAAGCAGGGGAGTCAAAGCAGGAGAGTCAAAGCAGGAGAGTCAAATCAGGAGAGGCAAAGCAGGAGACTCAAAGAAGGAGAGTCCAAGAAGGAGAGACAAAGCAGGAGTGGCAAAGCAGGAGTGGCAAAACAGGAGTCCAACAGCAGGAGGGTCAATGCAGGAGACTCAAAGCAGGAGACTCAAAGCAGGAGAGTCAAAGCAGGGGAGTCAAAGCAGGGGAGTCAAAGCAGGGGAGTCAAAGCAGGCGAGTCAAAGCAGGCGAGTCAAAGCAGGCGAGTCAAAGCAGGCGAGTCAAAGCAGGAGAGTCAAAGCAGGGGAGTCAAAGCAGGGGAGTCAAAGCAGGGGAGTCAAAGCAGGGGAGTCAAAGCAGGGGAGTCCATGCAGGCGAGACAAAGCAGGGGAGGCAATGCAGATGTCTAACAGCAGGAAAGTCAATGCAGGAGAGGCAATGCAGGAGAGTCAATGCAGGGGAGTCAAAGCAGGAGAGTCAAAGCAGGAGAGTCAAAGCAGGTGAGTCAAAGCAGGAGAGTCAAAGCAGGAGAGTCAAAGCAGGAGAGTCAAAGCAGGGGTGTCAAAGCAGGGGTGTCAAAGCAGGGGTGTCAAAGCAGGGGTGTCAAAGCAGGGGAGTCAAAGCAGGCGAGACAAAGCAGGCGAGTCAAAGCAGGCGAGTCAAAGAAGGAGAGTCAAAGCAGGAAAGTCAAAGCAGGGGAGTCAAAGCAAGAGTGTCAAAGCAGGGGAGTCATGCAGGACAGTCAAAGCAGGGGAGTCAATGCAGGAGACTAACAGCAGGAGAGTCAATGCAAGAGAGTCAATGCAAGAGAGTCAATGCAGGAGAGTCAATGCAGGAGAGTCAATGCAGGAGAATCAATGCAGGAGAGTCAATGCAGGAGAGTCAATGCAGGAGAGTCAATGTAAGAGAGTCAATGCAAGAGAGTCAATGCAAGAGTGTCAATGCAAGAGAGTCAATGCAGGAGAGTCAATGCAGGAGAGTCAATGCAGGAGAGTCAATGCAGGAGATTCAAAGCAGGGGAGTCAAAGCAGGGGAGTCAATGCAGGAGATGACAAAGCAGGGGAGTCAAAGCAGGAGAGTCAAAGCAGGAGAGTCAAAGCAGGAGAGTCAAAGCAGGGATGTCAAAGCAGGGGAGTCAAAGCAGGGGAGTCAAAGCAGGCGAGTCAAAGCAGGCGAGTCAAAGCAGGAGAGTCGACGCAGGAAAGTCAAAGCAAGAGTGTCAAAGCAGGGGAGCCATGCAGGAGAGTCAAAGCAGGGGAGTCAATGCAGGAGACTAACAGCAGGAGAGTCAATGCAAGAGAGTCAATGCAGGAGAGTCAATGCAGGAGAGTCAATGCAGGAGAGTCAATGCAGGAGAGTCAATGCAAGAGAGTCAATGCAAGAGAGTCAATGCAAGAGAGTCAATGCAAGAGTGTCAATGCAAGAGAGTCAATGCAGGAGATTCAAAGCAGGGGAGTCAAAGCAGGGGAGTCAATGCAGGAGATGACAAAGCAGGGGAGTCAAAGCAGGAGAGTCAATGCAGGGAAGTCAAAGCAGGGGAGTCAAAGCAGGAGAGTCAATGCAGGAGAGTCAATGCAAGAGAGTCAATGCAAGAGAGTCAATGCAGGAGAGTCAAATCAGGGGAGTCAATGGAGGAGAGTCAATGGAGGAGAGTCAATGGAGGAGAGTAAATGGAGGAGAGTCAAAGCAGGGGTCTCAAAGCAGGGGAGTCAAAGCTGGGGAGTCAAAGCTGGGGAGTCAAAGCAGGGGAGTCAAAGCAGGGGAGTCCATGCAGGCGAGACAAAGCAGGGGAGGCAATGCAGATGTCTAACAGCAGGAAAGTCAATGCAGGAGAGGCAAAGCAGGAGAGTCAAAGCAGGAGAGTCAAAGCAGGAGAGTCAAAGCAGGAGAGTCAAAGCAGGGGTGTCAAAGCAGGGGTGTCAAAGCAGGGGTGTCAAAGCAGGGGTGTCAAAGCAGGGGTGTCAAAGCAGGGGAGTCAAAGCAGGGGAGTCAAAGCAGGCGAGACAAAGCAGGCGAGTCAAAGCAGGCGAGTCAAAGAAGGAGAGTCAAAGCAGGAAAGTCAAAGCAGGGGAGTCAAAGCAAGAGTGTCAAAGCAGGGGAGTCATGCAGGACAGTCAAAGCAGGGGAGTCAATGCAGGAGACTAACAGCAGGAGAGTCAATGCAAGAGAGTCAATGCAAGAGAGTCAATGCAGGAGAGTCAATGCAGGAGAGTCAATGCAGGAGAGTCAATGCAGGAGAGTCAATGCAGGAGAGTCAATGTAAGAGAGTCAATGCAAGAGAGTCAATGCAAGAGTGTCAATGCAAGAGAGTCAATGCAGGAGAGTCAATGCAGGAGAGTCAATGCAGGAGAGTCAATGCAGGAGAGTCAATGCAGGAGATTCAAAGCAGGGGAGTCAAAGCAGGGGAGTCAATGCAGGAGATGACAAAGCAGGGGAGTCAAAGCAGGAGAGTCAAAGCAGGAGAGTCAAAGCAGGAGAGTCAAAGCAGGAGAGTCAAAGCAGGGATGTCAAAGCAGGGGAGTCAAAGCAGGGGAGTCAAAGCAGGGGAGTCAAAGCAGGGGAGTCAAAGCAGGGGAGTCAAAGCAGGCGAGTCAAAGCAGGCGAGTCAAAGCAGGAGAGTCGACGCAGGAAAGTCAAAGCAAGAGTGTCAAAGCAGGGGAGCCATGCAGGAGAGTCAAAGCAGGGGAGTCAATGCAGGAGACTAACAGCAGGAGAGTCAATGCAAGAGAGTCAATGCAGGAGAGTCAATGCAGGAGAGTCAATGCAGGAGAGTCAATGCAGGAGAGTCAATGCAAGAGAGTCAATGCAAGAGAGTCAATGCAAGAGAGTCAATGCAAGAGTGTCAATGCAAGAGAGTCAATGCAGGAGATTCAAAGCAGGGGAGTCAAAGCAGGAGAGTCAATGCAGGGAAGTCAAAGCAGGGGAGTCAATGCAGGGGAGTCAATGCAGGGGAGTCAATGCAGGAGAGTCAATGCAGGAGAGTCAGTGCAAGAGAGTCAATGCAGGAGAGTCAAATCAGGGGAGTCAATGGAGGAGAGTCAATGGAGGAGAGTCAATGGAGGAGAGTAAACGGAGGAGAGTCAAAGCAGGGGTCTCAAAGCAGGGGAGTCAAAGCTGGGGAGTCAAAGCTGGGGAGTCAAAGCAGGGGAGTCAAAGCAGGGGAGTCCATGCAGGCGAGACAAAGCAGGGGAGGCAATGCAGATGTCTAACAGCAGGAAAGTCAATGCAGGAGAGGCAAAGCAGGAGAGTCAATGCAGGGGAGTCAAAGCAGGAGAGTCAAAGCAGGAGAGTCAAAGCAGTGGTGTCAAAGCAGGGGTGTCAAAGCAGGCGAGTCAAAGCAGGCGAGTCAAAGCAGGCGAGTCAAAGCAGGCGAGTCAAAGCAGGCGAGTCAAAGCAGGAGAGTCAAAGCAGGAAAGTCAAAGCAGGGGAGTCAAAGCAGGAGAGTCAAAGCAGTGGTGTCAAAGCAGGGGTGTCAAAGCAGGGGTGTCAAAGCAGGGAAGTCAAAGCAGGCGAGACAAAGCAGGCGAGTCAAAGCAGGCGAGTCAAAGCAGGAGAGTCAAAGCAGGAGTGTCAAAGCAGGGGAGTCATGCAGGAGAGTCAAAGCAGGGGAGTCAATGCAGGAGACTAACAGCAGGAGAGTCAATGCAAGAGAGTCAATGCAAGAGAGTCAATGCAGGAGTGTCAATGCAGGAGAGTCAATGCAGGAGAGTCAATGCAGGAGAGTCAATGCAGGAGAGTCAATGCAGGAGAGTCAATGCAGGAGAGTCAATGCAGGAGAGTCAATGCAAGAGAGTCAATGCAGGAGAGTCAATGCAGGAGAGTCAAAGCAGGAGAGTCAAAGCAGGAGAGTCAAAGCAGGGGAGTCAAAGCAGGGGAGTCAAAGCAGGGGAGTCAAAGCAGGGGAGTCAAAGCAGGGGAGCCAAAGCAGGGGAGCCAAAGCAGGAGAGTCAAAGCAGGAGAGTCAAAGCAGGAGAGTCAAAGCAGGAGAGTCAAAGCAGGAGAGTCAAAGCAGGAGAGGCAAAGCAGGAGAGGCAAAGCAGGAGAGGCAAAGCAGGAGAGGCAAAGCAGGAGACTCAAAGCAGGGGAGTCAAAGCAGGGGAGTCAAAGCAGGGGAGTCAAAGCAGGGGACTCAATGCAGGAGATGACAAAGCAGGGGAGTCAATGCAGGGGAGTCAAAGCAGGGGAGGAAAAGCAGAATTCTAACAGCAGGGGAGTCAAAGCAGGAGAGTCAAAGCAGGAGAGTCAAAGCAGGACAGTTAAAGCAGGAGAGTCAAAGCAGGAGAGTCAAAGAAGGAGAGTCAAAGAAGGAGAGTCAAAGAAGGAGAGTCAAAGCAGGAGTGGCAAAGCAGGAGTGGCAAAGCAGGAGAGTCAAAGCAGGAGAGTCAAAGCAGGAGAGTCAAAGAAGGAGAGTCAAAGCAGGAGAGTCAAAGCAGGAGAGTCAAAGCAGGAGAGTCAAAGCAGGAGAGTCAAAGCAGGAGAGGCAAAGCAGGAGAGGCAAAGCAGGAGAGTCGAAGCAGGAGAGTCGAAGCAGGAGAGTCGAAGCAGGAGAGTCAAAGCAGGAGAGTCAAAGAAGGAGAGTCAAAGCAGGAGTGTCAAAGCAGGCGAGTCAAAGCAGGCGAGTCAAAGGAGGCGAGTCAAAGCAGGAGAGTCAAAGCAGGAGAGTCAAAGAAGGAGAGTCAAAGCAGGAGTGTCAAGGCAGGAGTGTCAAGGCAGGAGTGTCAAGGCAGGAGTGTCAAGGCAGGAGTGTCAAAGCAGGCGAGTCAAAGCAGGCGAGTCAAAGCAGGCGAGTCAAAGCAGGAGAGTCAAAGCAGGAAAGTCAAAGCAGGGGAGTCAAAGCAGGAGTGTCAAAGCAGGAGTGTCAAAGCAGGGGAGTCATGCAGGAGAGTCAAAGCATGGGAGTCAATGCAGGAGACCAGCAGCAGGAGAGTCAATGCAAGAGAGTCAATGCAAGAGAGTAAATGCAAGAGAGTCAATGCAGGAGAGTCAATGCAGGAGAGACAATGCAGGAGAGTCAATGCAAGAGAGTCAGTGCAAGAGATTCAAAGCAGGGGAGTCAAAGCAGGGGAGTCAAAGCAGGGGAGTCAATGCAGGAGATGACAAAGCAGGAGAGTCAATGCAGGCAAGTCAAAGCAGGGGAGTCAATGCAGGGGAGTCAATGCAGGGGAGTCAATGCAGGGGAGTCAATGCAGGAGAGTCAATGCAGGAGAGTCAATGCAGGAGAGTCAATGCAAGAGAGTCAATGCAAGAGAGTCAATGCAAGAGAGTCAATGCAGGAGATTCAAAGCAGGGGAGTCAAAGCAGGGGAGTTAATGCAGGAGAGTCAATGCAGGAGAGTCAATACAGGAGAGTCAATGCAGGAGAGTCAATGCAGGAGAGTCAATGCAAGAGAGTCAATGCAGGAAAGTCAAAGCAGGGGAGTCAATGCAGGGGAGTCAATGCAGGGGAGTCAAAGCAGGGGTGGAAAAGCAGAATTCTAACAGCAGGGGAGTCAAAGCAGGAGAGCCAAAGTAGGAGAGTCAAAGCAGCACAGTCAAAGCAGGAGAGGCAAAGCAGGAGAGTCCAAGAAGGAGAGTCCAAAAAGGAGAGGCAAAGCAGGAGTGGCAAAGCAGGAGTGGCAAAGCAGGAGTCTAACAGCAGGAGGGTCAATGCAGGAGACTCAAAGCAGGAATGTCAAAGCAGGGGAGTCAAAGCAGGAGTCTAACAGCAGGAGAGTCAAAGCAGGAGAGTCAAAGCAGGAGAGTCAAAGCAGGAGAGTCAAAGAAGGAGAGTCAAAGCAGGAGAGCCAAAGCAGGAGAGCCAAAGCAGGAGAGCCAAAGCAGGAGAGTCAAAGCAGGAGAGTCAAAGCAGGAGAGTCAAAGCAGGAGAGTCAAAGCAGGAGAGTCAAAGCAGGAGAGTCAAAGCATGAGAGTCAAAGCATGAGAGTCAAAGCAGGAGAGTCAAAGCAGGAGAGTCAAAGCAGGGGAGTCAAAGCAGGAGAGTCAAAGCAGGGGAGTCAAAGCAGGGGAGTCAAAGCAGGGGAGTCAAAGCAGGGGAGTCAAAGCAGGGGAGTCAAAGCAGGAGAGGCAAAGCAGGAGATTCAAAGAAGGAGAGTCCAAGAAGGAGAGGCAAAGCAGGAGTGGCAAAACAGGAGTGGCAAAGCAGGAGTGGCAAAACAGGAGTCTAACAGCAGGAGGGTCAATGCAGGAGACTCAAAGCAGGAGACTCAAAGCAGCAGACTCAAAGCAGGAGAGTCAAAGGAGGAGAGTCAAAGGAGGAGAGTCAAAGCAGGGGAGTCAAAGCAGGGGAGTCAAAGCAGGGGAGTCAAAGCAGGGGAGTCAAAGCAGGCGAGTCAAAGCAGGCGAGTCAAAGCAGGAGAGTCAAAGCAGGGTGTCAATGCAGGGGAGTCAAAGCAGGAGAGTCAAAGCAGGAAAGTCAAAGCAAGGGAGTCAAAGCAGGAGTGTCAAAGCCGGGGTGTCATGCAGGAGAGTCAAAGCAGGGGAGTCAAAGCAGGGGAGTCAATGCAAGAGAGTCAAAGCAGGGGCGTCAAAGCAGGAGAGTCAAAGCAGGAGAGTCAAAGCAGGGGAGTCAAAGCAGGGGAGTCAAAGCAGGGGAGTCAATGCAGGAGATGACAAAGCAGGGGAGTCAAAGCAGGAGAGTCAATGCAGGCAAGTCAAAGCAGGGGAGTCAATGCAGGGGAGTCAAAGCAGGGGAGGAAAAGCAGAATTCTAACAGCAGGGGAGTCAAAGCAGGAGAGCCAAAGTAGGACAGTCAAAGCAGGACAGTCAAAGCAGGAGTGGCAAAACAGGAGAGTCGAAGCAGGAGCGTCGAAGCAGGAGAGTCGAAGAAGGAGAGTCGAAGCCGGAGAGTCGAAGCAGGAGAGTCAAATCAGGAGAGTCAAATCAGGAGAGTCAAATCAGGAGAGTCAAATCAGGGGAGTCAAAGCAGGGGAGTCAAAGCAGGGGAGTCAAAGCAGGGGAGTCAAAGCAGGGGAGTCAAAGCAGGGGAGTCAAAGCAGGAGACTCAAAGCAGCAGTCTAACAGCAGGAGGGTCAATGCAGGAGAGTCAAAGCAGGAGAGTCAAAGCAGGAGAGACAACGCAGGAGAGTCGAAGCAGGAGAGTCGAAGCAGGAGAGTCGAAGCAGGAGAGTCGAAGCAGGGGAGTCGAAGCAGGAGAGTCGAAGCAGGAGAGTCGAAGCAGGAGAGTCAAAGCAGGAGTCTAACAGCAGGAGAGTGAAAGCTGGAGTCCAACAGCATGAGAGTCAATGCAGGAGAGTCAAAGCAGGAGTCTAACAGGAGAGTCAATGCAGGAGAGTCGAAGCAGGAGAGTCGAAGCAGGAGAGTCGAAGCAGGAGAGTCGAAGCAGGAGAGTCGAAGCAGGAGAGTCGAAGCAGGAGAGTCGAAGCAGGAGAGTCGAAGCAGGAGAGTCAAAGCAGGAGAGTCAAAGCAGGAGAGAAAAAGCAGGGGAGTCAAAGCAGGGGAGTCAAAGCAGGGGAGTCAAAGCAGGACAGTCAAAGCAGGGGAGTCGAAGCAGGAGAGTCAAAGCAGGAGAGTCGAAGCAGGAGAGTCGAAGCAGGAGAGAAAAAGCAGGAGAGAAAAAGCAGGAGAGAAAAAGCAGGGGAGTCAAAGCAGGACAGTCAAAGCAGGACAGTCAAAGCAGGACAGTCAAAGCAGGACAGTCAAAGCAGGACAGTCAAAGCAGGACAGTCAAAGCAGGACAGTCAAAGCAGGGGAGTCAAAGCAGGGGAGTCAAAGCAGGAGAGTCAAAGCAGGAGAGTCAAAGCAGGAGAGTCAAAGCAGGAGAGTCAAAGCAGGAGAGTCAAAGCAGGAGAGTCAAAGCAGGAGAGTCAAAGCAGGGGAGTCAAAGCAGGGGAGTCAAAGCAGGGGAGTCAAAGCAGGAGACTCAAAGCAGCAGTCTAACAGCAGGAGGGTCAATGCAGGAGAGTCAAAGCAGGAGAGTCAAAGCAGGAGAGACAACGCAGGAGAGTCGAAGCAGGAGAGTCGAAGCAGGAGAGTCGAAGCAGGAGAGTCGAAGCAGGAGAGTCGAAGCAGGAGAGTCGAAGCAGGGGAGTCGAAGCAGGAGAGTCGAACCAGGGGAGTCGAAGCAGGGGAGTCGAAGCAGGAGAGTCGAAGCAGGAGAGTCAAAGCAGGAGTCTAACAGCAGGAGAGTGAAAGCTGGAGTCCAACAGCATGAGAGTCAATGCAGGAGAGTCAAAGCAGGAGTCTAACAGGAGAGTCAATGCAGGAGAGTCGAAGCAGGAGAGTCGAAGCAGGAGAGTCGAAGCAGGAGAGTCGAAGCAGGAGAGTCGAAGCAGGAGAGTCAAAGCAGGAGAGTCAAAGCAGGAGAGTCAAAGCAGGAGAGAAAAAGCAGGGGAGTCAAAGCAGGGGAGTCAAGGCAGGGGAGTCAAAGCAGGGGAGTCAAAGCAGGACAGTCAAAGCAGGGGAGTCGAAGCAGGAGAGTCGAAGCAGGAGAGTCGAAGCAGGAGAGTCGAAGCAGGAGAGAAAAAGCAGGAGAGAAAAAGCAGGAGAGTCAAAGCAGGAGAGTCAAAGCAGGAGAGTCAAAGCAGGAGAGTCAAAGCAGGGGACTCAATGCAGGGGAGTCAATGCAGGGGAGTCAAAGCAGGGGAGTCAAAGCAGGGGAGTCAAAGCAGGAGAGTCAAAGCAGGAGAGTCAAAGCAGGAGAGTCAAAGCAGGAGAGTCAAAGCAGGGGAGTCAAAGCAGGGGAGTCAAAGCAGGGGAGTCAAAGCAGGGGAGTCAAAGCAGGGGAGTCAAAGCAGGGGAGTCAAAGCAGGAGAGTCAAAGTAGGGGAGTCAAAGCAGGAGAGTCAAAGCAGGAGAGTCAAAGCAGGGGAGTCAAAGCAGGGGAGTCAAAGCAGGGGAGTCAAAGCAGGGGAGTCGAAGCAGGAGAGTCGAAGCAGGAGAGTCGATGCAGGAGAGTCGATGCAGGAGAGTCGAAGCAGGAGAGTCGCTGCAGGAGAGTCGCTGCAGGAGAGTCGCTGCAGGAGAGTCGCTGCAGGAGAGTCGCTGCAGGAGAGTCGATGCAGGAGAGTCGATGCAGGAGAGTCGATGCAGGGGAGTCAAACCAGATGAGTCAAAGCAGGAGAATCAAAGTAGGAGAGTGAATGCAGGAGTCTAACAGCAGGGAAGTCAATGCAGGAGAGTCAAAACAGGAGAGTCAAAGCAAGAGAGTCAAAGCAGGCGATTTAATGCAGGAGAGTCAAAGCAGGGGAGTCAATGCAGGGAGGTCAAAGCAGGAGAGTCAATGCAGGAGAGTCAAAGCAGGAGAGTCAAAGCAGGAGAGTCAAAGCAGGATAGTCAAAGCAGGAGAGTGGAAGCAGGAGAGTCAATGCAGGAGAGTCAATGCAGGAGAGTCAATGCAGGAGAGTCAATGCAGGAGAGTCAAAGCAGGAGAGTCGATGCAGGAGAGTCGATGCAGGAGAGTCGATGCAGGAGAGTCAAAGCAGGAGAGTCAAAGCAGGAGAGTCAAAGCAGGAGAGTCAAAGCAGGAGAGTCAAAGCAGGAGAGTCAAAGCAGGAGAGTCAAAGCAGGAGAGTCAAAGCAGGAGAGTCAAAGCAGGAGAGTCAAAGCAGGAGAGTCAAAGCAGGAGAGAAAAAGCAGGGGAGTCAAAGCAGGACAGTCAAAGCAGGACAGTCAAAGCAGGACAGTCAAAGCAGGACAGTCAAAGCAGGACAGTCAAAGCAGGGGAGTTTATGCAGGGGAGTCAAAGCAGGGGAGTCAAAGCAGGAGACTCAAAGCAGGAGACTCAAAGCAGGAGACTCAAAGCAGGAGAGTCAAAGCAGGAGAATCAAAGCAGGAGAGTCAAAGCAGGAGAGTCAAAGCAGGAGAGTCAAAGCAGGGGAGTCAAAGCAGAAGAGTCGATGCAGGAGAGTCGATGCAGGGGAGTCGATGCAGGAGAGTCAAAGCAGGAGAGTCAATGCAGGGGAGTCAAAGCAGGGGAGTCAAAGCAGGGGAGTCAAAGCAGGAGAGTCAATGCAGGGGTGTCAAAGCAGATGAATCAAAGCAGGAGAGTCAAAGTAGGAGAGTCAATGCAGGAGTCTAACAGCAGCGAAGTCAATGCAGGAGAGTCAAAACAGGAGTGTCAACGCAGGAGACGCAAAGGAGGAGTCTAAAAGCAGGAGAGTCAAAGCAGGAGAGTCAAAGCAGGAGAGTCAAAGCAGGAGAGTCAAATCAGGGGAGTCAAAGCAGGGGAGTCAAAGCAGGAGAGTCAAAGCAGGAGAGTCAAAGCAGGAGAATCAAAGCAGGAGAATCAAAGCAGGAGAGTCAAAGCAGGAGAGTCAAAGCAGGAGAGTCAAAGCAGGGGAGTCAAAGCAGGGGAATCAAAGCAGGGGAGTCAAAGCAGGGGAGTCAAAGCAGGTGAGTCAAAGCAGGTGAGTCAAAGCAGGGGAGTCAAAGCAGGGGAGTCAAAGCAGGGGAGTCAAAGCAGGGGAGTCAAAGCAGGGGAGTCAAAGCAGGGGAGTCAAAGCAGGGAAGTCAATGCAGGAGTCTAACAGCAGGTGAGTCAAAGCAGGAGAGTCAAAGCAGGAGAGTCAAAGCAGGGGAGTCAATGCAGGAGAGGCAAACCACGACAGTCAAAGCACGACAGTCAAAGCAGGCATGTCAAAGCAGGAGAGTCAAAGCAGGAGAGTCAAAGCACGAGAGTCAAATCACGAGAGTCAAATCACGAGAGTCGAATCACGAGAGTCGATGCAGGAGAGTCGATGCAGGAGATTCGATGCAAGGGATTCGATGCAGGAGAGTCAATGCAGGAGAGTCAATGCAGGAGAGTCAATGCAGGAAAGACAATGCAGGAAAGACAATGCAGGAGAGACAATGCAGGAGAGGCAATGCAGGAGAGTGAATGCAGGAGAGTCAATGCAGGAGAGTCAATGCAGGAGTCGAACAGCAGGAGAGTCAAAGCAGGGGAGTCAAAGCAGGAGAGTCGATGCAGGGGATTCGATGCAGGAGCGTCAATGCAGGAGTCTGACAGCAGGAGAGTCGATGCAGGAGAGGCAAAGCAGGAGAGTCAAAGCAGGAGAGTCAAAGCAGGAGAGTCAAAGCAGAGGAGTCAATGCAGGAGAGCAATGCAGGCCAGTCAAAGCAGGGGAGTCACTGCAGGGGAGTCAAAGCAGGGGAGGCTAAGCAGAAGTCTAACAGTAGGAGAGTCAATGCAAGAGAGTCAAAGCAGGGGAGTCAAAGCAGGAGAGTCAAAGAAAGAGAGTCAAAGAAAGAGAGTCAAAGCAAGAGAGTCAAAGCAGGAGACTCAAAGAAGGAGAGACAAATCAGGACAGTCAAATCAGGAGAGTCAAAGCAGGAGAGTCAAAGAAGGAGTGGCAAAGCAGGAGTCTAACAGCAGGAGGGTCAATGCAGGAGCCTCAAAGCAGGAGAGTCAAAGCAGGAGTGGCAAAGCAGGAGTGGCAAAGCAGGAGTCTAACAGCAGGAGAGTCGATGCAGGAGAGTCGATGCAGGAGAGTCGATGCAGGAGAGTCGAAGCAGGAGAGTCGAAGCAGGAGAGTCGAAGCAGGAGAGTCGAAGCCGGAGAGTCGAAGCAGGAGAGTCGAAGCAGGAGAGTCGAAGCAGGAGAGTCGAAGCAGGAGAGTCGAAGCAGGAGAGTCGAAGCAGGAGAGTCGAAGCAGGAGAGTCGAAGCAGGAGAGTCGAAGCAGGAGAGTCGAAGCAGGAGAGTCGATGCAGGAGAGTCGAAGCAGGAGAGTCGAAGCAGGAGAGTCGCTGCAGGAGAGTCGCTGCAGGAGAGTCGCTGCAGGAGAGTCGCTGCAGGAGAGTCGATGCAGGAGAGTCGATGCAGGAGAGTCGATGCAGGAGAGTCGATGCAGGAGAGTCGATGCAGGAGAGTCGATGCAGGGGATTCGATGCAGGAGCGTCAATGCAGGAGTCTGACAGCAGGAGAGTCGAAGCAGGAGAGTCAAAGCAGGAGAGTCAAAGCAGGAGTGTCAATGCAGGAGAGTCAAAGCAGCGGAGTCAGAGCAGGGGAGTCAAAGCAGGAGAGTCAATGCAGGGGAGTCAAACCAGATGAGTCAAAGCAGGAGAATCAAAGTAGGAGAGTGAATGCAGGAGTCTAACAGCAGGGAAGTCAATGCAGGAGAGTCAAAACAGGAGAGTCAAAGCAAGAGAGTCAAAGCAGGCGATTTAATGCAGGAGAGTCAAAGCAGGGGAGTCAATGCAGGGAGGTCAAAGCAGGAGAGTCAATGCAGGGGAGTCAATGCAGGAGAGTCAAAGCAGGAGAGTCGATGCAGGAGAGTCAAAGCAGGAGAGTCAAAGCAGGAGAGTCAAAGCAGGAGAGTCAAAGCAGGAGAGAAAAAGCAGGGGAGTCAAAGCAGGACAGTCAAAGCAGGAGAGTCAAAGCAGGAGAGTCAAAGCAGGGGAGTCAAAGCAGGGGTGTCAAAGCAGGGGAGTCAAAGCAGGGGAGTCAAAGCAGGCGAGTCAAAGCAGGAGAGTCAAAGCAGGGAGTCAAAGCAGGAGAGTCAAAGCAGACGAGTCAAAGCAGACGAGTCAAAGCAGGCGAGTCAAAGCAGGCGAGTCAAAGCAGGAGAGTCAAAGCAGGAGTGTCAAAGCAGGGGAGTCATGCAGGACAGTCAAAGCAGGGGAGTCAATGCAGGAGACTAACAGCAGGAGAGTCAATGCAAGACAGTCAATGCAAGAGAGTCAATGCAAGAGAGTCAATGCAAGAGAGTCAATGCAAGAGAGTCAATGCAAGAGAGTCAATGCAAGAGAGTCAATGCAGGAGAGTCAATGCAGGAGAGTCAATGCAGGAGAGTCAATGCAAGAGAGTCAATGCAAGAGAGTCAATGCAAGAGAGTCAATGCAAGAGAGTCAATGCAAGAGAGTCAATGCAGGAGATTCAAAGCAGGGGAGTCAAAGCAGGGGAGTCAATGCAGGAGATGACAAAGCAGGGGAGTCAAAGCAGGAGAGTCAAAGCAGGAGAGTCAATGCAGGCAAGTCAAAGCAGGGGAGTCAATGCAGGAGAGTCAATGCAGGAGAGTCAATGCAGGAGAGTCAATGCAAGAGAGTCAATGCAAGAGAGTCAATGCAGGACAGTCAATGCAGGAGAGTCAAAGCAGGGCAGTCAATGGAGGAGAGTCAATGGAGGAGAGTCAATGCAGGAGAGTTAATGGAGGAGAGTCAAAGCAGGGGACTCAAAGCAGGGGACTCAAAGCAGGGGACTCAAAGCAGGGGAGTCAAAGCTGGGGAGTCAAAGCTGGGGAGTCAAAGCAGGGGAGTCAAAGCAGGGGAGTCAAAGCAGGGGAGTCCATGCAGGCGAGACAAAGCAGGGGAGGCAATGCAGATGTCTAACAGCAGGAAAGTCAATGCAGGAGAGGCAAAGCAGGAGAGTCAATGCAGGGGAGTCAAAGCAGGAGAGTCAAAGCAGGAGAGTCAAAGCAGGAGAGTCAGAGCAGGAGAGTCAAAGCAGGGGTGTCAAAGCAGGGGTGTCAAAGCAGGGGTGTCAAAGCAGGAGTGTCAAAGCAGGGGTGTCAAAGCAGGGGTGTCAAAGCAGGGGAGTCAAAGCAGGCGAGTCAAAGCAGGCGAGTCAAAGCAGGCGAGTCAAAGCAGGCGAGTCAAAGCAGGCGAGTCAAAGCAGGCGAGTCAAAGCAGGCGGGTCAAAGCAGGCGAGTCAAAGCAGGCGAGTCAAAGCAGGAAAGTCAAAGCAGGGGAGTCAAAGCAGGAGTGTCAAAGCAGGGGAGTCATGCAGGAGAGTCAAAGCAGGGGACTTCATGCAGGAGAGTCAATGCAAGAGAGTCAATGCAAGAGAGTCAATGCAAGAGAGTCAATGCAAGAGAGTCAATGCAAGAGAGTCAATGCAGGAGAGTCAATGCAGGAGAGTCAATGCAGGAGAGTCAATGCAGGAGAGTCAATGCAAGGGAGTCAATGCAGGAGAGTCAATGCAGGGGAGTCAATGCAGGAGAGTCAATGCAGGAGAGTCAATGCAAGAGAGTCAAAGCAGGAGAGTCAAAGCAGGAGAGTCAAAGCAGGAGAGTCAAAGCAGGGGAGCCAAAGCAGGAGAGCCAAAGCAGGAGAGTCAAAGCAGGAGAGTCAAAGCAGGAGAGTCAAAGCAGGAGAGGCAAAGCAGGAGAGTCAAAGCAGGAGTGGCAAAGCAGGAGTGGCAAAGCAGGAGTGGCAAAGCAGGGGAGTCAATGCAGGACAGTCAAAGCAGGAGAGTCAATGCAGGAGTCGAACAGCAGGAGAGTCAATGCAGGAGAGTCAATGCAGGAGAGTCAATGCAGGAGAGTCAATGCAGGAGAGTCAAAGCTGGGGACACAAAGCAGGAGAGTCAAAGCTGGGGAGTCAAAGCAGGAGCGTCAAAGCAGGAGTCAAAGCAGGAGAGTCAAAGCAGGAGAGTCAAAGCAGGAGAGTCAAAGCAGGAGAGTCAAAGCAGGGGAGTCAAAGCAGGAGAGTCAAAGCAGGAGAGGCAAAGCAGGAGAGTCAAAGAAGGAGAGTCCAAGAAGGAGAGGCAAAGCAGGAGTGGCAAAACAGGAGTGGCAAAGCAGGGGACTCAAAGCAGGGGAGGACAAGCAGAATTCGACCCGCAGGGGAGTCAAAGCAGGAGAGCCAAAGTAGGAGAGTCAAAGCAGGAGAGTCAAAGCAGGAGAGTCAAAGCAGGAGAGTCAAAGCGGGAGAGTCAAAGCAGGAGAGTCAAAGCAGGAGAGTCAAAGCAGGAGAGTCAAAGAAGGAGAGTCAAAGAAGGAGAGTCAAAGAAGGAGAGTCAAAGCAGGAGAGGCAAAGCAGGAGTGGCAAAGCAGGAGTGGCAAAGCAGGAGTGGCAAAACAGGAGAGTCAAAGCAGGAGAGTCAAAGCAGGAGAGTCAAAGCAGGGGAGTCAATGCAGGAGTCGAACAGCAGGAGAGTCAATGCAGGAGAGTCAATGCAGGAGAGTCAAAGCAGGAGAGTCAAAGCAGGAGAGTCAAAGCAGCAGCGTCAAAGCAGCAGCGTCAAAGCAGGAGAGTCAAAGCAGGAGAGTCAAAGCAGGAGAATCAAAGCAGGAGAGCCAAAGCAGGAGAGGCAAAGCAGGAGAGTCAAAGAAGGAGAGTCAAAGCAGGAGAGGCAAAGCAGGAGTGGCAAAGCAGGAGTGGCAAAGCAGGAGTGGCAAAACAGGAGAGTCAAAGCAGGAGAGTCAAAGCAGGAGAGTCAAAGCAGGAGAGTCAAAGCAGGGGAGTCAAAGCAGGAGTCTAACAGCAGGAGGGTCAATGCAGGGGAGTCATGCAGGAGATTCAAAGCAGGGGAGTCAATGCAAGAGAGTCAAAGCAGGGGCGACAAAGCAGGAGAGTCAAAGCAGGAGAGTCAATGCAGGAGAGTCAATGCAGGAGATTCAAAGCAGGGGAGTCAAAGCAGGGGAGTCAATGCAGGAGATGAGAAAGCAGGGGAGTCAATGCAGGGGAGTCAAAGCAGGGGAGGAAAAGCAGAATTCTAACAGCAGGGGAGTCAAAGCAGGAGAGCCAAAGTAGGAGAGTCAAAGCAGGAGAGTCAAAGCAGGAGAGTCAAAGCAGGAGAGTCAAAGAAGGAGAGTCAAAGCAGGAGTGGCAATGCAGGAGTGGCAAAGCAGGAGTGGCAAAACAGGAGAGTCAAAGCAGGAGAGTCAAAGAAGGAGAGTCAAAGAAGGAGAGTCAAAGCAGGAGAGTCAAAGCAGGGGAGTCAAAGCAGGGGAGTCAAAGCAGGAGAGTCAAAGCAAGAGAGTCAAAGCAGGCGAGTCAAAGCAGGCGAGTCAAAGCAGGCGAGTCAAAGCAGGCGAGTCAAAGCAGGAAAGTCAAAGCAGGGGAGTCAAAGCAGGAGTGTCAAAGCAGGGGAGTCAATGCAGGAGACCAGCAGCAGGAGAGTCAATGCAAGAGAGTCAATGCAAGAGAGTCAATGCAAGAGAGTAAATGCAAGAGAGTAAATGCAAGAGAGTAAATGCAAGAGTGTCAATGCAGGAGAGTCAATGCATTAGAGTCAATGCAGGAGAGTCAATGCAGGAGAGTCAATGCAGGAGATTCAAAGCAGGGGAGTCAATGCAGGAGATGACAAAGCAGGGGAGTCAAAGCAGGAGAGTCAATGCAGGCGAGTCAATGCAGGCGAGTCAATGCAGGCGAGTCAAAGCAGGGGAGTCAATGCAGGGGAGTCAATGCAGGGGAGTCAATGCAGGAGAGTCAATGCAAGAGAGTCAATGCAAGAGAGTCAATGCAGGAGATTCAAAGCAGGGGTGCTAATGCAGGAGATGACAAAGCAGGGGAGTCAAAGCAGGGGAGTCAAAGCAGGGGAGGAAAAGCAGAATTCTAACAGCAGGGGAGTGAAAGCAGGAGAGCCAAAGTAGGACAGTCAAAACAGGACAGTCAAAGCAGGAGAGGCAAAGCAGGAGAGTCCAAGAAGGAGAGTCCAAGAAGGAGAGGCAAAGCAGGAGTGGCAAAACAGGAGTGGCAAAACAGGAGTGGCAAAACAGGAGTGGCAAAGCAGGAGTGGCAAAGCAGGAGTGGCAAAGCAGGAGGGTCAATGCAGGAGACTCAAAGCAGGAGACTCAAAGCAGGAAAGTCAAAGCAAGGGAGTCAAAGCAGGAGTGTCAAAGCAGGGGAGTCATGCAGGAGAGTAAAAGCAGGGGAGTCAATGCAAGAGAGTCAAAGCAGGGGCGTCAAAGCAGGGGCGTCAAAGCAGGAGAGTCAAAGCAGGAGAGTCAAAGCAGGAGAGTCAAAGCAGGAGAGTCAATGCAGGAGATTCAAAGCAGAGGAGTCAAAGCAGGGGAGTCAATGCAGGAGATGACAAAGCAGGGGAGTTAAAGCAGGAGAGTCAAAGCAGGAGAGTCAATGCAGGCGAGTCAAAGCAGGGGAGTCAAAGCAGGGGAGGAAAAGCAGAATTCTAACAGCAGGGGGGCCAAAGCAGGAGAGCCAAAGTAGGAGAGTCAAAGCAGGACAGTCAAAGCAGGAGAGGCAAAGCAGGAGAGTCAAAGAAGGACAGTCAAAGAAGGAGAGTCAAAGAAGGAGAGACAAAGAAGGAGAGTCAAAGAAGGAGAGTCAAAGCAGGAGTGGCAAAGCAGGAGTGGCAAAACAGGAGAGTCGAAGCAGGAGAGTCGAAGCAGGGGAGTCGAAGCAGGGGAGTCGAAGCAGGAGAGTCGAAGCAGGAGAGTCGAAGCAGGAGAGTCGAAGCAGGAGAGTCGAAGCAGGAGAGTCAACACAGGGGAGGCAAAGCAGAAGAGTCAAAGAAGGAGTGGCAAAGCAGGAGTGGCAAAGCAGGAGTCTAACAGCAGGAGGGTCAATGCAGGAGACTCAAAGCAGGAGACTCAAAGCAGGAGAGTTAAAGCAGGGGAGTCAAAGCAGGGGAGTCAAAGCAGGAGACTCAAAGCAGCAGTCGAACAGCAGGAGGGTCAATGCAGGAGAGTCAAAGCAGGAGAGACAAAGCAGGAGAGACAAAGCAGGAGAGTCGAAGCAGGAGAGTCGAAGCAGGAGAGTCGAAGCAGGAGAGTCGAAGCAGGAGAGTCGAAGCAGGAGAGTCGAAGCAGGAGAGTCGAAGCAGGAGAGTCGAAGCAGGAGAGTCGAAGCAGGAGAGTCGAAGCAGGAGAGTCGAAGCAGGGGAGTCGAAGCAGGGGAGTCGAAGCAGGGGAGTCGAAGCAGGGGAGTCGAAGCAGGGGAGTCGAAGCAGGTGAGTCGAAGCAGGAGAGTCGAAGCAGGAGAGTCGAAGCAGGAGAGTCGAAGCAGGAGAGTCGAAGCAGGAGAGTCAAAGCAGGAGAGAAAAAGCAGGGGAGTCAAAGCAGGGGAGTCGAAGCAGGGGAGTCGAAGCAGGAGAGTCGAAGCAGGGGAGTCGAAGCAGGAGAGTCGAAGCAGGAGAGTCGAAGCAGGAGAGTCGAAGCAGGAGAGTCGAAGCAGGAGAGTCGAAGCAGGAGAGTCGAAGCAGGAGAGTCGAAGCAGGAGAGTCGAAGCAGGAGAGAAAAAGCAGGAGAGAAAAAGCAGGGGAGTCAAAGCAGGAGAGTCAAAGCAGGAGAGAAAAAGCAGGGGAGTCAAAGCAGGAGAGTCAAAGCAGGACAGTCAAAGCAGGACAGTCAAAGCAGGAGAGTCAAAGCAGGAGAGTCAAAGCAGGAGAGTCAAAGCAGGAGAGTCAAAGCAGGAGAGTCAAAGCAGGAGAGTCAAAGCAGGAGAGAAAAAGCAGGAGAGAAAAAGCAGGAGAGAAAAAGCAGGGGAGTCAAAGCAGGACAGTCAAAGCAGGGGAGTCAAAGCAGGAGACTCAAAGCAGCAGTCTAACAGCAGGAGGGTCAATGCAGGAGAGTCGAAGCAGGAGAGTCGAAGCAGGAGAGTTGAAGCAGGAGAGTCGAAGCAGGGGAGTCAAAGCAGGAGACTCAAAGCAGCAGTCTAACAGCAGGAGGGTCAATGCAGGAGAGTCAAAGCAGGAGAGTCGAAGCAGGAGAGTCGAAGCAGGAGAGTCGAAGCAGGAGAGTCGAAGCAGGAGAGTCGAAGCAGGAGAGTCGATGCAGGAGAGTCGAAGCAGGAGAGTCGAAGCAGGAGAGTCGAAGCAGGAGAGTCGAAGCAGAAGATTCGAAGCAGGAGAGTCGAAGCAGGAGAGTCGAAGCAGGAGACTCGATGCAGGAGAGTCAAAGCAGGAGTGTCAAAGCAGGAAAGTCAAATCACGAGAGTCAAATCACGAGAGTCAAATCACGAGAGTCGATGCAGGAGATTCGATGCAGGAGATTCGATGCAGGAGATTCGATGCAGGGGATTCGATGCATGAGAGTCAATGCAGGAGAGTCAATGCAGGAGAGTCAATGCAGGAGAGACAATGCAGGAGAGACAATGCAGGAGAGACAATGCAGGAGAGACAATGCAGGAGAGACAATGCAGGAGAGTCAAAGCAGGAGAGTCAAAGCAGGGGAGTCAAAGCAGGGGAGTCAAAGCAGGGGAGTCAAAGCAGGAGAGTCAAAGCAGGAGAGTCAAAGCAGGAGAGTCAAAGCAGGAGAGTCAAAGCAGGGGAGTCAAAGCAGGGGAGTCAAAGCAGGGGAGTCAAAGCAGGGGAGTCAAAGCAGGGGAGACAAAGGAGGGGAGACAAAGGAGGGGAGACGAAGCAGGAGAGTCGAAGCAGGAGAGTCGAAGCAGGAGAGTCGAAGCAGGATAGTCGAAGCAGGAGAGTCGAAGCAGGAGAGTCGAAGCAGGAGAGTCGAAGCAGCAGAGTCGAAGCAGCAGAGTCGAAGCAGCAGAGTCGAAGCAGGAGAGTCGAAGCAGGAGAGTCGAAGCAGGAGAGTCGAAGCAGGAGAGTCGAAGCAGGAGAGTCGATGCAGGAGAGTCGATGCAGGAGAGTCGAAGCAGGAGAGTCGATGCAGGAGAGTCGATGCAGGCGAGTCGATGCAGGAGAGTCGATGCAGGAGAGTCGATGCAGGAGAGTCGATGCAGGGGATTCGATGCAGGAGCGTCAATGCAGGAGTCTGACAGCAGGAGAGTCAAAGCAGGAGAGTCGAAGCAGGAGAGTCGAAGCAGGAGAGTCGCAGCAGAAGAGTCAAAGCAGGGGAGTCAAAGCAGTGGAGTCAAAGCAGGGGAGACAAAGGAGGGGAGACAAAGCAGGCGAGTCAAAGCAGGAGATTCAAAGCAGGAGAGTCAAAGCAGGGGAGTCAAAGCTGGGGAGTCAAAGCAGGGGAGTCAAAGCAGGGGAGACAAAGGAGGGGAGACAAAGGAGGGGAGACAAAGGAGGGGAGACAAAGGAGGGGAGACAAAGGAGGGGAGACAAAGCAGGCGAGTCGAAGCAGGAGAGTCGAAGCAGGAGAGTCGAAGCAGGAGAGTCGAAGCAGGATAGTCGTAGCAGGAGAGTCGTAGCAGGAGAGTCGAAGCAGGAGAGTCGAAGCAGGAGAGTCGAAGCAGCAGAGTCGAAGCAGCAGAGTCGAAGCAGGAGAGTCGATGCAGGAGAGTCGATGCAGGAGAGTCGATGCAGGAGAGTCGATGCAGGAGATTCGATGCAGGAGAGTCGATGCAGGAGAGTCGATGCAGGGGGTTCGATGCAGGAGCGTCAATGCAGGAGTCTGACAGAAGGAGATTCGAAGCAGGGGAGTCGCAGCAGGAGAGTCGAAGCAGGAGAGTCGAAGCAGGAGAGTCGAAGCAGGAGAGTCGAAGCACGGGATTCGATGCAGGGGAGTCAAAGCAGGGGAGTCAAAGCAGGGGAGTCAAAGCAGGGCAGTCAAAGCAGGGCAGTCAAAGCAAGGGAGTCAAAGCAGGGGAGTCAAAGCAGGGGAGTCAAAGCACGAGATTCAAAGCAGGAGAGTCGCAGCAGGAGAGTCGAAGCACGGGATTCGATGCAGGGGAGTCAAAGCAGGGGAGTCAAAGCAGGGGAGTCAAAGCAGGGCAGTCAAAGCAGGGCAGTCAAAGCAGGGGAGTCAAAGCAGGGCAGTCAAAGCAGGGGAGTCAAAGCAGGGGAGTCAAAGCAGGGGAGTCAAAGCAGGGGAGTCAAAGCAGGGGAGTCAAAGCACGAGATTCAAAGCACGAGAGTCAAAGCAGGGCAGTCAAAGCAGGGCAGTCAAAGCAGGGCAGTCAAAGCAGGAGAGTCAAAGCAGGGGAGTCAAAGCAGGGGAGTCAAAGCAGGGGAGTCAAAGCAGGGGAGTCAAAGCACGGGAGTCAAAGCACGGGAGTCAAAGCACGGGAGTCAAAGCACGGGAGTCAAAGCAGGAGATTCAAAGCAGGAGATTCAAAGCAGGAGATTCAAAGCAGGAGATTCAAAGCAGGAGAGTCAAAGCAGGAGATTCAAAGCAGGAGAGTCAAAGCAGGAGAGTCAAAGCAGGAGAGTCAAAGCAGGAGAGTCAAAGCAGGAGAGTCGAACAGCAGGAGAGTCAATGCAGGAGTCTAACATCAGGAAAGCCATTGCAGGGGAGTCAAAGCAGGAGAGTCAATGCAGGAGATTTAATGCAGGAGAGTCAAAGCAGTAGAGACGATGCAGGAGAGACGATGCAGGAGAGACGATGCAGGAGAGACGATGCAGGGGAGTCCATGCAGGGGAGTCCATGCAGGGGAGTCAAAGCAGGAGAGTCGAAGCAGGAGAGTCAAAGCAGGAGAGTCAAAGCAGGGGAGGCAATGCAGGAGAAACAAAGCAGGAGAGGCAAAGCAGAAGTGTCAATGCAGGAGAGTCAAAGCAGGAGAGTCAGAGCAGGGGAGTCAGAGCAGGGGAGTCAGAGCAGGGGAGTCAGAGCAGGGGAGTCAGAGCAGGGGAGTCAAAGTAGGAGAGTCAATGCAGGAGTCCAACAGCAGGGTAGTCAATGCAGGAGAGTCAAAGCAGGAGTGTCAACGCAGGAGACGCAAAGCAGGAGAGTCAAATCAGGGGAGTCAAATCAGGGGAGTGAAATCAGGGGAGTCAAAGCTGGAGAGTCAAAGCAGGAGAGTCAAAGCAGGGAAGTCAAAGCAGGGGAGTCAAAGCAGGGGAGTCTAAGCAGGGGAGTCAAAGCAGGGGAGTCAAAGCAGGGCAGGCAATGCAGGAGTCTAACAGCGGGAGAGTCAAAGCAGGAGAGTCAAAGCAGGAGAGTCAAAGCAGGAGAGTCAAAGCAGGAGAGTCAAAGAAGGAGAGTCAAAGAAGGAGAGTCAAAGAAGGAGAGTCAAAGCAGGAGCGTCAAAGCAGGAGCGTCAAAGCAGGAGCGTCAAAGCAGGGAAGTCAATGCAGGGGAGTCAAAGCAGGGGAGTCAAAGCAGGGGAGTCAAAGCAGGGGAGTCAAAGCAGGGGAGTCAAAGCAGGGGAGTCAAAGCAGGGGAGTCAAAGCAGGGGAGTCAAAGCAGGAGAGTCAAAGCAGGAGAGTCAAAGCAGGAGAGTCAAAGCAGGAGAGTCAAAGCAGGAGAGTCAAAGCAGGAGAGTCAAAGCAGGAGAGTCAAAGCAGGAGAGTCAAAGCAGGAGATTCAAAGCAGGAGAGTCAAAGCAGGAGAGTCAAAGCAGGAGAGTCAAAGCAGGAGAGTCAAAGCAGGAGAGTCAAAGCAGGAGAGTCAAAGCAGGAGAGTCAAAGCAGGAGAGTCAAAGCAGGAGAGTCAAAGCAGGAGAGTCAAAGCAGGAGAGTCAAAACAGGAGACTCAAAGCAGGAGATTCAAAGCAGGAGATTCGAAGCAGGAGAGTCGAAGCAGGGGAGTCGAAGCAGGAGAGTCAAAGCAGGAGAGTCAAAGCAGGAGAGTCAAAGCAGGATTGTCAAAGCAGGGGAGGCAATGCAGGAGAAACAAAGCAGGAGAGTCAAAGCAGGATTGTCAATGCAGGGGAGTCAAAGCAGGGGAGTCAGAGCAGGGGAGTCAGAGCAGGGGAGTCAGAGCAGGGGAGTCAGAGCAGGGGAGTCAAAGTAGGAGAGTCAATGCAGGAGTCTAACAGCAGGGAAGTCAATGCAGGAGAGTCAAAGCAGGAGTGTCAACGCAGGAGACGCAAAGCAGGAGAGTCAAAGCAGGGGAGTCAAATCAGGGGAGTCAAATCAGGGGAGTCAAATCAGGGGAGTCAAAGCAGGGGAGTCAAAGCAGGGGAGTCAAAGCAGGGGAGTCAAAGCAGGGGAGTCAAAGCAGGGGAGTCAAAGCAGGTGAGTCAAAGCAGGGGAGTCAATGCAGGGGAGTCAATGCAGGGGAGTCAATGCAGGGCAGGCAATGCAGGAGTCCAACAGCGGGAGACTCAAAGCAGGAGACTCAAAGTAGGAGAGTCAAAGCAGGAGAGTCAAAGCAGGAGAGTCATAGCAGGAGAGTCAAAGCAGGAGAGTCAAAGAAGGAGAGTCAAAGAAGGAGAGTCAAAGAAGGAGAGTCAAAGAAGGAGAGTCAAAGCAGGAGCGTCAAAGCAGGGAAGTCAAAGCAGGAGAGTCAAAGCAGGAGAGTCAAAGCAGGAGAGTCAAAGCAGGGGAGTCAAAGCAGGGGAGTCAAAGCAGGAGAGTCAAAGCAGGAGAGTCAAAGCAGGAGAGTCAAAGCAGGAGAGTCAAAGCAGGAGAGTCAAAGCAGGAGAGTCAAAGCAGGAGTGTCAAAGCAGGAGTGTCAAAGCAGGAGTGTCAAAGCAGGAGAGTCAAAGCAGGAGAGTCAAAGCAGGAGAGTCAAAGCAGGAGAGTCAAAGCAGGAGAGTCAAAGCAGGAGAGTCAAAGCAGGAGAGTCAAAGCAGGAGAGACAAAGCAGGAGAGACAAAGCAGGAGAGTCAAAGCAGGGGAGTCCAAGCAGGGGAGTCGATGCAGGGGAGTCGATGCAGGGGAGTCGATGCAGGGGAGTCGATGGAGGGGAGTCGATGGAGGAGAGTCGATGGAGGAGAGTCGATGCAGGAGAGTCGATGGAGGAGAGTCGATGCAGGAGAGTCGATGCAGGAGAGTCGATGCAGGAGAGACGATGCAGGAGAGACGATGCAGGAGAGTCGATGCAGGAGAGTCGATGCAGGAGAGTCGATGCAGGAGAGTCGATGCAGGTGAGTCGATGCAGGTGAGTCGATGCAGGTGAGTCGATGCAGGTGAGTCAAAGCAGGAGAGTCAAAGCAGGAGAGTCAAAGCAGGAGAGTCAAAGCAGGAGTCCAACAGCAGGTCAGTCACTGCAGGAGAGGCAATGCAGGAGAGTCAATGCAGGAGAATCAAAGCAGGAGAATCAAAGCAGGGAAGTCAAAACAGGGCAGTCAAAGCAGGGGAGTCAAAGCAGGGGAGTCAAAGCAGGGGAGTCAAAGCAGGGGAGTCAAAGCAGGAGTCCAACAGCAGGTCAGTCACTGCAGGAGAGGCAATGCAGGAGAGTCAATGCAGGAGAATCAAAGCAGGAGAATCAAAACAGGGCAGTCAAAGCAGGGGAGTCAAAGCAGGGGAGTCAAAGCAGGGGAGTCAAAGCAGGGGAGTCAAAGCAGGGGAGTCAAAGCAGGGGAGTCAATGCAGGGGAGTCAATGCAGGGGAGTCATAGCAGGGGAGTAAATGCAGGGGTCTAACAGCAGGAGAGTCAAAGCAGGGAATTCAATGCAGGAGAGTCAATGCAAGAGTCAAACAGCAGGAGACTCAATGCAGGAGAGGTAAAGCAGGGGAGTCGATGCAGGAGATTCGATGCAGGGGAGTCAAAGCAGGAGAGTCAAAGCAGGAGAGTTAAAGCAGGAGAGACAAAGCAGGAGAGACAAAACAGGAGAGACAAAGCAGGAGAGACAAAGCAGGGGAGTCGATGCAGGTGAGTCGATGCAGGTGAGTCGATGCAGGTGAGTCGATGCAGGAGAGTCGATGCAGGAGAGTCGATGCAGGAGAGTCGATGCAGGAGAGTCGATGCAGGAGAGTCGATGCAGGAGAGTCGATGCAGGAGAGTCGATGCAGGAGTCGAACAGCAGGAGAGTCAAAGCAGGAGTATCAATGCAAGAGAGGCAAAGCAGGGATCTAACAGCAGGAGAGTCAAAGCAGGAGAGTCAAAGCAGGAGAGTCAAAGCAGGAGAGTCAAAGCAGGAGAGTCAAAGCAGGAGAGTCAAAGCAGGAGAGTCAATGCAGGAGAGTCAATGCAGGAGAGTCAATGCAGGAGAGTCAATTCAGGAGAGTCAAAGCAGGAGAGTCAAAGCAGGAGAGTCAAAGAAGGAGAGTCAAAGAAGGAGTCTAACAGCAGGAGAGTCAAATCAGGAGAGCAAATGCAGGAGTCCAACAGCAGGAGAGTCAAAGCAGGAGAGTCAAAGCAGGAGAGTCAAATCAGGAGAGCAAATGCAGGAGTCCAACAGCAGGAGAGTCAAAGCAGGAGAGTCAAAGCAGGAGAGTCAAAGCAGGAGAGTCAAAGCAGGAGTGTCAAAGCAGGAGAGTCAAAGCAGGAGAGTCAAAGCAGGAGAGTCAAAGCAGGAGATTCAAAGCAGGAGAGTCAATGCAGGAGAGTCAATGCAGGAGCGTCAAAGCAGGGGAGTCAAAGCAGGGGAGTCAAAGCAGGGGAGTCAAAGCAGGGGAGTCAAAGCAGGGGAGTCAAAGCAGGAGAGTCAAAGCAGGAGAGTCAAAGCAGGAGAGTCAAAGCAGGAGATTCAAAGCAGGAGATTCAAAGCAGGAGATTCAAAGCAGGAGAGTCAAAGCAGGAGAGTCAAAGCAGGAGAGTCAAAGCAGGAGCGTCAAAGCAGGAGAGTCAAAGCAGGAGAGTCTAACAGCAGGAGTCTAACATCAGGAGAGCCATTGCAGGAGAGACGATGCAGGAGAGACGATGCAGGAGAGTCGATGCAGGTGAGTCAATGCAGGAGAGTCGATGCAGGAGAGTCGATGCAGGAGAGTCGATGCAGGAGAGTCGATGCAGGAGAGTCGATGCAGGAGAGTCGATGCAGGAGAGTCGATGCAGGAGAGTCGATGCAGGAGCGTCGATGCAGGAGAGTCGATGCAGGAGTCGAACAGCAGGAGAGTCAAAGCAGGAGTGTCAAAGCAGCAGAGTCAAAGCAGGAGAGACAAAGCAGGAGAGTCAAAGCAGGAGAGTCAAAGCAGGATTGTCAAAGCAGGAGAGTCGATGCAGGAATCTAACAGCAGGAGAGTCAAAGCAGGAGAGTCAAAGCAGCAGAGTCAAAGCAGGAGAGACAAAGCAGGAGAGTCAAAGCAGGAGAGTCAAAGCAGGATTGTCAAAGCAGGGGAGGCAATGCAGGAGAAACAATGCAGGAGAGGCAAAGCAGAAGTGTCAATGCAGGAGAGTCAAAGCAGGGGAGTCAGAGCAGGGGAGTCGATGCAGGGGAGTCGATGCAGGGGAGTCGATGCAGGGGAGTCGATGGAGGGGAGTCGATGGAGGAGAGTCGATGGAGGAGAGTCGATGCAGGAGAGTCGATGGAGGAGAGTCGATGCAGGAGAGTCGATGCAGGAGAGTCGATGCAGGAGAGACGATGCAGGAGAGACGATGCAGGAGAGTCGATGCAGGAGAGTCGATGCAGGAGAGTCGATGCAGGAGAGTCGATGCAGGTGAGTCGATGCAGGTGAGTCGATGCAGGTGAGTCGATGCAGGTGAGTCAAAGCAGGAGAGTCAAAGCAGGAGAGTCAAAGCAGGAGAGTCAAAGCAGGAGTCCAACAGCAGGTCAGTCACTGCAGGAGAGGCAATGCAGGAGAGTCAATGCAGGAGAATCAAAGCAGGAGAATCAAAGCAGGGAAGTCAAAACAGGGCAGTCAAAGCAGGGGAGTCAAAGCAGGGGAGTCAAAGCAGGGGAGTCAAAGCAGGGGAGTCAAAGCAGGAGTCCAACAGCAGGTCAGTCACTGCAGGAGAGGCAATGCAGGAGAGTCAATGCAGGAGAATCAAAGCAGGAGAATCAAAACAGGGCAGTCAAAGCAGGGGAGTCAAAGCAGGGGAGTCAAAGCAGGGGAGTCAAAGCAGGGGAGTCAAAGCAGGGGAGTCAAAGCAGGGGAGTCAATGCAGGGGAGTCAATGCAGGGGAGTCATAGCAGGGGAGTAAATGCAGGGGTCTAACAGCAGGAGAGTCAAAGCAGGGAATTCAATGCAGGAGAGTCAATGCAAGAGTCAAACAGCAGGAGACTCAATGCAGGAGAGGTAAAGCAGGGGAGTCGATGCAGGAGATTCGATGCAGGGGAGTCAAAGCAGGAGAGTCAAAGCAGGAGAGTTAAAGCAGGAGAGACAAAGCAGGAGAGACAAAACAGGAGAGACAAAGCAGGAGAGACAAAGCAGGGGAGTCGATGCAGGTGAGTCGATGCAGGTGAGTCGATGCAGGTGAGTCGATGCAGGAGAGTCGATGCAGGAGAGTCGATGCAGGAGAGTCGATGCAGGAGAGTCGATGCAGGAGAGTCGATGCAGGAGAGTCGATGCAGGAGAGTCGATGCAGGAGTCGAACAGCAGGAGAGTCAAAGCAGGAGTATCAATGCAAGAGAGGCAAAGCAGGGATCTAACAGCAGGAGAGTCAAAGCAGGAGAGTCAAAGCAGGAGAGTCAAAGCAGGAGAGTCAAAGCAGGAGAGTCAAAGCAGGAGAGTCAATGCAGGAGAGTCAATGCAGGAGAGTCAATGCAGGAGAGTCAATTCAGGAGAGTCAAAGCAGGAGAGTCAAAGCAGGAGAGTCAAAGAAGGAGAGTCAAAGAAGGAGTCTAACAGCAGGAGAGTCAAATCAGGAGAGCAAATGCAGGAGTCCAACAGCAGGAGAGTCAAAGCAGGAGAGTCAAAGCAGGAGAGTCAAAGCAGGAGAGTCAAAGCAGGAGTGTCAAAGCAGGAGTGTCAAAGCAGGAGAGTCAAAGCAGGAGAGTCAAAGCAGGAGAGTCAAAGCAGGAGAGTCAATGCAGGAGAGTCAATGCAGGAGCGTCAAAGCAGGGGAGTCAAAGCAGGGGAGTCAAAGCAGGGGAGTCAAAGCAGGGGAGTCAAAGCAGGGGAGTCAAAGCAGGAGAGTCAAAGCAGGAGAGTCAAAGCAGGAGAGTCAAAGCAGGAGATTCAAAGCAGGAGATTCAAAGCAGGAGATTCAAAGCAGGAGAGTCAAAGCAGGAGAGTCAAAGCAGGAGAGTCAAAGCAGGAGCGTCAAAGCAGGAGAGTCAAAGCAGGAGAGTCTAACAGCAGGAGTCTAACATCAGGAGAGCCATTGCAGGAGAGACGATGCAGGAGAGACGATGCAGGAGAGTCGATGCAGGTGAGTCAATGCAGGAGAGTCGATGCAGGAGAGTCGATGCAGGAGAGTCGATGCAGGAGAGTCGATGCAGGAGAGTCGATGCAGGAGAGTCGATGCAGGAGAGTCGATGCAGGAGCGTCGATGCAGGAGAGTCGATGCAGGAGTCGAACAGCAGGAGAGTCAAAGCAGGAGTGTCAAAGCAGCAGAGTCAAAGCAGGAGAGACAAAGCAGGAGAGTCAAAGCAGGAGAGTCAAAGCAGGATTGTCAAAGCAGGAGAGTCGATGCAGGAATCTAACAGCAGGAGAGTCAAAGCAGGAGAGTCAAAGCAGCAGAGTCAAAGCAGGAGAGACAAAGCAGGAGAGTCAAAGCAGGAGAGTCAAAGCAGGATTGTCAAAGCAGGGGAGGCAATGCAGGAGAAACAATGCAGGAGAGGCAAAGCAGAAGTGTCAATGCAGGAGAGTCAAAGCAGGGGAGTCAGAGCAGGGGAGTCAGAGCAGGGGAGTCAGAGCAGGGGAGTCAGAGCAGGGGAGTCAGAGCAGGGGAGTCAGAGCAGGGGAGTCAATGCAGGAGTCTAACAGCAGGGAAGTCAATGCAGGAGAGTCAAAGCAGGAGTGTCAACGCAGGAGACGCAAAGCAGGAGAGTTAAAGAAGGAGAGTCAAAGAAGGAGAGTCAAAGAAGGAGAGTCAAAGCAGGAGCGTCAAAGCAGGGAAGTCAAAGCACGAGAGTCAAAGCAGGAGAGTCAAAGCAGGAGAGTCATAGCAGGAGAGTCAAAGCAGGAGAGTCAAAGAAGGAGAGTTAAAGAAGGAGAGTCAAAGAAGGAGAGTCAAAGAAGAAGAGTCAAAGCAGGAGAGTCAAAGCAGGAGAGTCATAGCAGGAGAGTCAAAGCAGGAGAGTCAAAGAAGGAGAGTTAAAGAAGGAGAGTCAAAGAAGGAGAGTCAAAGAAGGAGAGTCAAAGCAGGAGCGTCAAAGCAGGGAAGTCAAAGCAGGAGAGTCAAAGCAGGGGAGTCAAAACAGGGGAGTCAAATCAGGGGAGTCAAAGCAGGAGAGTCAAAGCAGGAGAGTCAAAGCAGGAGAGTCAAAGCAGGAGAGTCAAAGCAGGAGAGTCAAAGCAGGGGAATCAAAGCAGGGGAGTCAAAGCAGGGGAGTCAAAGCAGGGGAGTCAAAGCAGGGGAGTCAAAGCAGGGGAGTCAATGCAGGGGAATCAATGCAGGGGAGTCAATGCAGGGGAGTCAATGCAGGGGAGTCAATGCAGGGCAGGCAATGCAGGAGTCCAACAGCGGGAGACTCAAAGCAGGAGAGTCAAAGCAGGAGAGTCAAAGCAGGAGAGTCAAAGCAGGAGCGTCAAAGCAGGAGCGTCAAAGCAGGAGCGTCAAAGCAGGGAAGTCAATGCAGGGGAGTCAAAGCAGGGGAGTCAAAGCAGGGGCGTCAATGCAAGAGTCGAACAGCAGGAGAGTCAAAGCAGGAGAGTCAAAGCAGGGGAGTCAAAGCAGGGGAGTCAAAGCAGGGGATTCAAAGCAGGGGAGTCAAAGCAGGGGAGTCAATGCAGGGGAGTCAATGCAGGGGAGTCAATGCAGGGGAGTCAATGCAGGGGAGTCAATGCAGGGCAGGCAATGCAGGAGTCCAACAGCGGGAGACTCAAAGCAGGAGAGTCAAAGCAGGGGAGTCAATGCAGGGGAGTCAAAGCAGGGGCGTCAATGCAAGAGTCGAACAGCAGGAGAGTCAAAGCAGGAGAGTCAAAGCAGGAGAGTCAAAGCAGGGGAGTCAAAGCAGGGGAGTCAAAGCAGGGGAGTCAAAGCAGGGGAGTCAAAGCAGGGGAGTCAAAGCAGGGGAGTCAAAGCAGGGGAGTCAAAGCAGGGGAGCCAAAGCAGGGGCGTCAATGCAAGAGTCGAACAGCAGGAGAGTCAAAGCAGGAGAGTCAAAGCAGGGGAGTCAAAGCAGGGGAGTCAAAGCAGGGGAGTCAAAGCAGGGGTGTCAAAGCAGGGTTGTCAAAGCAGGGGAGTCAAAGCAGGGGAGTCAAAGCAGGGGAGTCAAAGCAGGAGAGTCAAAGCAGGAGAGTCAAAGCAGGGGAGTCAAAGCAGGGGAGTCAAAGCAGGAGAGTCAAAGCAGGAGAGTCAAATCAGGAGAGTCAAAGCAGGAGAGTCAAAGCAGGAGAGTCAAAGCAGGAGAGTCAAAGCAGGAGAGCCAAAGCAGGAGTGTCAAAGCAGGCGAGTCAAAGCAGGAGAGTCAAAGCAGGAGAGTCAAAGCAGGAGAGTCAAAGCAGGAGAGTCAAAGCAGGAGCGTCAAAGCAGGAGCGTCAAAGCAGGAGCGTCAAAGCAGGGAAGTCAATGCAGGGGAGTCAAAGCAGGGGAGTCAAAGCAGGGGCGTCAATGCAAGAGTCGAACAGCAGGAGAGTCAAAGCAGGAGAGTCAAAGCAGGGGAGTCAAAGCAGGGGAGTCAAAGCAGGGGATTCAAAGCAGGGGAGTCAAAGCAGGGGAGTCAAAGCAGGGGAGCCAAAGCAGGGGCGTCAATGCAAGAGTCGAACAGCAGGAGAGTCAAAGCAGGAGAGTCAAAGCAGGGGAGTCAAAGCAGGGGAGTCAAAGCAGGGGAGTCAAAGCAGGGGTGTCAAAGCAGGGTTGTCAAAGCAGGGGAGTCAAAGCAGGGGAGTCAAAGCAGGGGAGTCAAAGCAGGAGAGTCAAAGCAGGAGAGTCAAAGCAGGGGAGTCAAAGCAGGGGAGTCAAAGCAGGAGAGTCAAAGCAGGAGAGTCAAATCAGGAGAGTCAAAGCAGGAGAGTCAAAGCAGGAGAGTCAAAGCAGGAGAGTCAAAGCAGGAGAGCCAAAGCAGGAGTGTCAAAGCAGGCGAGTCAAAGCAGGAGAGTCAAAGCAGGAGAGTCAAAGCAGGAGAGTCAAAGCAGGAGCGTCAAAGCAGGAGCGTCAAAGCAGGAGCGTCAAAGCAGGGAAGTCAATGCAGGGGAGTCAAAGCAGGGGAGTCAAAGCAGGGGCGTCAATGCAAGAGTCGAACAGCAGGAGAGTCAAAGCAGGAGAGTCAAAGCAGGGGAGTCAAAGCAGGGGAGTCAAAGCAGGGGATTCAAAGCAGGGGAGTCAAAGCAGGGGAGTCAATGCAGGGGAGTCAATGCAGGGGAGTCAATGCAGGGGAGTCAATGCAGGGGAGTCAATGCAGGGCAGGCAATGCAGGAGTCCAACAGCGGGAGACTCAAAGCAGGAGAGTCAAAGCAGGGGAGTCAATGCAGGGGAGTCAAAGCAGGGGCGTCAATGCAAGAGTCGAACAGCAGGAGAGTCAAAGCAGGAGAGTCAAAGCAGGAGAGTCAAAGCAGGGGAGTCAAAGCAGGGGAGTCAAAGCAGGGGAGTCAAAGCAGGGGAGTCAAAGCAGGGGAGTCAAAGCAGGGGAGTCAAAGCAGGGGAGTCAAAGCAGGGGAGTCAAAGCAGGGGAGCCAAAGCAGGGGCGTCAATGCAAGAGTCGAACAGCAGGAGAGTCAAAGCAGGAGAGTCAAAGCAGGGGAGTCAAAGCAGGGGAGTCAAAGCAGGGGAGTCAAAGCAGGGGTGTCAAAGCAGGGTTGTCAAAGCAGGGGAGTCAAAGCAGGGGAGTCAAAGCAGGGGAGTCAAAGCAGGAGAGTCAAAGCAGGAGAGTCAAAGCAGGGGAGTCAAAGCAGGGGAGTCAAAGCAGGAGAGTCAAAGCAGGAGAGTCAAATCAGGAGAGTCAAAGCAGGAGAGTCAAAGCAGGAGAGTCAAAGCAGGAGAGTCAAAGCAGGAGAGCCAAAGCAGGAGTGTCAAAGCAGGCGAGTCAAAGCAGGAGAGTCAAAGCAGGAGAGTCAAAGCAGGAGAGTCAAAGCAGGAGAGTCAAAGCAGGAGAGTCAAAGCAGGAGAGTCAAAGCAGGAGAGTCAAAGCAGGAGAGTCAAAGCAGGAGAGACAAAGCAGGAGAGACAAAGCAGGAGAGTCAAAGCAGGAGAGTCAAAGCAGGAGAGACAAAGCAGGAGAGACAAAGCAGGAGAGACAAAGCAGGAGAGACAAAGCAGGAGCGACAAAGCAGGAGAGACAAAGCAGGAGAGTCAAAGCAGGAGAGTCAAAGCAGGAGAGTCAAAGCAGGGGAGTCCAAGCAGGGGAGTCCAAGCAGGGGAGTCCAAGCAGGGGAGTCGATGCAGGGGAGTCGATGCAGGAGAGACAAAGCAGGTGAGTCAATGCAGAAGAGTGGATGCAGGAGAGACAATGCAGGAGATTCGATGCAGGGGAGTCAAAGCAGGAGAGTCAAAGCAGGAGAGTCAAAGCAGGAGAGTCAAAGCAGGAGAGTCAAAGCAGGAGAGTCGATGCAGGAGTCCAACAGCAGGAGAGTCAAAGCAGGAGTATCAATGCAGGAGAGACAAAGCAGGAATCTAACAGCAGGAGAGTCAAAGCAGGAGAGTCAAAGCAGGAGAGTCAAAGCAGGAGAGTCAATGCAGGAGAGTCAATGCAGGAGAGTCAAAGCAGGGGAGTCAAAGCAGGGGAGTCAATGCAGGGGAGTCAATGCAGGGGAGTCAATGCAGGGGAGTCAATGCAGGGCAGGCAATGCAGGAGTCCAACAGCGGGAGACTCAAAGCAGGAGAGTCAAAGCAGGAGAGTCAAAGCAGGAGCGTCAAAGCAGGAGCGTCAAAGCAGGAGCGTCAAAGCAGGGAAGTCAATGCAGGGGAGTCAAAGCAGGGGAGTCAAAGCAGGGGCGTCAATGCAAGAGTCAAACAGCAGGAGAGTCAAAGCAGGAGAGTCAAAGCAGGGGAGTCAAAGCAGGGGAGTCAAAGCAGGGGAGTCAAAGCAGGGGTTTCAAAGCAGGGTTGTCAAAGCAGGGGAGTCAAAGCAGGGGAGTCAAAGCAGGAGAGTCAAAGCAGGAGAGTCAAAGCAGGAGAGTCAAAGCAGGGGAGTCAAAGCAGGGGAGTCAAAGCAGGGGAGTCAAAGCAGGGGAGTCAAAGCAGGGGAGTCAAAGCAGGAGAGTCAAAGCAGGAGAGTCAAAGCAGGAGAGTCAAAGCAGGAGAGTCAAAGCAGGAGTGTCAAAGCAGGCGAGTCAAAGCAGGCGAGTCAAAGCAGGCGAGTCAAAGCAGGCGAGTCAAAGCAGGCGAGTCAAAGGAGGCGAGTCAAAGCAGGAGAGAGTCAAAGCAGGAGAGTCAAAGCAGGAGAGTCAAAGCAGGAGAGTCAAAGCAGGAGAGTCAAAGCAGGAGAGACAAAGCAGGAGAGACAAAGCAGGAGAGTCAAAGCAGGGGATTCAAAGCAGGGGAGTCAAAGCAGGGGAGTCAAAGCAGGGGAGTCAATGCAGGGGAGTCAATGCAGGGGAGTCATAGCAGGGGAGTCAAAGCAGGGGTCTAACAGCAGGAGAGTCAATGCAGGACAGTCAATGCAAGAGTCAAACAGCAGGAGACTCAATGCAGGAGAGGTAAAGCAGAGGAGTCGATGCAGGAGATTCGATGCAGGGGAGTCAAAGCAGGAGAGTCAAAGCAGGAGAGTTAAAGCAGGAGGGACAAAGCAGGAGGGACAAAGCAGGAGAGACAAAGCAGGGGAGTCGATGCAGGTGAGTCGATGCAGGTGAGTCGATGCAGGAGAGTCGATGCAGGAGAGTCGATGCAGGAGAGTCGATGCAGGAGAGTCGATGCAGGAGTCGAACAGCAGGAGAGTCAAAGCAGGAGTATCAATGCAGGAGAGGCAAAGCAGGAATCTAACAGCAGGAGAGTCAAAGCAGGAGAGTCAAAGCAGGAGAGTCAATGCAGGAGAGTCAATGCAGGAGAGTCAATGCAGGAGAGTCAATGCAGGAGAGTCAAAGCAGGAGAGTCAAAGCAGGAGAGTCAAAGCAGGAGAGTCAAAGAAGGAGTCTAACAGCAGGAGAGTCAAATCAGGAGAGCTAATGCAGGAGTCCAACAGCAGGAGAGTCAAAGCAGGAGAGTCAAAGCAGGAGAGTCAAAGCAGGAGAGTCAAAGCAGGAGAGTCAAAGCAGGAGTGTCAAAGCAGGAGTGTCAAAGCAGGCGAGTCAAAGCAGGCGAGTCAAAGCAGGAGAGTCAAAGCAGGAGAGTCAAAGCAGGAGAGTCAAAGCAGGAGAGTCAAAGCAGGAGGGTCAAAGCAGGAGAGTCAAAGCAGGAGAGTCAATGCAGGAGAGTCAATGAAGGAGAGTCAATGCAGAAGCGTCAATGCAGGAGCGTCAAAACAGGGGAGTCAATGCAGGGGAGTCAAAGCAGGGGAGTCAAAGCAGGGGAGTCAAAGCAGGGGAGTCAAAGTAGGAGAGTCAAAGCAGGAGAGTCAAAGCAGGAGAGTCAAAGCAGGAGATTCAAAGCAGGAGATTCAAAGCAGGAGAGTCAAAGCAGGAGAGTCAAAGCAGGAGAGTCAAAGCAGGAGAGTCAAAGCAGGAGAGTCAAAGCAGGAGAGTCAAAGCAGGAGCGTCAAAGCAGGAGAGTCAAAGCAGGAGAGTCTAACAGCAGGAGAGTCTAACAGCAGGAGTCTAACATCAGGAGAGCCATTGCAGGAGAGACGATGCAGGAGAGACGATGCAGGTGAGTCGATGCAGGTGAGTCGATGCAGGTGAGTCGATGCAGGAGAGTCGATGCAGGAGAGTCGATGCAGGAGAGTCGATGCAGGAGAGTCGATGCAGGAGTCGAACAGCAGGAGAGTCAAAGCAGGAGTATCAATGCAGGAGAGGCAAAGCAGGAATCTAACAGCAGGAGAGTCAAAGCAGGAGAGTCAAAGCAGGAGAGACAAAGCAGGAGAGTCAAAGCAGGAGAGTCAAAGCAGTATTGTCAAAGCAGGGGAGGCAATGCAGGAGAAACAATGCAGGAGAGGCAAAGCAGAAGTGTCAATGCAGGAGAGTCAAAGCAGGGGAGTCAGAGCAGGGGAGTCAAGGCAGGGGAGTCAAAGCAGGGGAGTCAAAGCAGGGGAGTCAAAGCAGGGGAGTCAAAGCAGGGGAGTCAAAGCAGGGGAGTCAATGCAGGGGAGTCAATGCAGGGGAGTCAATGCAGGGGAGTCAATGCAGGGGAGTCAATGCAGGGCAGGCAATGCAGGAGTCCAACAGCGGGAGACTCAAAGCAGGAGAGTCAAAGCAGGAGAGTCAAAGCAGGAGCGTCAAAGCAGGAGCGTCAAAGCAGGAGCGTCAAAGCAGGAGCGTCAAAGCAGGGAAGTCAATGCAGGGGAGTCAAAGCAGGGGAGTCAAAGCAGGGGCGTCAATGCAAGAGTCGAACTGCAGGAGAGTCAAAGCAGGAGAGTCAAAGCAGGGGAGTCAAAGCAGGGGAGTCAAAGCAGGGGAGTCAAAGCAGGGGTGTCAAAGCAGGGGTGTCAAAGCAGGGTTGTCAAAGCAGGGGAGTCAAAGCAGGGGAGTCAAAGCAGGAGAGTCAAAGCAGGAGAGTCAAAGCAGGAGAGTCAAAGCAGGAGAGTCAAAGCAGGAGAGTCAAAGCAGGGGAGTCAAAGCAGGGGAGTCAAAGCAGGGGAGTCAAAGCAGCGGAGTCAAAGCAGGAGAGTCAAAGCAGGAGAGTCAAAGCAGGAGAGTCAAAGCAGGAGTGTCAAAGCAGGCGAGTCAAAGCAGGCGAGTCAAAGCAGGCGAGTCAAAGCAGGAGAGTCAAAGCAGGAGAGTCAAAGCAGGAGAGTCAAAGCAGGAGAGACAAAGCAGGAGAGACAAAGCAGGAGAGACAAAGCAGGAGAGACAAAGCAGGAGAGACAAAGCAGGAGAGTCCAAGCAGGGGAGTCCAAGCAGGGGAGTCCAAGCAGGGGAGTCGATGCAGGGGAGTCGATGCAGGGGAGTCGATGCAGGAGAGTCAATGCAGGAGAGTCAATGCAGGAGAGTGGATGCAGGAGAGACAATGCAGGAGATTCGATGCAGGGGAGTCAAAGCAGGAGAGTCAAAGCAGGAGAGTCAAAGCAGGAGAGTTAAAGCAGGAGAGACAAAGCAGGGGAGTCGATGCAGGTGAGTCGATGCAGGTGAGTCGATGCAGGTGAGTCGATGCAGGAGAGTCGATGCAGGAGAGTCGATGCAGGAGAGTCGATGCAGGAGAGTCGATGCAGGAGAGTCGATGCAGAAGTCCAACAGCAGGAGAGTCAAAGCAGGAGTATCAATGCAGGAGAGGCAAAGCAGGAATCTAACAGCAGGAGAGTCAAAGCAGGAGAGTCAAAGCAGGAGAGTCAAAGCAGGAGAGTCAAAGCAGGAGAGTCAATGCAGGAGAGTCAATGCAGGAGAGTCAATGCAGGAGAGTCAATGCAGGAGAGTCAAAGCAGGAGAGTCAAAGCAGGAGAGTCAAAGCAGGAGAGTCAAAGAAGGAGTCCAACAGCAGGAGATTCAAATCAGGAGAGTTAATGCAGGAGTCTAACAGCAGGAGAGTCAAAGCAGGAGAGTCAAAGCAGGAGAGTCAAAGAAGGAGAGTCAAAGCAGGAGAGTCAAAGCAGGAGAGTCAAAGCAGGAGAGTCAAAGCAGGAGAGTCAAAGCAGGAGAGTCAAAGCAGGAGAGTCAAAGCAGGAGAGTCATAGCAGGAGAGTCATAGCAGGAGTCCAACAGCAGGTCAGTCAATGCAGGAGAAGCAATGCAGGAGAGTCAATGCAGGACAATCAAAGCAGGGAAGACAAAACAGGGCAGTCAAAGCAAGGGAGTCAAAGCAGGGGTGTCAAAGCAGGGGTGTCAAAGCAGGGGAGTCAAAGCAGGGGAGTCAAAGCAGGGGAGTCAAAGCAGGGGAGTCAAAGCAGGGGAGTCAAAGCAGGGGAGTCAAAGCAGGAGAGACAAAGCAGGGAAGTCAAAACAGGGCAGTCAAAGCAGGGGAGTCAAAGAAGCGGAGTCAAATCAGGGGAGTCAAAGCAGGAGAGTCAAAGCAGGAGAGTCAAAGCAGGAGAGTCAAAGCAGGAGAGTCAAAGCAGGGGAGTCAAAGGAGGGGAGTCAAAGCAGGGGAGTCAATGCAGGGGAGTCAATGCAGGGGAGTCAAAGCAGGGGAGTCAATGCAGGGGAGTCAATGCAGGGGAGACAAAGCAGGGGAGTCAATGCAGGTGAGTCAATGCAGGAGAGTCAAAGCAGGAGAGTCAAAGCAGGAGAGTCAAAGCAGGAGAGTCAAAGGAGGGGAGTCAAAGGAGGGGAGTCAAAGGAGGGGAGTCAAAGGAGGGGAGTCAAAGCAGGGGAGTCAAAGCAGGGGAGTCAAAGCAGGGGAGTCAAAGCAGGGGAGACAAAGCAGGGGAGACAAAGCAGGGGAGTCAATGCAGGTGAGTCAATGCAGGAGAGTCAAAGCAGGAGAGTCAAAGCAGGAGAGTCAAAGCAGGAGAGTCAAAGCAGGAGAGTCAAAGCAGGAGAGTCAAAGCAGGAGAGTCATAGCAGGAGTCCAACAGCAGGTCAGTCAATGCAGGAGAGGCAATGCAGGAGAGTCAATGCAGGAGAATCAAAGCAGGGAAGTCAAAACAGGGCAGTCAAAGCAGGGGAGTCAAAGCAGGGGCGTCAAAGCAGGGGAGTCAAAGCAGGGGAGTCAAAGCAGGGGCGTCAAAACAGGGCAGTCAAAGCAGGGGAGTCAAAGAAGGGGAGTCAAAGCAGGGGAGTCAAAGCAGGAGAGTCAAAGCAGGAGAGTCAAAGCAGGAGAGTCAAAGCAGGAGAGTCAAAGCAGGAGAGTCAAAGGAGGGGAGTCAAAGGAGGGGAGTCAAAGCAGGGGCGTCAAAGCAGGGGAGTCAAAGCAGGGGAGTCAATGCAGGGGAGTCAATGCAGGGGAGTCAATGCAGGGCAGGCAATGCAGGAGTCTAACAGCGGGAGACTCAAAGCAGGAGAGTCAAAGCAGGAGGGTCAAAGCAGGTGAGTCAAAGAAGGAGAGTCAAAGAAGGAGAGTCAAAGCAGGAGCGTCAAAGCAGGAGCGTCAAAGCAGGAGCGTCAAAGCAGGAGCGTCAAAGCAGGGAAGTCAATGCAGGGAAGTCAATGCAGGGGAGTCAATGCAGGGGAGTCAATGCAGGGGAGTCAATGCAGGGGAGTCAAAGCAGGGGAGTCAAAGCAGGGGTGTCAAAGCAGGGGAGTCCAAGCAGTGGAGTCCAAGCAGTGGAGTCCAAGCAGTGGAGTCGATGCAGGGGAGTCGATGCAGGGGAGTCGATGCAGGGGAGTCGATGCAGGGGAGTCGACGCAGGGGAGTCGACGCAGCAGAGTCGACGCAGGGGAGTCGACGCAGGAGAGTCGACGCAGGAGAGTCGACGCAGGAGAGTCGACGCAGGAGAGTCGACGCAGGAGAGTCGATGCAGGAGAGTCGAAGCAGGAGAGTCGATGCAGGAGAGACGATGCAGGAGAGTCGATGCAGGTGAGTCAAAGCAGGGGAGTCAAAGCAGGAGAGTCAAAGAAGGAGAGTCAAAGCAGGAGAGTCAAAGCAGGAGTCCAAAAGCAGGTCAGTCAATGCAGGAGAGGCAATGCAGGAGAGTCAATGCAGGAGAATCAAAGCAGGAGAATCAAAGCAGGGAAGTCAAAACAGGGCAGTCAAAGCAGGGGAGTCAAAGCAGGGGAGTCAAAACAGGGGAGTCAAAACAGGGGAGTCAATGCAGGGGAGTCATAGCAGGGGAGTAAATGCAGGGGTCTAACAGCAGGAGAGTCAAAGCAGGAGAGTCAAAGCAGGGAATTCAATGCAGGGGAGTCAATGCAAGAGTCAAACAGCAGGAGACTCAATGCAGGAGAGGTAAAGCAGGTGAGTCAATGCAGGAGAGTCATAGCAGGGGAGTCGATGCAGGAGAGTCGATGCAGGAGAGACGATGCAGGAGATTCGATGCAGGGGAGTCAAAGCAGGAGAGTCAAAGCAGGAGAGTCAAAGCAGGAGAGTCAAAGCAGGAGAGTCAAAGCAGGAGAGACAAAGCAGGAGAGACAAAGCAGGAGAGACAAAGCAGGGGAGTCGATGCAGGTGAGTCGATGCAGGTGAGTCGATGCAGGTGAGTCGATGCAGGAGAGTCGATGCAGGAGAGTCGATGCAGGAGAGACGATGCAGGAGAGACGATGCAGGAGATTCGATGCAGGGGAGTCAAAGCAGGAGAGTCAAAGCAGGAGAGTCAAAGCAGGAGAGTCAAAGCAGGAGAGTCAAAGCAGGGGAGACAAAGCAGGGGAGTGGATGCAGGAGAGTTGATGCAGGAGAGTCGATGCAGGAGAGTCGAAGCAGGAGAGTCAAAGCAGGGGAGACAAAGCAGGGGAGTCAACGCAGGAGAGTCAATGCAGGAGAATCAAAGCAGGAGAATCAAAGCAGGGAAGTCAAAACAGGGCAGTCAAAGCAGGGGAGTCAAAGCAGGGGAGTCAAAGCAGGGGAGTCAAAGCAGGGGAGTCAAAGCAGGGGAGTCAAAGCAGGGGAGTCAAAGCAGGAGAGTCAAAGCAGGGAAGTCAAAACAGGGCAGTCAAAACAGGGCAGTCAAAACAGGGCAGTCAAAGCAGGGGAGTCAAAGCAGGGGAGTCAAAGCAGGGGAGTCAAATCAGGGGAGTCAAAGCAGGAGAGTCAAAGCAGGAGAGTCAAAGCAGGAGAGTCAAAGCAGGAGAGTCAAAGCAGGGGAGTCAAAGCAGGGGAGTCAAAGCAGGGGAGTCAAAGCAGGGGAGTCAAAGCGGGGAGTCAAAGCGGGGAGTCAAAGCAGGGGAGTCAAGGCAGGGGAGTCAATGCAGGGGAGTCAATGCAGGGGAGTCAATGCAGGGGAGTCAATGCAGGGCAGGCAATGCAGGGCAGGCAATGCAGGAGTCTAACAGCGGGAGACTCAAAGCAGGAGAGTCAAAGAAGGAGAGTCAAAGAAGGAGCGTCAAAGCAGGGGAGTCAAAGCAGGGGAGTCAAAGCAGGGGAGTCGATGCAGGGGAGTCAAAGCAGGAGAGTCAAAGCAGGAGAGACAAAGCAGGAGAGACAAAGCAGGAGAGACAAAGCAGGAGAGTCAAAGCAGGGGAGTCGATGCAGGGGATTCCAAGCAGGGGAGTCGATGCAGGGGAGTCGATGCAGGGGAGTCGATGCAGGAGAGTCGATGCAGGAGAGTCGATGCAGGAGAGTCGATGCAGGAGAGTCGAAGCAGGAGAGTCGAAGCAGGAGAGTCGAAGCAGGAGAGTCGAAGCAGGAGAGTCGAAGCAGGAGAGTCGAAGCAGGAGAGTCGAAGCAGGAGAGTCGAAGCAGGAGAGTCGATGCAGGAGAGTCGATGCAGGAGAGTCGATGCAGGAGTGTCGATGCAGGAGAGTCAATGCAGGAGAGACGATGCAGGAGAGTCGATGCAGGTGAGTCAAAGCAGGGGAGTCAAAGCAGGGGAGTCAAAGCAGGAGAGTCAAAGCAGGGGAGTCAAAGCAGGGGAGTCAAAGCAGGGGAGTCAAAGCAGGGGAGACAAAGGAGGGGAGACAAAGGAGGAGAGTCAAAGCAGGGGAGTCAAAGCAGGAGAGTCAAAGCAGGGGAGTCAAAGCAGGGGAGTCGATGCAGGGGAGTCAAAGCAGGAGAGTCAAAGCAGGAGAGACAAAGCAGGAGAGACAAAGCAGGAGAGACAAAGCAGGAGAGTCAAAGCAGGGGAGTCGATGCAGGGGAGTCCAAGCAGGGGAGTCGATGCAGGGGAGTCGATGCAGGAGAGTCGATGCAGGAGAGTCGAAGCAGGAGAGTCGAAGCAGGAGAGTCGAAGCAGGAGAGTCGATGCAGGGGAGTCGATGCAGGAGAGTCGATGCAGGGGAGTCGATGCAGGGGAGTCGATGCAGGAGAGTCGAAGCAGGAGAGTCGAAGCAGGAGAGTCGATGCAGGGGAGTCGATGCAGGAGAGTCGATGCAGGGGAGTCGATGCAGGGGAGTCGATGCAGGAGAGTCGATGCAGGAGAGTCGATGCAGGAGAGTCGATGCAGGAGAGTCGATGCAGGAGAGACGATGCAGGAGAGACGATGCAGGAGAGTCAAAGCAGGGGAGTCAAAGAAGGAGAGTCAAAGCAGGAGAGTCAAAGCAGGAGTCCAAAAGCAGGTCAGTCAATGCAGGAGAGGCAATGCAGGAGAGTCAATGCAGGAGAATCAATGCAGGAGAATCAAAGCAGGGAAGTCAAAACAGGGCAGTCAAAGCAGGGGAGTCAAAGCAGGGGAGTCAAAGCAGGGGAGTCAAAGCAGGGGAGTCAAAGCAGGGGAGTCCAAGCAGGGGAGTCGATGCAGGGGAGTCGATGCAGGGGAGTCGATGCAGGGAATTCAATGCAGGGAATTCAATGCAGGGGAGTCAATGCAAGAGTCAAACAGCAGGAGACTCAATGCAGGAGAGGTAAAGCAGGTGAGTCAATGCAGGAGAGTCATAGCAGGGGAGTCGATGCAGGAGAGTCGATGCAGGAGAGTCGATGCAGGAGAGTCGATGCAGGAGAGTCGATGCAGGAGAGTCGATGCAGGAGAGTCGATGCAGGAGAGTCGATGCAGGAGAGTCGATGCAGGAGTCTAACAGCAGGAGAGTCAAAGCAGGAGTATCAATGCAGGAGTATCAATGCAGGAGTATCAATGCAGGAGAGGCAAAGCAGGAGAGTCAATGGAGGAGAGTCAAAGCAGGAGATTCAATGCAGGATAGTCAAAGCAGGAGTCTAACAGCAGGAGAGTCAATGCAGGAGAGTTAATGGAGGAGAGTCAAAGCAGGAGATTCAATGCAGGATAGTCAAAGCAGGAGTCTAACAGCAGGAGAGTCAAAGCAGGAGTCAAAGGAGGAGAGTCAATGCTGGAGTGTTACAGCAGGAGAGTCAAAGCAGGAGTGGCAAAGCAGGTGTCCAACAGCAGGAGAGTCAAAGCAGGAGAGTCGATGCAGGAGAGTCGATGCAGGAGAGTCGATGCAGGAGAGTCGATGCAGGAGAGTCGATGCAGGTGAGTCAAAGCAGGGGAGTCAAAGCAGGAGAGTCAAAGAAGGAGAGTCAAAGCAGGAGAGTCAAAGCAGGAGAGTCAAAGCAGGAGAGTCAAAGCAGGAGTCCAAAAGCAGGTCAGTCAATGCAGGAGAGGCAATGCAGGAGAGTCAATGCAGGAGAATCAAAGCAGGAGAATCAAAGCAGGGAAGTCAAAACAGGGCAGTCAAAGCAGGGGAGTCAAAGCAGGGGAGTCAAAGCAGGGGAGTCAAAGCAGGGGAGTCAAAGCAGGAGAGTCGATGCAGGAGAGTCGATGCAGGAGAGTCGATGCAGGAGAGTCGATGCAGGAGAGTCGATGCAGGAGAGTCGATGCAGGAGAGTCGATGCAGGTGAGTCAAAGCAGGGGAGTCAAAGCAGGAGAGTCAAAGAAGGAGAGTCAAAGCAGGAGAGTCAAAGCAGGAGAGTCAAAGCAGGAGTCCAAAAGCAGGTCAGTCAATGCAGGAGAGGCAATGCAGGAGAGTCAATGCAGGAGAATCAAAGCAGGAGAATCAAAGCAGGGAAGTCAAAACAGGGCAGTCAAAGCAGGGGAGTCAAAGCAGGGGAGTCAAAGCAGGGGAGTCAAAGCAGGGGAGTCAAAGCAGGGGAGTCAAAGCAGGGGAGTCAAAACAGGGGAGTCAATGAAGGGGAGTCATAGCAGGGGAGTAAATGCAGGGGTCTAACAGCAGGAGAGTCAAAGCAGGAGAGTCAAAGCAGGGAATTCAATGCAGGGGAGTCAATGCAAGAGTCAAACAGCAGGAGACTCAATGCAGGAGAGGTAAAGCAGGTGAGTCAATGCAGGAGAGTCATAGCAGGGGAGTCAAAGCAGGAGAGTCAAAGCAGGAGAGTCAAAGCAGGAGAGTCAAAGCAGGAGAGTCAAAGCAGGAGAGTCAAAGCAGGAGAGTCAAATCAGGAGAGACAAAGCAGGGGAGTCGATGCAGCTGAGTCGATGCAGGAGAGTCGATGCAGGAGAGTCGATGCAGGAGAGTCGATGCAGGAGAGTCGATGCAGGAGAGTCGATGCAGGAGAGTCGATGCAGGAGTCTAACAGCAGGAGAGTCAAAGCAGGAGTATCAATGCAGGAGAGGCAAAGCAGGAATCTAACAGCAGGAGAGTCAAAGCAGGAGATTCAAAGCAGGAGATTCAAAGCAGGAGAGTCAAAGCAGGAGAGTCAAAGCAGGAGAGTCAATGCAGGAGAGTCAATGCAGGAGAGTCAATGCAGGAGAGTCAATGCAGGAGAGTCAAAGCAGGAGAGTCAAAGCAGGAGAGTCAAAGCAGGAGAGTCAAAGCAGGTGTCTAACAGCAGGAGAGTCAATGCAGGAGAGTTAATGCAGGGGAGTCAAAGCAGGAGTCTAACAGCAGGAGAGTCAATGCAGGAGAGTTAATGGAGGAGAGTCAAAGCAGGAGATTCAATAAGGATAGTCAAAGCAGGAGTCTAACAGCATGAGAGTCAAAGCAGGAGTCGAACAGCAGGAGAGTCAAAGCAGGAGTCAAAGGAGGAGAGTCAATGCTGGAGTGTTACAGCACGAGTGTCAAAGCAGGAGAGTCAAAGCAGGAGTGGCAAAGCAGGTGTCTAACAGCAGGAGAGTCAAAGCAGGAGTCTAACAGCAGGAGAGTCAAAGCAGGTGTCTAACAGCAGGAGAGTCAAAGCAGGTGTCTAACAGCAGGAGAGTCAAAGCAGGAGTCTAACAGCACGAGAGTCAAAGCAGGAGAGTCAATGCAGGAGAGTCAATGCAGGAGAGTCAATGCAGGAGAGTCAAAGCAGGAGAGTTAATGCAGGAGCGTTAATGCAGGAGTCTAACAGCAGGAGAGTCAAAGCAGGAGAGCCGATGCAGGAGAGTCAAAGCAGGAGTCTAACAGCAGGTGAGTCAAAGCAGGAGAGTCAAAGCAGGAGAGTCAAAGCAGGAGAGTCAAAGCAGGAGAGTCAAAGCAGGAGAGTCAATGCAGGAGAGTCAATGCAGGAGAGTCAATGCAGGAGAGTCAAAGCAGGAGTGTCGATGCAGGAGTGTCGATGCAGGAGTGTCGATGCAGGAGTGTCGATGCAGGAGTGTCGATGCAGGAGTGTCGAAGCAGGAGTGTCGAAGCAGGAGTGTCGATGCAGGAGTGTCGATGCAGGAGTGTCGATGCAGGAGTGTCGATGCAGGTGAGTCGATGCAGGAGAGTCGATGCAGGAGAGTCAAAGCAGGAGAGTCAATGCAGGTGAGTCAAAGCAGGTGAGTCGAAGCAGGAGAGTCGAAGCAGGAGAGTCGAAGCAGGAGAGTCGAAGCAGGAGAGTCGATGCTGGAGTGTCGATGCTGGAGTGTCGATGCTGGAGTGTCGATGCAGGAGTGTCGATGCAGGAGTCCAACAGCAGGTGAGTCAAAGCAGGTGAGTCAGAGCAGGAGAGGCAAAGCAGGAGAGGCAAAGCAGGAATCTAACAGCAGGAGAGTCAAAGCAGGAGATTTAATGCAGGAGAGTCAATGCAGTAGTCTAACAGCAGGAGAGTCAATGCAGGAAACTTAATGCAGGGGAGTCAAAGCAGGAGTCTAACAGCAGGAGAGTCAAAGCAGGAGAGTCAAAGCAGGAGAGTCAAAGCAGGAGAGTCAAAGCAATGGAGTCAAAGCAGGTGAGCCAATGCAGGTGAGCCAATGCAGGTGAGCCAATGCAGGAGAGCCAATGCAGGAGAGTCAATGCAGGAGAGTCAATGCAGGAGAGTCAAAGCAGGAGAGTCAAAGCAGGAGAGTCAAAGCAGGTGTCTCACAGCAGGAGAGTCAAAGCAGGAGTCTAACAGCAGGAGAATCAAAGCAGGCGAGTCAATGCAGGACAGTCGATGCAAGAGAGTCGATGCAGGAGAGTCGATGCAGGAGAGTCGATGCAGGGGAGTCGATGCAGGAGAGTCGATGCAGGAGAGTCGATGCAGGAGAGTCGATGCAGGGGAGTCGATGCAGGAGAGTCAAAGCAGGAATCTAACAGCACGAGAGTCAAAGCAGGAGAGTCAATGCAGGAGTCTAAAGCAGGAGAGTCAAAGCAGGTGTCTAACAGCAGGAGAGTCAAAGCAGGAGTCTAACAGCAGGAGAATCAAAGCAGGCGAGTCAATGCAGGACAGTCGATGCAAGAGAGTCGATGCAGGAGAGTCGATGCAGGGGAGTCGATGCAGGAGAGTCGATGCAGGAGAGTCGATGCAGGAGAGTCGATGCAGGAGAGTCGATGCAGGAGAGACGATGCAGGAGAGACGATGCAGGAGAGACGATGCAGGAGAGACGATGCAGGAGAGACGATGCAGGAGAGACGATGCAGGAGAGTCGATGCAGGTGAGTCAAAGCAGGTGAGTCAAAGCAGGGGAGTCAAAGCAGGAGAGTCAAAGCAGGAGAGTCAAAGCAGGAGAGTCAAAGCAGGAGAGTCAAAGCAGGAGAGTCAAAGAAGGAGAGTCAAAGAAGGAGAGTCAAAGAAGGAGAGTCAAAGCAGGAGAGTCAAAGCAGGAGTCCAAAAGCAGGTCAGTCAATGCAGGAGAGGCAATGCAGGAGAGTCAATGCAGGAGAATCAAAGCAGGAGAATCAAAGCAGGGAAGTCAAAACAGGGCAGTCAAAACAGGGCAGTCAAAGCAGGGGAGTCAAAGCAGGGGAGTCAAAGCAGGGGAGTCAAAGCAGGGGAGTCAAAGCAGGGGAGTCAATGCAGGGGAGTCAATGCAGGGGAGTCAATGCAGGGGAGTCAATGCAGGGGAGTCATAGCAGGGGAGTAAATGCAGGGGTCTAACAGCAGGAGAGTCAAAGCAGGAGGGTCAAAGCAGGGAATTCAATGCAGGGGAGTCAATGCAAGAGTCAAACAGCAGGAGACTCAATGCAGGAGAGGTAAAGCAGGTGAGTCAATGCAGGAGAGTCATAGCAGGGGAGTCGATGCAGGAGAGTCGATGCAGGAGAGTCGATGCAGGAGAGTCGATGCAGGAGAGTCGATGCAGGAGAGTCGATGCAGGAGAGTCGATGCAGGAGATTCGATGCAGGAGATTCGATGCAGGGGAGTCAAAGCAGGAGAGTCAAAGCAGGAGAGTCAAAGCAGGAGAGTCAAAGCAGGAGAGACAAAGCAGGGGAGTCAATGCAGTTGAGTCGATGCAGGTGAGTCGATGCAGGTGAGTCGATGCAGGTGAGTCGATGCAGGTGAGTCGATGCAGGAGAGTCGATGCAGGAGAGTCGATGCAGGAGAGTCGATGCAGGAGAGTCGATGCAGGAGAGTCGATGCAGGAGAGTCCAAGCAGGAGTATCAATGCAGGAGAGTCAATGCAGTTGAGTAGATGCAGGTGAGTCGATGCAGGTGAGTCGATGCAGGTGAGTCGATGCAGGTGAGTCGATGCAGGTGAGTCGATGCAGGTGAGTTGATGCAGGAGAGTCGATGCAGGAGAGTCAATGCAGGAGAGTCAATGCAGGAGAGTCAATGCAGGAGAGTCAATGCAGGAGAGTGAATGCAGGAGAGTCAAAGCAGGAGAGTCAATGCAGGAGAGTCAATGCAGGAGAGTCAATGCAGGAGTCTAACAGCAGGAGAGTCAATGCAGGAGACTTAATGCAGGAGTCTAACAGCAGGAACGTCAATGCAGGAGAGTTAATGCAGGGGAGTCAAAGCAGGAGTCTAACAGCAGGAGAGTCAAAGCAGGAGAGTCAAAGCAGGAGAGTCAAAGCAGGAGAGTCAAAGCAGGAGAGTCAAAGCAATGGAGTCAAAGCAGGTAAGCCAATGCAGATGAGCCAATGCAGGAGAGCCAATGCAGGAGAGTCAATGCAGGACAGTCAATGCAGGAGAGTCAATGCAGGAGAGTCAATGCAGGAGAGTCAAAGCAGGAGAGTCAAAGCAGGTGTCTAACAGCAGGAGAGTCAAAGCAGGAGTCTAACAGCAGGAGAATCAAAGCAGGCGAGTCAATGCAGGACAGTCGATGCAAGAGAGTCGATGCAGGAGAGTCGATGCAGGAGAGTCGATGCAGGAGAGTCGATGCAGGAGAGTCGAAGCAGGAGAGTCAATGCAGGTGAGTCGAAGCAGGAGAGTCGAAGCAGGAGAGTCGAAGCAGGAGAGTCGAAGCAGGAGAGTCGAAGCAGGCGAGTCGAAGCTGGAGTGTCGATGCTAGAGTGTCGATGCTGGAGTGTCGATGCAGGAGTGTCGATGCAGGAGTGTCGATGCAGGAGTGTCGATGCAGGAGTGTCGATGCAGGAGTCCAACAGCAGGTGAGTCAAAGCAGGTGAGTCAAAGCAGGTGAGTCAAAGCAGGAGAGGCAAAGCAGGAATCTAACAGCAGGAGAGTCAAAGCAGGAGATTTAATGCAGGAGAGTCAATGCAGGAGTCTAACAGCAGGAGAGTCAATGCAGGAGACTTAATGCAGGAGTCTAACAGCAGGAACGTCAATGCAGGAGAGTTAATGCAGGGGAGTCAAAGCAGGAGTCTAACAGACGAAGAGTCAAAGCAGGAGAGTCAAAGCAGGAGAGTCAAAGCAGGAGAGTCAAAGCAATGGAGTCAAAGCAGGTGAGCCAATGCAGGTGAGCCAATGCAGGAGAGTCAATGCAGGAGAGTCAATGCAGGAGAGTCAAAGCAGGAGAGTCAATGCAGGAGAGCCAATGCAGGAGAGTCAATGCAGGAGAGTCAATGCAGGAGAGTCAAAGCAGGAGAGTCAAAGAAGGAGAGTCAAAGCAGGAGAGTCAAAGCAGGAGTCCAAAAGCAGGTCAGTCAATGCAGGAGAGGCAATGCAGGAGAGTCAATGCAGGAGACTCAATGCAGGAGAATCAAAGCAGGGAAGTCAAAACAGGGCAGTCAAAGCAGGGGAGTCAAAGCAGGGGAGTCAAAGCAGGGGAGTCAAAGCAGGGGAGTCAAAGCAGGGGAGTCAATGCAGGGGAGCAAATGCAGGAGTCTAACAGCAGGAGAGTCAATGCAGGAGAGTTAATGGAGGAGAGTCAAAGCAGGAGATTCAATGCAGGATAGTCAAAGCAGGAGTCTAACAGCATGAGAGTCAAAGCAGGAGTCGAACAGCAGGAGAGTCAAAGCAGGAGTCAAAGGAGGAGAGTCAATGCAGGAGTGTTACAGCACGTGTGTCAAAGCAGGAGAGTCAAAGCAGGAGTGGCAAAGCAGGAGTCTAACAGCAGGAGAGTCAAAGCAGGAGTCTAACAGCAGGAGAGTCAAAGCAGGTGTCTAACAGCAGGAGAGTCAAAGCAGGAGTCTAACAGCAGGAGAGTCAAAGCAGGAGAGTCAATGCAGGGGAGTCAATGCAGGGGAGTCAATGCAGGAGAGTCAATGCAGGAGAGTCGATGCAGGAGAGTCGATGCAGGAGAGTCGATGCAGGAGAGTCGATGCAGGAGAGTCGAAGCAGGAGAGTCGATGCAGGAGAGTCGATGCAGGAGAGTCGATGCAGGAGAGTCGATGCAGGAGAGTCGATGCAGGAGAGACGATGCAGGAGAGACGATGCAGGAGAGTCGATGCAGGTGAGTCAAAGCAGGGGAGTCAAAGCAGGAGAGTCAAAGAAGGAGAGTCAAAGCAGGAGTCCAAAAGCAGGTCAGTCAATGCAGGAGAGGCAATGCAGGAGAGTCAATGCAGGAGAATCAAAGCAGGAGAATCAAAGCAGGGAAGTCAAAACAGGGCAGGCAAAGCAGGGGAGTCAAAGCAGGGGAGTCAAAGCAGGGGAGTCAAAGCAGGGGAGTCAATGCAGGGGAGTCATAGCAGGGGAGTAAATGCAGGGGTCTAACAGCAGGAGAGTCAAAGCAGGAGGGTCAAAGCAGGGAATTCAATGCAGGGGAGTCAATGCAAGAGTCAAACAGCAGGAGACTCAATGCAGGAGAGGTAAAGCAGGTGAGTCAATGCAGCAGAGTCATAGCAGGGGAGTCGATGCAGGAGAGTCGATGCAGGAGAGTCGATGCAGGAGATTCGATGCAGGAGAGACGATGCAGGAGATTCGATGCAGGGGAGTCAAAGCAGGAGAGTCAAAGCAGGAGAGTCAAAGCAGGAGAGTCAAAGCAGGGGAGTCGATGCAGGGGAGTCGATGCAGGTGAGTCGATGCAGGTGAGTCGATGCAGGTGAGTCGATGCAGGTGAGTCGATGCAGGTGAGTCGATGCAGGAGAGTCGATGCAGGAGAGTCGATGCAGGAGAGTCGATGCAGGAGAGTCGATGCAGGAGAGTCGATGCAGGAGTCTAACAGCAGGAGAGTCAAAGCAGGAGAGTCAATGCAGGAGAGTCAAAGCAGGAGAGTCAAAGCAGGAGAGTCAAAGCAGGAGAGTCAAAGCAGGAGAGTCAGAAGCAGGTGTCTAACAGCAGGAGAGTCGATGCAGGAGTATCAATGCAGGAGAGGCAAAGCAGGAATCTAACAGCAGGAGAGTCAAAGCAGGAGAGTCAATGCAGGAGAGTCAATGCAGGAGAGTCAATGCAGGAGAGTCAAAGCAGGAGAGTCAAAGCAGGAGAGTCAAAGCAGGAGAGTCAAAGCAGGAGAGTCAAAGCAGGTGTCTAACAGCAGGAGAGTCAATGCAGGAGAGTCCATGCAGGAGAGTCAATGCAGGAGAGTCAATGCAGGAGTCTAACAGCAGGAGAGTCAAAGCAGGAGAGTCAAAGCAGGAGAGTCAAAGCAGGAGAGTCAAAGCAGGAGAGTCAAAGCAGGAGAGTCAATGGAGGAGTGTCGATGCAGGAGTGTCGATGCAGGAGTGTCGATGCAGGAGTGTCGATGCAGGAGTGTCGATGCAGGAGTGTCGATGCAGGAGAGTCGATGCAGGAGAGTCGATGCAGGAGAGTCGATGCAGGTGAGTCGAAGCAGGAGAGTCGAAGCAGGAGAGTCGAAGCAGGAGAGTCGAAGCAGGAGAGTCGAAGCAGGAGAGTCGAAGCAGGCGAGTCGAAGCAGGCGAGTCGAAGCTGGAGTGTCGATGCTGGAGTGTCGATGCAGGAGTGTCGATGCAGGAGTGTCGATGCAGGAGTCCAACAGCAGGTGAGTCAAAGCAGGTGAGTCAAAGCAGGAGAGGCAAAGCAGGAATCTAACAGCAGGAGAGTCAAAGCAGGAGATTTAATGCAGGAGAGTCAATGCAGGAGTCTAACAGCAGGAGAGTCAATGCAGGAGACTTAATGCAGGAGTCTAACAGCAGGAACGTCAATGCAGGAGAGTTAATGCAGGGGAGTCAAAGCAGGAGTCTAACAGCAGGAGAGTCAATGCAGGAGAGTCCATGCAGGAGAGTCAATGCAGGAGAGTCAATGCAGGAGTCTAACAGCAGGAGAGTCAAAGCAGGAGAGTCAAAGCAGGAGAGTCACAGCAGGAGAGTCAAAGCAGGAGAGTCAAAGCAATGGAGTCAAAGCAGGAGAGCCAATGCAGGAGAGCCAATGCAGGAGAGCCGATGCAGGAGAGTCGATGCAGGAGAGTCGATGCAGGAGACTAACAGCAGGAGAGTCAAAGCAGGAATCTAACAGCACGAGAGTCAAAGCAGGAGAGTCAATGCAGGAGTTTAAGAGCAGGAGAGTCAAAGCAGGTGTCTAACAGCAGGAGTGTCAAAGCAGGAGCCTAACAGCAGGAGAGTCAAAGCAGGTGTCTAACAGCAGGAGAGTCAAAGCAGGAGTTTAACAGCAGGAGAGTCAATGCAGGAGAGTTAATGCAGGATAGTCAAAGCAGGAGTCTAACAGCATGAGAGTCAAAGCAGGAGTCGAACAGCAGGAAAGTCAAAGCAGGAGAGTCAAAGCAGGAGTCAAAGGAGGAGAGTCAATGCAGGAGTGTTACAGCACGTGTGTCAAAGCAGGAGAGTCAAAGCAGGAGAGTCAAAGCAGGAGTGGCAAAGCAGGTGTCTAACAGCAGGAGAGTCAAAGCAGGAGTCTAACAGCAGGAGAGTCAAAGCAGGAGTCTAACAGCAGGAGAGTCAAAGCAGGAGAGTCAATGCAGGGGAGTCGATGCAGGAGAGTCGATGCAGGAGAGTCGATGCAGGAGAGTCGATGCAGGAGAGTCGATGCAGGAGAGTCGATGCAGGAGAGTCGATGCAGGAGAGTCGATGCAGGAGAGTCGATGCAGGAGAGACGATGCAGGAGAGACGATGCAGGAGAGACGATGCAGGAGAGACGATGCAGGAGAGACGATGCAGGAGAGACGATGCAGGAGAGACGATGCAGGAGAGACGATGCAGGAGAGTCGATGCAGGTGAGTCAAAGCAGGGGAGTCAAAGCAGGAGAGTCAAAGAAGGAGAGTCAAAGCAGGAGAGTCAAAGCAGGAGTCCAAAAGCAGGTCAGTCAATGCAGGAGAGGCAATGCAGGAGAGTCAATGCAGGAGAATCAATGCAGGAGAATCAAAGCAGGAGAATCAAAGCAGGGAAGTCAAAACAGGGCAGTCAAAGCAGGGGAGTCAAAGCAGGGGAGTCAAAGCAGGGGAGTCAATGCAGGGGAGTCAATGCAGGGGAGTCAATGCAGGAGAGTCAATGCAGGAGAATCAATGCAGGAGAATCAAAGCAGGGAAGTTTAAACAGGGCAGTCAAAGCAGGGGAGTCAAAGCAGGGGAGTCAAAGCAGGGGAGTCAAAGCAGGGGAGTCAAAGCAGGGGAGTCAAAGCAGGGGAGTCAATGCAGGGGAGTCATAGCAGGGGAGTAAATGCAGGGGTCTAACAGCAGGAGAGTCAAAGCAGGAGGGTCAAAGCAGGGGAGTCAAAGCAGGGGAGTCAAAGCAGGAGAGGTAAAGCAGGTGAGTCAATGCAGGAGAGTCATAGCAGGGGAGTCGATGCAGGAGAGTCGATGCAGGAGAGTCGATGCAGGAGAGTCGATGCAGGAGAGTCGATGCAGGAGAGACGATGCAGGAGAGACGATGCAGGGGAGTCAAAGCAGGAGAGTCAAAGCAGGAGAGGCAAAGCAGGAGAGTCTAACAGCAGGAGAGTCTAACAGCAGGAGAGTCTAACAGCAGGAGAGTCTAACAGCAGGAGAGTCTAACAGCAGGAGAGTCTAACAGCAGGAGAGTCAAAGCAGGAGAGTCAAAGCAATGGAGTCAAAGCAGGTGAGCCAATGCAGGTGAGCCAATGCAGGAGAGTCAATGCAGGAGAGTCAGTGCAGGAGAGTCAATGCAGGAGAGTCAATGCAGGAGAGTCAATGCAGGAGAGTCAATGCAGGAGAGTCAAAGCAGGAGAGTCAAAGCAGGAGAGTCAATGCAGGAGAGTCAATGCAGGAGAGTCAATGCAGGAGAGTCAATGCAGGAGAGTCAATGCAGGAGAGTCAATGCAGGAGAGTTAATGCAGGAGAGTCAATGCAGGAGAGTCAATGCAGGAGAGTCAAAGCAGGAGTCTAACAGCAGGAGAGTCAAAGCAGGAGTCAAAGGAGGCGAGTCAGTGCAGGAGTCTTGCAGCACGAGTGTCAAAGCAGGAGAGTCAAAGCAGGAGTGTCAAAGCAGGTGTTCTAACAGCAGGAGAGTCAAAGCAGGAGTCTAACAGCAGGAGAGTCAAAGCAGGAGTCAAAAGAGGAGAGTCAATGCAGGAGTCTTACAGCACGAGTGTCAAAGCAGGAGAGTCAAAGCAGGTGTCTAACAGCAGGAGAGTTAAAGCAGGAGTCTAACAGCAGAAGAGTCAATGCAGGCGAGTCAATGCAGCCGAGTTAATGCAGGAGAGTCAAAGCAGGAGTCGAACAGCAGGAGAGTTAATGCAGGAGAGTTAATGCAGGAGAGTCAGAGCAGGCGAGTCAATGCAGGTGAGTCAAAGCAGGAGTCTAACAGCATGAGAGTCAAAGCAGGAGAGTCAAAGCAGGAGAGTCAAAGCAGGAGAGTCAAAGCAGGAGAGTCAAAGCAGGAGAGTCAATGCAGGAAAGTCAATGAGGGAGAGTCAATGCAGGAGAGTCAATGCAGGAGAGTCAATGCAGGAGTCTAACAGCAGTAGAGTCAAAGCAGGAGAGTCAAAGCAGGAGAGTCAAAGCAGGAGAGTCAAAGCAGGAGTCTAACAGCAGGAGAGTCAAAGCAGGAGAGTTAATGCAGGAGTCTAACAGCAGGAGAGTCAAAGCAGGAGTGTCGATGCAGGAGTGTCGATGCAGGAGTGTCGATGCAGGAGTGTCGATGCAGGAGTGTCGATGCAGGAGTGTCGATGCAGGAGTGTCGATGCAGGAGAGTCAATGCAGGAGAGTCAAAACAGGGGAGTTAATGCAGGAGTGTCAATGCAGGAGAGTTAATGCAGGAGAGTCAAAGCAGGAGAGTCAAAGCAGGAGAGTCAATGCAGGAGAGTCAATGCAGGAGAGTCAATGCAGGAGAGTCAATGCAGGAGAGTCAATGCAGGAGAGTCAATGCAGGAGTCTAACAACAGGAGAGTCAAAGCAGGAGTCTAACAACAGGAGAGTCAAAGCCTCAGAGTTAATGCAGGAGAGTCAAAGCTGGAGTGTCGATGCAGGAGTGTCGATGCAGGAGTGTCGATGCAGGAGTGTCGATGCAGGAGTGTCGATGCAGGAGTGTCGATGCAGGAGTGTCGATGCAGGAGTGTCGATGCAGGAGTGTCGATGCAGGAGTCTAACAGCAGCAGAGTCAAATCAGGAGAGTCAAAGCAGGAGAGTCAAAGCAGGAGAGTCAAAGCAGGAGAGTCAATGCAGGTGAGTCAATGCAGGTGAGTCAATGCAGGTGAGTCAATGCAGGTGAGTCAAAGCAGGAGTGTCAAAGCAGGAGAGGCAAAGCAGGAATCTAACAGCAGGAGAGTCAAAGCAGGAGATTTAATGCAGGAGTCTAACAGCAGGAAAGTCAATGCAGGAGAGTTAATGCAGGAGAGTCAAAGCAGTAGTCTGACAGCAGGAGAGTCAAAGCAGGAGAGTCAAAGCAGGAGAGTCAATGCAGGAGAGTCAAAGCAGGAGAGCCAATGCAGGAGAGCCAATGCAGGAGAGTCAATGCAGGAGAGTCAAAGCAGGAGTATAACAGCAGGAGAGTCAAAGCAGGAGTCTAACAGCAGGAGAGTCAAAGCAGGAGAGTTAATGCAGGAGTCTAACAGCAGGAGAGTCAAAGCAGGAATCTAACAGCACGAGAGTCAAAGCAGGAGAGTCAATGCAGGAGTCTAAGAGCTGGAGAGTCAAAGCAGGAATCTAACAGCACGAGTGTCAAAGCAGGAGAGTCACAGCAGGAGAGTCAAAGCAGGTGTCTAACAGCAGGAGAGTCAAAGCAGGAGTCTAACAGCAGGAAAGTCAAAGCAGGAGTCTAACAGCAGGAGAGTCAAAGCAGGTGTCTAACAGCAGGAGAGTCAAAGCAGGAGTCTAACAGCAGGAGAGTCAATGCAGGAGAGTTAATGCAGGGGAGTCAAAGCAGGAGTCTAACAGCAGGAGAGTCAATGCAGGAGAGTTAATGGAGCAGAGTCAAAGCAGGAGATTCAATGCAGGATAGTCAAAGCAGGAGTCGAACAGCAGGAGAGTCAAAGCAGGAGTCAAAGGAGGAGAGTCAATGCAGGAGTGTTACAGCACGAGTGTCAAAGCAGGAGAGTCAAAGCAGGAGTGGCAAAGCAGGTGTCTAACAGCAGGAGAGTCAAAGCAGGAGTCTAACAGCAGGAGAGTCAAAGCAGGTGTCCAACAGCAGGAGAGTCAAAGCGGGAGTCTAACAGCAGGAGAGTCAAAGCAGGAGAGTTAATGCAGGGGAGTCAATGCAGGAGAGTCAATGCAGGAGAGTCAATGCAGGAGAGTCAATGCAGGAGAGTCAATGCAGGAGAGTCAATGCAGGAGAGTCAAAGCAGGAGAGTCAAAGCAGGAGAGTCAAAGCAGGAGAGTCAAAGCAGGAGAGTCAAAGCAGGAGAGTCAAAGCAGGAGAGTCAAAGCAGGAGAGTCAATGCAGGAGAGTCAATGCAGGAGAGTCAATACAGGAGAGTCAATGCAGGAGAGTCAAAGCAGGAGTCTTACAGCACGAGTGTCAAAGCAGGAGAGTCAAAGCAGGAGTGTCAAAGCAGGAGTCTAACAGCAGGACATTCAATGCAGGAGAGTCAATGCAGGAGAGTCAAAGCAGGAGAGTCAAAGCAGGAGAGTCAAAGCAGGAGAGTCAAAGCAGGAGAGTCAAAGCAGGAGAGTCAAAGCAGGAGAGTCAATGCAGGAGAGTCAATACAGGAGAGTCAATACAGGAGAGTCAATGCAGGAGACTCAATGCAGGAGAGTCAATGCAGGAGAGTCAATGCAGGAGAGTCAATGCAGGAGAGTCAAAGCAGGAGTCTTACAGCACGAGTGTCAAAGCAGGAGAGTCAAAGCAGGAGTGTCAAAGCAGGAGTCTAACAGCAGGACATTCAATGCAGGAGAGTCAATGCAGGAGAGTCAAAGGAGGCGAGTCAATGCAGGAGTCTTACAGCACGAGTGTCAAAGCAGGAGAGTCAAAGCAGGAGTGTCAAAGAAGGTGTCTAACAGCAGGAGAGTCAAAGCAGGAGAGTCAATGCAGGAGAGTCAAAGCATGAGTGTCGCAGCAGGAGTGTCGCAGCAGGAGTGTCGCAGCAGGAGTGTCGCAGCAGGAGTGTCGCAGCAGGAGTGTCGTTGCAGGAGTGTCGAAGCAGGAGTGTCGAAGCAGGAGTGTCGGTGCAGGAGTGTCGGTGCAGGAGTGTCGATGCAGGAGTGTCGATGCAGGAGTGTCGATGCAGGAGTGTCGATGCAGGAGTGTCGATGCAGGAGAGTCAATGCAGGAGAGTTAATGCAGGAGAGTAAAAGCAGGAGAGTAAAAGCAGGAGAGTCAATGCAGGATTCTAACAGCAGGAGAGTCAAAGCAGGAATCTAACAGCATGAGAGTCAAAACAGGAGAGTCAAAGCAGGAGAGTCAAAGCAGGAGAGTCAAAGCAGGAGAGTCAATGCAGGAGTCTGACAGCAGGAGAGTCAAAGCAGGACTCGAACAGCAGGAGAGTCAATGCAGGAGAGTCAATGCAGGAGAGTCAAAGCAGGAGAGTCAAAGCAGGAGAGTCAAAGCAGGAGATTCAATGCAGGAGAGTCAATGCAGGAGAGTCAATGCAGGAGAGTCAATGCAGGAGAGTCAATGCAGGAGAGTCAATGCAGGAGAGTCAAAGCAGGAGAGTCAAAGCAGGAGTGTCAAAGCAGGAGTGTCAAAGCAGGAGTCTAACAGCAGGAGAGTCAATGCAGGAGAGTCAATGCAGGAGAGTCAAAGGAGGCGAGTCAATGCAGGAGTCTTACAGCACGAGTGTAAAAGCAGGAGAGTCAAAGCAGGAGTGTCAAGGCAGGTGTCTAACAGCAGGAGAGTCAAAGCAGGAGAGTCAAAGCAGGAGTCAAAGGAGGAGAGTCAATGCAGGAGTGTTACAGCACGAGTGTCAAAGCAGGAGAGTCAAAGCAGGAGTGTCAAAGAAGGTGTCTAACAGCAGGAGAGTCAAAGCAGGAGTCTAACAGCAGGAGAGTCAAAGCAGGAGTCTAACAGCAGGAGAGTCAAAGCAGGAGTCTAACAGCAGGAGATTCAATGCAGGCGAGTTAATGCAGGAGAGTCAAAGGAGGAGTCAAAATGCACGAGAGTCAGAGCAGGAGAGTCGATGCAGGAGAGTCAAAGCAGGAGTCCAACAGCAGGAGAGTCAAAGGAGGTGCCTAACAGCAGGAGAGTCAAAGCAGGAGTCTAACAGCAGGAGTCTAACAGCAGGAGTCTAACAGCAGGAGTCTAACAGCAGGAGTCTAACAGCAGGAGAGTCAAAGCAGGAGAGTCAAAGAAGGAGAGTCAAAGCAGGAGAGTCAAAGCAGGAGAGTCAATGCAGGAGAGTCAATGCAGGAGAGTCAATGCAGGAGAGTCAATGCAGGTGTCTCACAGCGGGAGAATCAAAGCGGGAGAGTCAATGCGGGAGAGTCAATGCGGGAGAGTCAATGCAGGAGAGTCAATGCAGGAGTCTAACAGCAGGAGAGTCAAAGCAGGAGAGTCAAAGCAGGAGAGTCAAAGCAGGAGTCTAACAGCAGGAGAGTCAAAGCAGGAGACTAACAGCAGGAGAGTCAAAGCAGGAGTGTCGATGCAGGAGTGTCGATGCAGGAGTGTCGATGCAGGAGTGTCGATGCAGGAGTGTCGATGCAGGAGTGTCGATGCAGGAGTGTCGATGCAGGAGTGTCGATGCAGGAGAGTCAATGCAGGAGAGTCAAAACAGGGGAGTTAATGCAGGAGTGTCAATGCAGGAGAGTTAATGCAGGAGAGTCAAAGCAGGAGAGTCAAAGCAGGAGAGTCAAAGCAGGAGAGTCAAAGCAGGAGAGTCAAAGCAGGAGAGTCAAAGCAGGAGAGTCAAATCAGGAGAGTCAAAGCAGGAGAGTCAAAGCAGGAGAGTCAAAGCAGGAGAGTCAAAGCAGGAGAGTCAATGCAGGAGAGTCAATGCAGGAGTCTTACAGCACGAGTGTCAAAGTAGGAGAGTCAAAGCAGGAGTGTCAAAGCAGGAGTCTAACAGCAGGAGAGTCAATGCAGGAGAGTCAAAGGAGGCGAGTCAATGCAGGAGTCTTACAGCACGAGTGTCAAAGCAGGAGAGTCAAAGCAGGAGTGTCAAGGCAGGTGTCTAACAGCAGGAGAGTCAAAGCAGGAGTCTAACAGCAGGAGAGTCAAAGCAGGAGTCAAAGGAGGAGAGTCAATGCAGGAGTCTAACAGCAGGAGAGTCAATGCAGGAGAGTCAATGCAGGAGAGTCAAAGGAGGCGAGTCAATGCAGGAGTCTTACAGCACGAGTGTCAAAGCAGGAGAGTCAAAGCAGGAGTGTCAAGGCAGGTGTCTAACAGCAGGAGAGTCAAAGCAGGTGTCTAACAGCAGGAGATTCAATGCAGGCGAGTCAATGCAGGAGAGTTCATGCAGGAGAGTCAAAGGAGGAGTCCAAATGCACGAGAGTCAGAGCAGGAGAGTCGATGCAGGAGAGTCAAAGGAGGTGTCTAACAGCAGGAGAGTCAAAGCAGGAGTCTAACAGCAGGAGTCTAACAGCAGGAGTCTAACAGCAGGAGTCTAACAGCAGGAGAGTCAAAGCAGGAGAGTCAAAGCAGGAGAGTCAAAGCAGGAGAGTCAAAGCAGGAGAGTCAATGCAGGAGAGTCAATGCAGGAGAGTCAATGCAGGTGTCTCACAGCGGGAGAGTCAAAGCGGGAGAGTCAAAGCGGGAGGGTCAATGCAGGAGAGTCAATGCAGGAGAGTCAATGCAGGAGTCTAACAGCAGTAGAGTCAAAGCAGGAGAGTCAAAGCAGCAGAGTCAAAGCAGGAGAGTCAAAGCAGGAGTCTAACCGCAGGAGAGTCAAAGCAGGAGAGTTAATGCAGGAGACTAACAGCAGGAGTGTCGATGCAGGAGTGTCGATGCAGGAGTGTCGATGCAGGAGTGTCGATGCAGGAGTATCGATGCAGGAGAGTCAATGCAGGAGAGTCAAAACAGGGGAGTTAATGCAGGAGTGTCAATGCAGGAGAGTTAATGCAGGAGAGTCAAAGCAGGAGAGTCAAAGCAGGAGAGTCAAAGCAGGAGAGTCAAAGCAGGAGAGTCAAAGCAGGAGAGTCAAAGCAGGAGAGTCAATGCAGGAGAGTCAAAGCAGGAGAGTCAAAGCAGCAGAGTCAAAGCAGGAGAGTGAAAGCAGGAGTCTAACCGCAGGAGAGTCAAAGCAGGAGAGTTAATGCAGGAGACTAACAGCAGGAGTGTCGATGCAGGAGTGTCGATGCAGGAGTGTCGATGCAGGAGTGTCGATGCAGGAGAGTCAAAGCAGGAGAGTCAAAGCAGGAGAGTCAAAGCAGGAGAGTCAATGCAGGAGAGTCAATGCAGGAGAGTCAATGCAGGAGAGTCAATGCAGGTGTCTCACAGCGGGAGAATCAAAGCGGGAGAGTCAATGCGGGAGAGTCAATGCGGGAGAGTCAATGCGGGAGAGTCAATGCAGGAGAGTCAATGCAGGAGTCTAACAGCAGGAGAGTCAAAGCAGGAGAGTCAAAGCAGGAGAGTCAAAGCAGGTGTCTCACAGCGGGAGAATCAAAGCGGGAGAGTCAATGCGGGAGAGTCAATGCGGGAGAGTCAATGCAGGAGAGTCAATGCAGGAGAGTCAATGCAGGAGTCTAACAGCAGGAGAGTCAAAGCAGGAGAGTCAAAGCAGGAGAGTCAAAGCAGGAGAGTCAAAGCAGGAGTCTAACAGCAGGAGAGTCAAAGCAGGAGACTAACAGCAGGAGAGTCAAAGCAGGAGTGTCGATGCAGGAGTGTCGATGCAGGAGTGTCGATGCAGGAGTGTCGATGCAGGAGTGTCGATGCAGGAGTGTCGATGCAGGAGTGTCGATGCAGGAGAGTCAATGCAGGAGAGTCAATGCAGGAGTGTCGATGCAGGAGAGTCAAAACAGGGGAGTTAATGCAGGAGTGTCAATGCAGGAGAGTTAATGCAGGAGAGTCAAAGCAGGAGAGTCAAAGCAGGAGAGTCAAAGCAGGAGAGTCAAAGCAGGAGAGTCAAAGCAGGAGAGTCAATGCAGGAGAGTCAATGCAGGAGAGTCAATGCAGGAGTCTTACAGCACGAGTGTCAAAGCAGGAGTGTCAAAGCAGGAGAGTCAAAGCAGGAGTGTCAAAGCAGGAGTCTAACAGCAGGAGAGTCAATGCAGGAGAGTCAATGCAGGAGAGTCAAAGGAGGCGAGTCAATGCAGGAGTCTTACAGCACGAGTGTCAAAGCAGGAGAGTCAAAGCAGGAGTGTCAAGGCAGGTGTCTAACAGCAGGAGAGTCAAAGCAGGAGTCTAACAGCAGGAGAGTCAAAGCAGGAGTCAAAGGAGGAGAGTCAATGCAGGAGTCTAACAGCAGGAGAGTCAATGCAGGAGAGTCAATGCAGGAGAGTCAAAGGAGGCGAGTCAATGCAGGAGTCTTACAGCACGAGTGTCAAAGCAGGAGAGTCAAAGCAGGAGTGTCAAGGCAGGTGTCTAACAGCAGGAGAGTCAAAGCAGGAGTCTAACAGCAGGAGAGTCAAAGCAGGAGTGTCAAAGCAGGAGTCTAACAGCAGGAGAGTCAATGCAGGAGAGTCAATGCAGGAGAGTCAAAGGAGGCGAGTCAATGCAGGAGTCTTACAGCACGAGTGTCAAAGCAGGAGTCTAACAGCAGGAGAGTCAAAGCAGGTGTCTAACAGCAGGAGAGTCAAAGCAGGAGTCTAACAGCAGGTGAGTCAATGCAGACGAGTTAATGCAGGAGAGTCAAAGCAGGAGTCTAACAGCAGGAGAGTCAAAGCAGGAGATTTAATGCAGGAGAGTCAAAGGAGGAGTCCAAATGCACGAGAGTCAGAGCAGGAGAGTCGATGCAGGAGAATCAAAGCAGGAGTCCAACAGCAGGAGAGTCAAAGGAGGTGTCTAACAGCAGGAGAGTCAAAGCAGGAGTCTAACAGCAGGAGTCAAACAGCAGGAGTCAAACAGCAGGAGTCAAACAGCAGGAGTCAAACAGCAGGAGTCCAACAGCAGGAGAGTCAAAGGAGGAGAGTCAATGCAGGAGTGTTACAGCACGAGTGTCAAAGCAGGAGTGTCAAAGAAGGTGTCTAACAGCAGGAGAGTCAAAGCAGGAGTCTAACAGCAGGAGAGTCAAAGCAGGAGTCTAACAGCAGGAGATTCAATGCAGGCGAGTTAATGCAGGAGAGTCAAAGGAGGAGTCCAAATGCACGAGAGTCAGAGCAGGAGAGTCGATGCAGGAGAGTCAAAGCAGGAGTCCAACAGCAGGAGAGTCAAAGGAGGTGCCTAACAGCAGGAGAGTCAAAGCAGGAGTCTAACAGCAGGAGTCTAAAAGCAGGAGTCTAAAAGCAGGAGTCTAAAAGCAGGAGTCTAAAAGCAGGAGTCTAACAGCAGGAGAGTCAAAGCAGGAGAGTCAAAGCAGGAGAGTCAAAGCAGGAGAGTCAAAGCAGGAGAGTCAAAGCAGGAGAGTCAAAGCAGGAGAGTCAATGCAGGAGAGTCAATGCAGGAGAGTCAATGCAGGAGAGTCAATGCAGGAGAGTCAAAGCAGGAGTCTTACAGCACGAGTGTCAAAGCAGGAGAGTCAAAGCAGGAGTGTCAAAGCAGGAGTCCAACAGCAGGAGAGTCAATGGAGGCGAGTCAATGCAGGAGTCTTACAGTACGAGTGTCAAAGCAGGAGAGTCAAAGCAGGAGTGTCAAAGCAGGTGTCTAACAGCAGGAGAGTCAAAGCAGGAGTCTAACAGCAGGAGAGTCAAAGCAGGAGTCAAAGAAGGAGAGTGAATGCAGGAGTGTTACAGCACGAGTGTCTATGCAGGAGAGTCAAAGCAGGAGTGTCAAAGAAGGTGTCTAACAGCAGGAGAGTCAAAGCAGGAGTCTAACAGCAGGAGAGTCAAAGCAGGTGTCGAACAGCAGGAGAGTCAAAGCAGGAGTCTAACAGCAGGAGAGTCAATGCCGGCGAGTCAATGCAGGAGAGTCAGAGCAGGCGAGTCAATGCAGGAGAGTCAAAGCAGGAGTCAAAGCAAGAGTCTAACAGCACGAGAGTCAAAGCAGGAGTCTAACAGCATGAGAATCAAAGCAGGATTCTAACAGCAGGCGAGTCAATGCAGGAGAGTCACTGCACGAGAGTCAAAGCACGAGAGTCAAATCTGGAGAGTCAAATCAGGAGAGTCAAATCAGGAGAGTCAAATCTGGAGAGTCAAATCTGGAGAGTCAAATCTGGAGAGTCAAATCAGGAGAGTCAAATCAGGAGAGTCAAATCAGGAGAGTCAAATCAGGAGAGTCAAATCAGGAGAGTCAAATCAGGAGAGTCAAATCAGGAGAGTCAAATCAGGAGAGTCAAAGCAGGAGAGTCAAAGCAGGAGAGTCAAAGCAGGAGAGTCAAAGCAGGAGAGTCAAAGCAGGAGAGTCAAAGCAGGAGAGTCAAAGCAGGACTCGAACAGCAGGAGAGTCAATGCAGGAGAGTCAATGCAGGAGAGTCAATGCAGGAGAGTCAATGCAGGAGAGTCAATGCAGGAGAGTCAAAGCAGGAGAGTCAATGCAGGAGAGTCAATGCAGGAGAGTCAATGCAGGAGAGTCAATGCAGGAGTCTTACAGCACGAGTGTCAAAGCAGGAGAGTCAAAGCAGGAGTGTCAAAGCAGGAGTGTCAAAGCAGGAGTGTCAAAGCAGGAGTGTCAAAGCAGGAGCCTAACAGCAGGAGAGTCAATGCAGGAGAGTCAATGCAGGAGAGTCAATGCAGGAGAGTCAATGCAGGAGAGTCAAAGGAGGCGAGTCAATGCAGGAGTCTTACAGCACGAGTGTCAAAGCAGGAGTGTTACAGCACGAGTGTCAAAGCAGGAGAGTCAACGCAGGAGTGTCAAAGAAGGTGTCTAACAGCAGGAGAGTCAAAGCAGGAGTCTAACAGCAGGAGAGTTAATGCAGGAGAGTTAATGGAGGAGAGTCAGAGCAGGTGAGTCAATGCAGGAGTCTAACAGCATGAGAGTCAAAGCAGGAGAGTTAATGCAGGAGAGTCAAAGGAGGAGTCTAAATGCACGAGAGTCAGAGCAGGAGAGTCGATGCAGGAGAGTCAAAGCAGGAGTGTCGATGCAGGAGTGTCGATGCAGGAGTGTCGATGCAGGAGTGTCGATGCAGGAGTGTCGATGCAGGAGTGTCGATGCAGGAGAGTCAATGCAGGAGAGTTAATGCAGGAGTCTAACAGCAGGAGAGTCAAAGCAGTAGAGTTAATGCAGGATTCTAACAGCAGGAGAGTCAAAGCAGGAATCTAACAGCACGAGAGTCAAAGCAGGAGAGTCAAAGCAGGAGAGTCAAAGCAGGAGAGTCAAAGCAGGAGAGTCAAAGCAGGAGAGTCAAAGCAGGAGAGTCAAAGCAGGAGAGTCAATGCAGGAGTCTGACAGCAGGAGAGTCAAAGCAGGACTCTAACAGCAGGAGAGTCAATGCAGGAGAGTCAATGCAGGAGAGTCAATGCAGGAGTCTGACAGCAGGAGAGTCAAAGCAGGAGAGTCAATGCAGGAGAGTCAATGCAGGAGAGTCAATGCAGGAGAGTCAATGCAGGAGAGTCAAAGCAGGCGTCTTACAGCAGGAGTGTCAAAGCAGGAGAGTCAAAGCAGGAGTGTCAAAGCAGGAGTCTAACAGCAGGAGAGTCAATGCAGGAGAGTCAATTCAGGAGAGTCAAAGGAGGCGAGTCAATGCAGGAGTCTTGCAGCACGAGTGTCAAAGCAGGAGAGTCAAAGCAGGAGTGTCAAAGCAGGTGTCTAACAGCAGGAGAGTCAAAGCAGGAGTCTAACAGCAGGAGAGTCAAAGCAGGAGTCAAAGGAGGAGAGTGAATGCAGGAGTGTTACAGCACGAGTGTCAAAGCAGGAGAGTCAAAGCAGGAGTGTCAAAGAAGGTGTCTAACAGCAGGAGAGTCAAAGCAGGAGTCTAACAGCAGGAGAGTCAAAGCAGGTGTCTAACAGCAGGAGAGTCAAAGCAGGAGTCTAACAGCAGGAGAGTCAAAGCAGGTGTCTAACAGCAGGAGAGTCAAAGCAGGAGTCTAACAGCAGGAGAGTTAATGCAGGAGAGTCAAAGCAGGAGTCTAACAGCAGGAGAGTTAATGCAGGAGAGTTAATGCAGGAGAGTCAGAGCAGGCGAGTCAATGCAGGAGAGTCAAAGCAGGAGTCTTACAGCACGAGTGTCAAAGCAGGAGAGTCAAAGCAGGAGTGTCAAAGCAGGAGTCCAACAGCAGGAGAGTCAATGGAGGCGAGTCAATGCAGGAGTCTTACAGCAGGAGAATCAATGCAGGCGAGTCAATGCAGGAGAGTCAGAGCAGGCGAGTCAATGCAGGAGAGTCAAAGCAGGAGTCAAAGCAAGAGTCTAACAGCACGAGAGTCAAAGCAGGAGTCTAACAGCAGGAGAGTCAAAGCAGGAGTCTAACAGCATGAGAATCAAAGCAGGATTCTAACAGCAGGCGAGTCAATGCAGGAGAGTCACTGCACGAGAGTCACTGCACGAGAGTCACTGCACGAGAGTCACTGCACGAGAGTCACTGCACGAGAGTCACTGCACGAGAGTCACTGCACGAGAGTCAAATCAGGAGAGTCAAATCAGGAGAGTCAAATCAGGAGAGTCAAATCAGGAGAGTCAAATCAGGAGAGTCAAATCAGGAGAGTCAATGCAGGAGAGTCAATGCAGGAGAGTCAATGCAGGAGAGTCAATGCAGGAGAGTCAAAGCAGGAGAGTCAAAGCAGGAGAGTCAAAGCAGGAGAGTCAATGCAGGAGAGTCAATGCAGGAGAGTCAATGCAGGAGAGTCAATGCAGGAGAGTCAATGCAGGAGAGTCAAAGCAGGAGTCTTACAGCACGAGTGTCAAAGCAGGAGAGTCAAAGCAGGAGTGTCAAAGCAGGAGTCTAACAGCAGGAGAGTCAATGCAGGAGAGTCAATGCAGGAGAGTCAATGCAGGAGAGTCAATGCAGGAGAGTCAATGCAGGAGAGTCAAAGCAGGTGTCTAACAGCAGGAGAGTCAAAGCAGGAGTCTAACAGCAGGAGTCAAAGGAGGAGAGTGAATGCAGGAGTGTTACAGCACGAGTGTCAAAGCAGGAGAGTCAAAGCAGGAGTGTCAAAGAAGGTGTCTAACAGCAGGAGAGTCAAAGCAGGAGTCTAACAGCAGGAGAGTCAAAGCAGGTGTCTAACAGCAGGAGAGTCAAAGCAGGACTCTAACAGCAGGAGAGTCAAAGCAGGTGTCTAACAGCAGGAGAGTCAAAGCAGGAGTCTAACAGCAGGAGAGTTAATGCAGGAGAGTCAAAGCAGGAGTCTAACAGCAGGAGAGTTAATGCAGGAGAGTTAATGCAGGAGAGTCAGAGCAGGCGAGTCAATGCAGGAGAGTCAAAGCAGGAGTCTTACAGCACGAGTGTCAAAGCAGGAGAGTCAAAGCAGGAGTGTCAAAGCAGGAGTCCAACAGCAGGAGAGTCAATGGAGGCGAGTCAATGCAGGAGTCTTACAGCAGGAGAGTCAATGCAGGCGAGTCAATGCAGGAGAGTCAGAGCAGGCGAGTCAATGCAGGAGAGTCAAAGCAGGAGTCAAAGCAAGAGTCTAACAGCACGAGAGTCAAAGCAGGAGTCTAACAGCAGGAGAGTCAAAGCAGGAGTCTAACAGCATGAGAATCAAAGCAGGATTCTAACAGCAGGCGAGTCAATGCAGGAGAGTCACTGCACGAGAGTCACTGCACGAGAGTCACTGCACGAGAGTCACTGCACGAGAGTCACTGCACGAGAGTCACTGCACGAGAGTCACTGCACGAGAGTCACTGCACGAGAGTCACTGCACGAGAGTCACTGCACGAGAGTCACTGCACGAGAGTCAAATCAGGAGAGTCAAATCAGGAGAGTCAAATCAGGAGAGTCAATGCAGGAGAGTCAATGCAGGAGAGTCAATGCAGGAGAGTCAATGCAGGAGAGTCAAAGCAGGAGAGTCAATGCAGGAGAGTCAATGCAGGAGAGTCAATGCAGGAGAGTCAATGCAGGAGAGTCAATGCAGGAGAGTCAATGCAGGAGAGTCAATGCAGGAGACTCAATGCAGGAGAGTCAATGCAGGAGAGTCAATGCAGGAGAGTCAATGCAGGAGAGTCAAAGCAGGAGTGTCAAAGAAGGTGTCTAACAGCAGGAGAGTCAAAGCAGGTGTCTAACAGCAGGAGAGTCAAAGCAGGAGTCTAACAGCAGGAGAGTCAAAGCAGGTGTCTAACAGCAGGAGAGTCAAAGCAGGAGTCTAACAGCAGGAGAGTTAATGCAGGAGAGTCAAAGCAGGAGTCTAACAGCAGGAGAGTTAATGCAGGAGAGTTAATGCAGGAGAGTCAGAGCAGGCGAGTCAATGCAGGAGAGTCAAAGCAGGAGAGTCAAAGCAGGAGTCTTACAGCACGAGTGTCAAAGCAGGAGAGTCAAAGCAGGAGTGTCAAAGCAGGAGTCCAACAGCAGGAGAGTCAATGGAGGCGAGTCAATGCAGGAGTCTTACAGCACGAGTGTCAAAGCAGGAGAGTCAAAGCAGGAGTGTCAAAGCAGGTGTCTAACAGCAGGAGAGTCAAAGCAGGAGTCTAACAGCAGGAGAGTCAAAGCAGGAGTCAAAGGAGGAGAGTGAATGCAGGAGTGTTACAGCACGAGTGTCTAAGCAGGAGAGTCAGAGCAGGCGAGTCAATGCAGGAGAGTCAAAGCAGGAGTCAAAGCAAGAGTCTAACAGCACGAGAGTCAAAGCAGGAGTCTAACAGCAGGAGAGTCAAAGCAGGAGTCTAACAGCATGAGAATCAAAGCAGGATTCTAACAGCAGGCGAGTCAATGCAGGAGAGTCACTGCACGAGAGTCAAAGCACGAGAGTCAAAGCTGGAGAGTCAAATCTGGAGAGTCAAATCAGCAGAGTCAAAGCAGGAGAGTCAAAGCAGGAGAGTGAAAGCAGGAGAGTCAAAGCAGGAGAGTCAAAGCAGGAGAGTCAATGCAGGAGAGTCAATGCAGGTGTCTCACAGCGGGAGAGTCAATGCGGGAGAGTCAATGCGGGAGAGTCAATGCGGGAGAGTCAATGAAGGAGAGTCAATGCAGGAGAGTCAATGCAGGAGTCTAACAGCAGGAGAGTCAAAGCAGGAGAATCAATGCAGGAGAGTCAATGCAGGAGAGTCAATGCAGGAGAGTCAATGCAGGAGAGTCAATGCAGGAGAGTCAAAGCAGGAGTCTTACAGCACGAGTGTCAAAGCAGGAGAGTCAAAGCAGGAGTGTCAAAGCAGGAGTGTCAAAGCAGGAGTGTCAAAGCAGGAGTGTCAAAGCAGGAGTCTAACAGCAGGAGAGTCAATGCAGGAGAGTCAATGCAGGAGAGTCAATGCAGGAGAGTCAATGCAGGAGTCTTACAGCACGAGTGTCAAAGCAGGAGTGTTACAGCATGAGTGTCAAAGCAGGAGAGTCAATGCAGGAGTGTCAAAGAAGGTGTCTAACAGCAGGAGAGTCAAAGCAGGTGTCTAACAGCAGGAGAGTCAAAGCAGGAGTCTAACAGCAGGAGAGTTAATGCAGGAGAGTCAAAGCAGGAGTCTAACAGCAGGAGAGTTAATGCAGGAGAGTTAATGCAGGAGAGTCAGAGCAGGCGAGTCAATGCAGGAGAGTCAAAGCAGGAGAGTCAAAGCAGGAGTCTTACAGCACGAGTGTCAAAGCAGGAGAGTCAAAGCAGGAGTGTCAAAGCAGGAGTCCAACAGCAGGAGAGTCAATGGAGGCGAGTCAATGCAGGAGTCTTACAGCACGAGTGTCAAAGCAGGAGAGTCAAAGCAGGAGTGTCAAAGCAGGTGTCTAACAGCAGGAGAGTCAAAGCAGGAGTCTAACAGCAGGAGAGTCAAAGCAGGAGTCAAAGGAGGAGAGTGAATGCAGGAGTGTTACAGCACGAGTGTCTAAGCAGGAGAGTCAGAGCAGGCGAGTCAATGCAGGAGAGTCAAAGCAGGAGTCAAAGCAAGAGTCTAACAGCACGAGAGTCAAAGCAGGAGTCTAACAGCAGGAGAGTCAAAGCAGGAGTCTAACAGCATGAGAATCAAAGCAGGATTCTAACAGCAGGCGAGTCAATGCAGGAGAGTCACTGCACGAGAGTCAAAGCACGAGAGTCAAAGCTGGAGAGTCAAATCTGGAGAGTCAAATCAGCAGAGTCAAAGCAGGAGAGTCAAAGCAGGAGAGTGAAAGCAGGAGAGTCAAAGCAGGAGAGTCAAAGCAGGAGAGTCAATGCAGGAGAGTCAATGCAGGTGTCTCACAGCGGGAGAGTCAATGCGGGAGAGTCAATGCGGGAGAGTCAATGCGGGAGAGTCAATGCGGGAGAGTCAATGAAGGAGAGTCAATGCAGGAGAGTCAATGCAGGAGTCTAACAGCAGGAGAGTCAAAGCAGGAGAATCAATGCAGGAGAGTCAATGCAGGAGAGTCAATGCAGGAGAGTCAATGCAGGAGAGTCAATGCAGGAGAGTCAAAGCAGGAGTCTTACAGCACGAGTGTCAAAGCAGGAGAGTCAAAGCAGGAGTGTCAAAGCAGGAGTGTCAAAGCAGGAGTGTCAAAGCAGGAGTGTCAAAGCAGGAGTCTAACAGCAGGAGAGTCAATGCAGGAGAGTCAATGCAGGAGAGTCAATGCAGGAGAGTCAATGCAGGAGTCTTACAGCACGAGTGTCAAAGCAGGAGTGTTACAGCATGAGTGTCAAAGCAGGAGAGTCAATGCAGGAGTGTCAAAGAAGGTGTCTAACAGCAGGAGAGTCAAAGCAGGAGTCTAACAGCAGGAGAGTTAATGCAGGAGAGTTAATGGAGGAGAGTCAGAGCAGGTGAGTCAATGCAGGAGAGTCAAAGCAGGAGAGTCAAAGCAGGAGTCTAACAGCATGAGAGTCAAAGCAGGAGAGTTAATGCAGGAGAGTCAAAGGAGGAGTCTAAATGCACGAGAGTCAGAGCAGGAGAGTCGATGCAGGAGAGTCAAAGCAGGAGTGTCGATGCAGGAGTGTCGATGCAGGAGTGTCGATGCAGGAGTGTCGATGCAGGAGAGTCAATGCAGGAGAGTTAATGCAGGAGTCTAACAGCAGGAGAGTCAAAGCAGTAGAGTTAATGCAGGATTCTAACAGCAGGAGAGTCAAAGCAGGAATCTAACAGCACGAGAGTCAAAGCAGGAGAGTCAAAGCAGGAGAGTCAAAGCAGGAGAGTCAATGCAGGAGTCTGACAGCAGGAGAGTCAAAGCAGGACTCTAACAGCAGGAGAGTCAATGCAGGAGAGTCAATGCAGGAGAGTCAAAGCAGGAGAGTCAAAGCAGGAGAGTCAAAGCAGGAGAGTCAAAGCAGGAGAGTCAATGCAGGAGTCTGACAGCAGGAGAGTCAAAGCAGGAGAGTCAAAGCAGGAGAGTCAAAGCAGGAGAGTCAAAGCAGGAGAGTCAATGCAGGAGAGTCAATGCAGGAGAGTCAATGCAGGAGAATCAATGCAGGAGAGTCAATGCAGGAGAGTCAATGCAGGAGAGTCAATGCAGGAGAGTCAATGCAGGAGAGTCAATGCAGGAGAGTCAAAGCAGGCGTCTTACAGCAGGAGTGTCAAAGCAGGAGAGTCAAAGCAGGAGTGTCAAAGCAGGAGTCTAACAGCAGGAGAGTCAATGCAGGAGAGTCAATGCAGGAGAGTCAAAGGAGGCGAGTCAATGCAGGAGTCTTGCAGCACGAGTGTCAAAGCAGGAGAGTCAAAGCAGGAGTGTCAAAGCAGGTGTCTAACAGCAGGAGAGTCAAAGCAGGAGTCTAACAGCAGGAGAGTCAAAGCAGGAGTCAAAGGAGGAGAGTGAATGCAGGAGTGTTACAGCACGAGTGTCAAAGCAGGAGAGTCAAAGCAGGAGTGTCAAAGAAGGTGTCTAACAGCAAGAGAGTCAAAGCAGGAGTCTAACAGCACGAGAGTCAAAGCAGGTGTCTAACAGCAGGAGAGTTAATGCAGGAGAGTTAATGCAGGAGAGTCAGAGCAGGAGTCAAAGGAGGAGAGTGAATGCAGGAGTGTTACAGCACGAGTGTCAAAGCAGGAGAGTCAAAGCAGGAGTGTCAAAGAAGGTGTCTAACAGCAAGAGAGTCAAAGCAGGAGTCTTACAGCACGAGTGTCAAAGCAGGAGAGTCAAAGCAGGAGTGTCAAAGCAGGAGAGTCAAAGCAGGAGTGTCAAAGCAGGAGTCCAACAGCAGGAGAGTCAATGGAGGCGAGTCAATGCAGGAGTCTTACAGCACGAGTGTCAAAGCAGGAGAGTCAAAGCAGGAGTGTCAAAGCAGGTGTCTAACAGCAGGAGAGTCAAAGCAGGAGTCAAAGGAGGAGAGTGAATGCAGGAGTGTTACAGCACGAGTGTCTAAGCAGGAGAGTCAAAGCAGGAGTGTCAAAGAAGGTGTCTAACAGCAGGAGAGTCAAAGCAGGAGTCTAACAGCAGGAGAGTCAAAGCAGGTGTCTAACAGCAGGAGAGTCAAAGCAGGTGTCTAACAGCAGGAGAGTCAAAGCAGGAGTCTAACAGCAGGAGAGTCAATGCAGGCGAGTCAATGCAGGAGAGTCAGAGCAGGCGAGTCAATGCAGGAGAGTCAAAGCAGGAATCAAAGCAAGAGTCTAACAGCACGAGAGTCAAAGCAGGAGTCTAACAGCAGGAGAGTCAAAGCAGGAGTCTAACAGCAGGCGAGTCAATGCAGGAGAGTCACTGCACGAGAGTCACTGCACGAGAGTCACTGCACGAGAGTCACTGCACGAGAGTCACTGCACGAGAGTCACTGCACGAGAGTCACTGCACGAGAGTCAAAGCTGGAGAGTCAAATCAGGAGAGTCAAATCAGGAGAGTCAAATCAGGAGAGTCAAATCAGGACAGTCAAATCAGGAGAGTCAAATCAGGAGAGTCAATGCAGGAGAGTCAATGCAGGAGAGTCAATGCAGGAGAGTCAATGCAGGAGAGTCAATGCAGGAGAGTCAATGCAGGAGAGTCAAAGCAGGAGAGTCAATGCAGGAGAGTCAATGCAGGAGAGTCAATGCAGGAGAGTCAATGCAGGAGAGTCAATGCAGGAGAGTCAATGCAGGAGAGTCAATGCAGGAGAGTCAATGCAGGAGACTCAATGCAGGAGAGTCAATGCAGGAGAGTCAATGCAGGAGAGTCAATGCAGGAGAGTCAAAGCAGGAGTCTTACAGCACGAGTGTCAAAGCAGGAGAGTCAAAGCAGGAGAGTCAAAGCAGGAGTGTCAAAGCAGGAGTGTCAAAGCAGGAGTCTAACAGCAGGAGAGTCAATGCAGGAGAGTCAATGCAGGAGAGTCAATGCAGGAGAGTCAAAGGAGGCGAGTCAATGCAGGAGTCTTGCAGCACGAGTGTCAAAGCAGGAGAGTCAAAGCAGGAGTGTCAAAGCAGGTGTCTAACAGCAGGAGAGTCAAAGCAGGAGTCTAACAGCAGGAGAGTCAAAGCAGGAGTCAAAGGAGGAGAGTGAATGCAGGAGTGTTACAGCACGAGTGTCAAAGCAGGAGAGTCAAAGCAGGAGTCTAACAGCAGGAGAGTCAAAGCAGGAGTCTAACAGCAGGAGAGTCAAAGCAGGTGTCTAACAGCAGGAGAGTCAAAGCAGGAGTCTAACAGCAGGAGAGTTAATGCAGGAGAGTCAAAGCAGGAGTCTAACAGCAGGAGAGTTAATGCAGGAGAGTGAATGCAGGAGAGTCAGAGCAGGCGAGTCAATGCAGGAGAGTCAAAGCAGGAGTCTTACAGCACGAGTGTCAAAGCAGGAGAGTCAAAGCAGGAGTGTCAAAGCAGGAGTCCAACAGCAGGAGAGTCAATGGAGGCGAGTCAATGCAGGAGTCTTAAAGCACGAGTGTCAAAGCAGGAGAGTCAAAGCAGGAGTGTCAAAGCAGGTGTCTAACAGCAGGAGAGTCAAAGCAGGAGTCTAACAGCAGGAGAGTCAAAGCAGGAGTCAAAGGAGGAGAGTGAATGCAGGAGTGTTACAGCACGAGTGTCTAAGCAGGAGAGTCAAAGCAGGAGTGTCAAAGAAGGTGTCTAACAGCAGGAGAGTCAAAGCAGGAGTCTAACAGCAGGAGAGTCAAAGCAGGTGTCTAACAGCAGGAGAGTCAAAGCAGGAGTCTAACAGCAGGAGAGTCAATGCAGGCGAGTCAATGCAGGAGATTCAGAGCAGGCGAGTCAATGCAGGAGAGTCAAAGCAGGAGTCAAAGCAAGAGTCTAACAGCACGAGAGTCAAAGCAGGAGTCTAACAGCAGGAGAGTCAAAGCAGGAGTCTAACAGCATGAGAATCAAAGCAGGATTCTAACAGCAGGCGAGTCAATGCAGGAGAGTCACTGCACGAGAGTCAAAGCACGAGAGTCAAAGCTGGAGAGTCAAAGCTGGAGAGTCAAAGCTGGAGAGTCAAATCAGGAGAGTCAAATCAGGAGAGTCAAAGCAGGAGAGTCAAAGCAGGAGAGTCAAAGCAGGAGAGTCAAAGCAGGAGAGTCAAAGCAGGAGAGTCAAAGCAGGACTCTAACAGCAGGAGAGTCAATGCAGGAGAGTCAATGCAGGAGAGTCAATGCAGGAGAGTCAATGCAGGAGAGTCAATGCAGGAGAGTCAAAGCAGGAGAGTCAATGCAGGAGAGTCAATGCAGGAGAGTCAATGCAGGAGAGTCAATGCAGGAGAGTCAATGCAGGAGTCTTACAGCACGAGTGTCAAAGCAGGAGAGTCAAAGCAGGAGTGTCAAAGCAGGAGTGTCAAAGCAGGAGTGTCAAAGCAGGAGTCTAACAGCAGGAGAGTCAATGCAGGAGAGTCAATGCAGGAGAGTCAATGCAGGAGAGTCAATGCAGGAGAGTCAAAGGAGGCGAGTCAATGCAGGAGTCTTACAGCACGAGTGTCAAAGCAGGAGTGTTACAGCACGAGTGTCAAAGCAGGAGAGTCAATGCAGGAGTGTCAAAGAAGGTGTCTAACAGCAGGAGAGTCAAAGCAGGAGTCTAACAGCAGGAGAGTTAATGCAGGAGAGTTAATGGAGGAGAGTCAGAGCAGGTGAGTCAATGCAGGAGAGTCAAAGCAGGAGAGTCAAAGCAGGAGTCTAACAGCATGAGAGTCAAAGCAGGAGAGTTAATGCAGGAGAGTCAAAGGAGGAGTCTAAATGCACGAGAGTCAGAGCAGGAGAGTCGATGCAGGAGAGTCGATGCAGGAGAGTCAAAGCAGGAGTGTCGATGCAGGAGTGTCGATGCAGGAGTGTCGATGCAGGAGAGTCAATGCAGGAGAGTTAATGCAGGAGTCTAACAGCAGGAGAGTCAAAGCAGTAGAGTTAATGCAGGATTCTAACAGCAGGAGAGTCAAAGCAGGAATCTAACAGCACGAGAGTCAAAGCAGGAGAGTCAAAGCAGGAGAGTCAAAGCAGGAGAGTCAAAGCAGGAGAGTCAAAGCAGGAGAGTCAAAGCAGGAGAGTCAAAGCAGGAGAGTCAATGCAGGAGTCTGACAGCAGGAGAGTCAATGCAGGAGAGTCAATGCAGGAGAGTCAATGCAGGAGAGTCACAGCAGGAGAGTCAAAGCAGGAATCTAACAGCACGAGAGTCAAAGCAGGAGAGTCAAAGCAGGAGAGTCAAAGCAGGAGAGTCAATGCAGGAGTCTGACAGCAGGAGAGTCAAAGCAGGACTCTAACAGCAGGAGAGTTAATGCAGGAGAGTCAAAGCAGGAGTCTAACAGCAGGAGAGTTAATGCAGGAGAGTTAATGCAGGAGAGTCAGAGCAGGCGAGTCAATGCAGGAGAGTCAAAGCAGGAGTCTTACAGCACGAGTGTCAAAGCAGGAGAGTCAAAGCAGGAGTGTCAAAGCAGGAGTCCAACAGCAGGAGAGTCAATGGAGGCGAGTCAATGCAGGAATCTTACAGCACGAGTGTCAAAGCAGGAGAGTCAAAGCAGGAGTGTCAAAGCAGGAGTCTAACAGCAGGAGAGTCAAAGCAGGAGTCAAAGGAGGAGAGTGAATGCAGGAGTGTTACAGCACGAGTGTCTAAGCAGGAGAGTCAAAGCAGGAGTGTCAAAGAAGGTGTCTAACAGCAGGAGAGTCAAAGCAGGAGTCTAACAGCAGGAGAGTCAAAGCAGGTGTCTAACAGCAGGAGAGTCAAAGCAGGAGTCTAACAGCAGGAGAGTCAATGCAGGCGAGTCAATGCAGGAGTCAAAGCAAGAGTCTAACAGCACGAGAGTCAAAGCAGGAGTCTAACAGCAGGAGAGTCAAAGCAGGAGTCTAACAGCATGAGAATCAAAGCAGGATTCTAACAGCAGGCGAGTCAATGCAGGCGAGTCACTGCACGAGAGTCACTGCACGAGAGTCACTGCACGAGAGTCAAAGCTGGAGAGTCAAAGCTGGAGAGTCAAAGCTGGAGAGTCAAATCAGGAGAGTCAAATCAGGAGAGTCAAATCAGGAGAGTCAATGCAGGAGAGTCAATGCAGGAGAGTCAATGCAGGAGAGTCAATGCAGGAGAGTCAATGCAGGAGAGTCAAAGCAGGAGAGTCAAAGCAGGAGAGTCAATGCAGGAGAGTCAATGCAGGAGAGTCAATGCAGGAGAGTCAATGCAGGAGAGTCAATGCAGGAGAGTCAAAGCAGGAGAGTCAAAGCAGGAGAGTCAAAGCAGGAGAGTCAATGCAGGAGAGTCAAAGGAGGCGAGTCAATGCAGGAGTCTTGCAGCACGAGTGTCAAAGCAGGAGAGTCAAAGCAGGAGTGTCAAAGCAGGTGTCTAACAGCAGGAGAGTCAAAGCAGGAGTCTAACAGCAGGAGAGTTAATGCAGGAGAGTTAATGGAGGAGAGTCAGAGCAGGTGAGTCAATGCAGGAGAGTCAAAGCAGGAGAGTCAAAGCAGGAGTCTAACAGCATGAGAGTCAAAGCAGGAGAGTTAATGCAGGAGAGTCAAAGGAGGAGTCTAAATGCACGAGAGTCAGAGCAGGAGAGTCGATGCAGGAGAGTCAAAGCAGGAGTGTCGATGCAGGAGTGTCGATGCAGGAGAGTCAATGCAGGAGAGTTAATGCAGGAGTCTAACAGCAGGAGAGTCAAAGCAGTAGAGTTAATGCAGGATTCTAACAGCAGGAGAGTCAAAGCAGGAATCTAACAGCACGAGAGTCAAAGCAGGAGAGTCAAAGCAGGAGAGTCAAAGCAGGAGAGTCAATGCAGGAGTCTGACAGCAGGAGAGTCAAAGCAGGACTCTAACAGCAGGAGAGTCAATGCAGGAGAGTCAATGCAGGAGAGTCAATGCAGGAGAGTCAATGCAGGAGAGTCAAAGCAGGAGAGTCAAAGCAGGAGAGTCAAAGCAGGAGAGTCAAAGCAGGAGAGTCAAAGCAGGAGAGTCAATGCAGGAGTCTGACAGCAGGAGAGTCAAAGCAGGAGAGTCAAAGCAGGAGAGTCAAAGCAGGAGAGTCAATGCAGGAGAGTCAATGCAGGAGAGTCAATGCAGGAGAATCAATGCAGGAGAGTCAAAGCAGGAGAGTCAAAGCAGGAGAGTCAATGCAGGAGAGTCAATGCAGGAGAGTCAATGCAGGAGAGTCAATGCAGGAGAGTCAATGCAGGAGAGTCAAAGCAGGCGTCTTACAGCAGGAGTGTCAAAGCAGGAGAGTCAAAGCAGGAGTGTCAAAGCAGGAGTCTAACAGCAGGAGAGTCAATGCAGGAGAGTCAATGCAGGAGAGTCAAAGGAGGCGAGTCAATGCAGGAGTCTTGCAGCACGAGTGTCAAAGCAGGAGAGTCAAAGCAGGAGTGTCAAAGCAGGTGTCTAACAGCAGGAGAGTCAAAGCAGGAGTCTAACAGCAGGAGAGTCAAAGCAGGAGTCAAAGGAGGAGAGTGAATGCAGGAGTGTTACAGCACGAGTGTCAAAGCAGGAGAGTCAAAGCAGGAGTGTCAAAGAAGGTGTCTAACAGCAAGAGAGTCAAAGCAGGAGTCTAACAGCACGAGAGTCAAAGCAGGTGTCTAACAGCAGGAGAGTTAATGCAGGAGAGTTAATGCAGGAGAGTCAGAGCAGGCGAGTCAATGCAGGAGAGTCAAAGCAGGAGTCTTACAGCACGAGTGTCAAAGCAGGAGAGTCAAAGCAGGAGTGTCAAAGCAGGAGAGTCAAAGCAGGAGTGTCAAAGCAGGAGTCCAACAGCAGGAGAGTCAATGGAGGCGAGTCAATGCAGGAGTCTTACAGCACGAGTGTCAAAGCAGGAGAGTCAAAGCAGGAGTGTCAAAGCAGGTGTCTAACAGCAGGAGAGTCAAAGCAGGAGTCAAAGGAGGAGAGTGAATGCAGGAGTGTTACAGCACGAGTGTCTAAGCAGGAGAGTCAAAGCAGGAGTGTCAAAGAAGGTGTCTAACAGCAGGAGAGTCAAAGCAGGAGTCTAACAGCAGGAGAGTCAAAGCAGGTGTCTAACAGCAGGAGAGTCAAAGCAGGTGTCTAACAGCAGGAGAGTCAAAGCAGGAGTCTAACAGCAGGAGAGTCAATGCAGGCGAGTCAATGCAGGAGAGTCAGAGCAGGCGAGTCAATGCAGGACAGTCAAAGCAGGAATCAAAGCAAGAGTCTAACAGCACGAGAGTCAAAGCAGGAGTCTAACAGCAGGAGAGTCAAAGCAGGAGTCTAACAGCAGGCGAGTCAATGCAGGAGAGTCACTGCACGAGAGTCACTGCACGAGAGTCACTGCACGAGAGTCACTGCACGAGAGTCACTGCACGAGAGTCACTGCACGAGAGTCAAAGCTGGAGAGTCAAATCAGGAGAGTCAAATCAGGAGAGTCAAATCAGGACAGTCAAATCAGGAGAGTCAAATCAGGAGAGTCAATGCAGGAGAGTCAATGCAGGAGAGTCAATGCAGGAGAGTCAATGCAGGAGAGTCAATGCAGGAGAGTCAATGCAGGAGAGTCAAAGCAGGAGAGTCAATGCAGGAGAGTCAATGCAGGAGAGTCAATGCAGGAGAGTCAATGCAGGAGAGTCAATGCAGGAGAGTCAATGCAGGAGAGTCAATGCAGGAGACTCAATGCAGGAGAGTCAATGCAGGAGAGTCAATGCAGGAGAGTCAAAGCAGGAGTCTTACAGCACGAGTGTCAAAGCAGGAGAGTCAAAGCAGGAGAGTCAAAGCAGGAGTGTCAAAGCAGGAGTGTCAAAGCAGGAGTCTAACAGCAGGAGAGTCAATGCAGGAGAGTCAATGCAGGAGAGTCAATGCAGGAGAGTCAAAGGAGGCGAGTCAATGCAGGAGTCTTGCAGCACGAGTGTCAAAGCAGGAGAGTCAAAGCAGGAGTGTCAAAGCAGGTGTCTAACAGCAGGAGAGTCAAAGCAGGAGTCTAACAGCAGGAGAGTCAAAGCAGGAGTCAAAGGAGGAGAGTGAATGCAGGAGTGTTACAGCACGAGTGTCAAAGCAGGAGAGTCAAAGCAGGAGTCTAACAGCAGGAGAGTCAAAGCAGGAGTCTAACAGCAGGAGAGTCAAAGCAGGTGTCTAACAGCAGGAGAGTCAAAGCAGGAGTCTAACAGCAGGAGAGTTAATGCAGGAGAGTCAAAGCAGGAGTCTAACAGCAGGAGAGTTAATGCAGGAGAGTGAATGCAGGAGAGTCAGAGCAGGCGAGTCAATGCAGGAGAGTCAAAGCAGGAGTCTTACAGCACGAGTGTCAAAGCAGGAGAGTCAAAGCAGGAGTGTCAAAGCAGGAGTCCAACAGCAGGAGAGTCAATGGAGGCGAGTCAATGCAGGAGTCTTAAAGCACGAGTGTCAAAGCAGGAGAGTCAAAGCAGGAGTGTCAAAGCAGGTGTCTAACAGCAGGAGAGTCAAAGCAGGAGTCTAACAGCAGGAGAGTCAAAGCAGGAGTCAAAGGAGGAGAGTGAATGCAGGAGTGTTACAGCACGAGTGTCTAAGCAGGAGAGTCAAAGCAGGAGTGTCAAAGAAGGTGTCTAACAGCAGGAGAGTCAAAGCAGGAGTCTAACAGCAGGAGAGTCAAAGCAGGTGTCTAACAGCAGGAGAGTCAAAGCAGGAGTCTAACAGCAGGAGAGTCAATGCAGGCGAGTCAATGCAGGAGATTCAGAGCAGGCGAGTCAATGCAGGAGAGTCAAAGCAGGAGTCAAAGCAAGAGTCTAACAGCACGAGAGTCAAAGCAGGAGTCTAACAGCAGGAGAGTCAAAGCAGGAGTCTAACAGCATGAGAATCAAAGCAGGATTCTAACAGCAGGCGAGTCAATGCAGGAGAGTCACTGCACGAGAGTCAAAGCACGAGAGTCAAAGCTGGAGAGTCAAAGCTGGAGAGTCAAATCAGGAGAGTCAAATCAGGAGAGTCAAATCAGGAGAGTCAAATCAGGAGAGTCAAAGCAGGAGAGTCAAAGCAGGAGAGTCAAAGCAGGAGAGTCAAAGCAGGAGAGTCAAAGCAGGAGAGTCAAAGCAGGAGAGTCAAAGCAGGAGAGTCAAAGCAGGACTCTAACAGCAGGAGAGTCAATGCAGGAGAGTCAATGCAGGAGAGTCAATGCAGGAGAGTCAATGCAGGAGAGTCAATGCAGGAGAGTCAATGCAGGAGAGTCAAAGCAGGAGAGTCAATGCAGGAGAGTCAATGCAGGAGAGTCAATGCAGGAGAGTCAATGCAGGAGTCTTACAGCACGAGTGTCAAAGCAGGAGAGTCAAAGCAGGAGTGTCAAAGCAGGAGTGTCAAAGCAGGAGTCTAACAGCAGGAGAGTCAATGCAGGAGAGTCAATGCAGGAGAGTCAATGCAGGAGAGTCAATGCAGGAGAGTCAATGCAGGAGAGTCAATGCAGGAGAGTCAATGCAGGAGTCTTACAGCACGAGTGTCAAAGCAGGAGTGTTACAGCACGAGTGTCAAAGCAGGAGAGTCAATGCAGGAGTGTCAAAGAAGGTGTCTAACAGCAGGAGAGTCAAAGCAGGAGTCTAACAGCAGGAGAGTTAATGCAGGAGAGTTAATGGAGGAGAGTCAGAGCAGGTGAGTCAATGCAGGAGAGTCAAAGCAGGAGAGTCAAAGCAGGAGTCTAACAGCATGAGAGTCAAAGCAGGAGAGTTAATGCAGGAGAGTCAAAGGAGGAGTCTAAATGCACGAGAGTCAGAGCAGGAGAGTCGATGCAGGAGAGTCGATGCAGGAGAGTCAAAGCAGGAGTGTCGATGCAGGAGTGTCGATGCAGGAGTGTCGATGCAGGAGAGTCAATGCAGGAGAGTTAATGCAGGAGTCTAACAGCAGGAGAGTCAAAGCAGTAGAGTTAATGCAGGATTCTAACAGCAGGAGAGTCAAAGCAGGAATCTAACAGCACGAGAGTCAAAGCAGGAGAGTCAAAGCAGGAGAGTCAAAGCAGGAGAGTCAAAGCAGGAGAGTCAAAGCAGGAGAGTCAAAGCAGGAGAGTCAATGCAGGAGTCTGACAGCAGGAGAGTCAATGCAGGAGAGTCAATGCAGGAGAGTCAATGCAGGAGAGTCACAGCAGGAGAGTCAAAGCAGGAATCTAACAGCACGAGAGTCAAAGCAGGAGAGTCAAAGCAGGAGAGTCAAAGCAGGAGAGTCAATGCAGGAGTCTGACAGCAGGAGAGTCAAAGCAGGACTCTAACAGCAGGAGAGTTAATGCAGGAGAGTCAAAGCAGGAGTCTAACAGCAGGAGAGTTAATGCAGGAGAGTTAATGCAGGAGAGTCAGAGCAGGCGAGTCAATGCAGGAGAGTCAAAGCAGGAGAGTCAAAGCAGGAGTCTTACAGCACGAGTGTCAAAGCAGGAGAGTCAAAGCAGGAGTGTCAAAGCAGGAGTCCAACAGCAGGAGAGTCAATGGAGGCGAGTCAATGCAGGAATCTTACAGCACGAGTGTCAAAGCAGGAGAGTCAAAGCAGGAGTGTCAAAGCAGGAGTCTAACAGCAGGAGAGTCAAAGCAGGAGTCAAAGGAGGAGAGTGAATGCAGGAGTGTTACAGCACGAGTGTCTAAGCAGGAGAGTCAAAGCAGGAGTGTCAAAGAAGGTGTCTAACAGCAGGAGAGTCAAAGCAGGAGTCTAACAGCAGGAGAGTCAAAGCAGGTGTCTAACAGCAGGAGAGTCAAAGCAGGAGTCTAACAGCAGGAGAGTCAATGCAGGCGAGTCAATGCAGGAGTCAAAGCAAGAGTCTAACAGCACGAGAGTCAAAGCAGGAGTCTAACAGCAGGAGAGTCAAAGCAGGAGTCTAACAGCATGAGAATCAAAGCAGGATTCTAACAGCAGGCGAGTCAATGCAGGCGAGTCACTGCACGAGAGTCACTGCACGAGAGTCACTGCACGAGAGTCAAAGCTGGAGAGTCAAATCAGGAGAGTCAAATCAGGAGAGTCAAATCAGGAGAGTCAAATCAGGAGAGTCAATGCAGGAGAGTCAATGCAGGAGAGTCAATGCAGGAGAGTCAATGCAGGAGAGTCAAAGCAGGAGAGTCAATGCAGGAGAGTCAATGCAGGAGAGTCAATGCAGGAGAGTCAATGCAGGAGAGTCAATGCAGGAGAGTCAATGCAGGAGAGTCAAAGCAGGAGAGTCAAAGCAGGAGAGTCAAAGCAGGAGAGTCAATGCAGGAGAGTCAAAGGAGGCGAGTCAATGCAGGAGTCTTGCAGCACGAGTGTCAAAGCAGGAGAGTCAAAGCAGGAGTGTCAAAGCAGGTGTCTAACAGCAGGAGAGTCAAAGCAGGAGTCTAACAGCAGGAGAGTCAAAGCAGGAGTCAAAGGAGGAGAGTGAAGCAGGAGTGTTACAGCACGAGTGTCAAAGCAGGAGAGTCAAAGCAGGAGTGTCAAAGAAGGTGTCTAACAGCAGGAGAGTCAAAGCAGGAGTCTAACAGCAGGAGAGTCAAAGCAGGTGTCTAACAGCAGGAGAGTCAAAGCAGGAGTCTAACAGCAGGAGAGTCAAAGCAGGTGTCTAACAGCAGGAGAGTCAAAGCAGGAGTCTAACAGCAGGAGAGTTAATGCAGGAGAGTCAAAGCAGGAGTCTTACAGCACGAGTGTCAAAGCAGGAGAGTCAAAGCAGGAGTGTCAAAGCAGGAGTCCAACAGCAGGAGAGTCAATGGAGGCGAGTCAATGCAGAAGTCTTACAGCACGAGTGTCAAAGCAGGAGAGTCAAAGCAGGAGTGTCAAAGCAGGTGTCTAACAGCAGGAGAGTCAAAGCAGGAGTCTAACAGCAGGAGAGTCAAAGCAGGAGTCAAAGGAGGAGAGTGAATACCGGAGTGTTACAGCAAGAGTGTCAAAGCAGGAGAGTCAAAGCAGGAGTGTCAAAGAAGGTGTCCAACAGCAGGAGAGTCAAAGCAGGAGTCTAACAGCAGGAGAGTCAAAGCAGGAGTCTAACAGCAGGAGAGTCAAAGCAGGTGTCTAACAGCAGGAGAGTCAAAGCAGGAGTCTAACAGCAGGAGAGTCAATGCAGGAGTCTGACAGCAGGAGAGTCAAAGCAGGACTCTAACAGCAGGAGAGTTAATGCAGGAGAGTCAAAGCAGGAGTCTAACAGCAGGAGAGTTAATGCAGGAGAGTTAATGCAGGAGAGTCAGAGCAGGCGAGTCAATGCAGGAGAGTCAAAGCAGGAGTCTTACAGCACGAGTGTCAAAGCAGGAGAGTCAAAGCAGGAGTGTCAAAGCAGGAGTCCAACAGCAGGAGAGTCAATGGAGGCGAGTCAATGCAGGAGTCTTACAGCACGAGTGTCAAAGCAGGAGAGTCAAAGCAGGAGTGTCAAAGCAGGTGTCTAACAGCAGGAGAGTCAAAGCAGGAGTCAAAGGAGGAGAGTGAATGCAGGAGTGTTACAGCACGAGTGTCTAAGCAGGAGAGTCAAAGCAGGAGTGTCAAAGAAGGTGTCTAACAGCAGGAGAGTCAAAGCAGGAGTCTAACAGCAGGAGAGTCAAAGCAGGTGTCTAACAGCAGGAGAGTCAAAGCAGGTGTCTAACAGCAGGAGAGTCAAAGCAGGAGTCTAACAGCAGGAGAGTCAAAGCAGGAGTCTAACAGCAGGAGAGTCACTGCAGGCGAGTCAATGCAGGAGAGTCAGAGCAGGCGAGTCAATGCAGGAGAGTCAAAGCAGGAGTCAAAGCAAGAGTCTAACAGCACGAGAGTCAAAGCAGGAGTCTAACAGCAGGAGAGTCAAAGCAGGAGTCTAACAGCATGAGAATCAAAGCAGGATTCTAACAGCAGGCGAGTCAATGCAGGCGAGTCACTGCACGAGAGTCACTGCACGAGAGTCACTGCACGAGAGTCAAAGCTGGAGAGTCAAATCAGGAGAGTCAAATCAGGAGAGTCAATGCAGGAGAGTCAATGCAGGAGAGTCAATGCAGGAGAGTCAAAGCAGGAGAGTCAAAGCAGGAGAGTCAATGCAGGAGAGTCAATGCAGGAGAGTCAATGCGGGAGAGTCAATGCGGGAGAGTCAATGCAGGAGACTCAATGCAGGAGACTCAATGCAGGAGACTCAATGCAGGAGAGTCAATGCAGGAGAGTCAATGCAGGAGAGTCAATGCAGGAGAGTCAATGCAGGAGAGTCAATGCAGGAGAGTCAAAGCAGGAGTCTTACAGCACGAGTGTCAAAGCAGGAGAGTCAAAGCAGGAGTATCAAAGCAGGAGTCTAACAGCAGGAGAGTCAATGCAGGAGAGTCAATGCAGGAGAGTCAAAGGAGGCGAGTCAATGCAGGAGTCTTGCAGCACGAGTGTCAAAGCAGGAGAGTCAAAGCAGGAGTGTCAAAGCAGGTGTCTAACAGCAGGAGAGTCAAAGCAGGAGTCTAACAGCAGAAGAGTCAAAGCAGGAGTCAAAGGAGGAGAGTGAATGCAGGAGTGTTACAGCACGAGTGTCAAAGCAGGAGAGTCAAAGCAGGAGTGTCAAAGAAGGTGTCTAACAGCAGGAGAGTCAAAGCAGGAGTCTAACAGCAGGAGAGTCAAAGCAGGTGTCTAACAGCAGGAGAGTCAAAGCAGGAGTCTAACAGCAGGAGAGTCAAAGCAGGAGTCTAACAGCAGGAGAGTTAATGCACGAGAGTTAATGCAGGAGAGTCAGAGCAGGCGAGTCAATGCAGGAGAGTCAAAGCAGGAGTCTTACAGCACGAGTGTCAAAGCAGGAGAGTCAAAGCAGGAGTGTCAAAGCAGGAGTCCAACAGCAGGAGAGTCAATGGAGGCGAGTCAATGCAGGAGTCTTACAGCACGAGTGTCAAAGCAGGAGAGTCAAAGCAGGAGTGTCAAAGCAGGTGTCTAACAGCAGGAGAGTCAAAGCAGGAGTCTAACAGCAGGAGAGTCAAAGCAGGAGTCAAAGGAGGAGAGTGAATGCAGGAGTGTTACAGCACGAGTGTCTAAGCAGGAGAGTCAAAGCAGGAGTGTCAAAGAAGGTGTCTAACAGCAGGAGAGTCAAAGCAGGAGTCTAACAGCAGGAGAGTCAAAGCAGGTGTCTAACAGCAGGAGAGTCAAAGCAGGAGTCTAACAGCAGGAGAGTCAATGCAGGCGAGTCAATGCAGGAGAGTCAGAGCAGGCGAGTCAATGCAGGAGAGTCAAAGCAGGAGTCAAAGCAAGAGTCTAACAGCACGAGAGTCAAAGCAGGAGTCTAACAGCAGGAGAGTCAAAGCAGGAGTCTAACAGCATGAGAATCAAAGCAGGATTCTAACAGCAGGCGAGTCAATGCAGGAGAGTCACTGCACGAGAGTCAAAGCACGAGAGTCAAATCTGGAGAGTCAAATCAGGAGAGTCAAATCAGGAGAGTCAAATCAGGAGAGTCAAATCAGGAGAGTCAAAGCAGGAGAGTCAAAGCAGGAGAGTCAAAGCAGGAGAGTCAAAGCAGGAGAGTCAAAGCAGGAGAGTCAAAGCAGGAGAGTCAAAGCAGGAGAGTCAAAGCAGGAGAGTCAAAGCAGGAGAGTCAAAGCAGGAGAGTCAAAGCAGGAGAGTCAAAGCAGGACTCTAACAGCAGGAGAGTCAATGCAGGAGAGTCAATGCAGGAGAGTCAATGCAGGAGAGTCAATGCAGGAGAGTCAAAGCAGGAGAGTCAAAGCAGGAGAGTCAAAGCAGGAGAGTCAAAGCAGGAGAGTCAAAGCAGGAGAGTCAAAGCAGGAGAGTCAATGCAGGAGAGTCAATGCAGGAGAGTCAATGCAGGAGAGTCAATGCAGGAGAGTCAAAGCAGGAGAGTCAAAGCAGGAGTCTTACAGCAGGAGTGTCAAAGCAGGAGTGTCAAAGCAGGAGTGTCAAAGCAGGAGTGTCAAAGCAGGAGTGTCAAAGCAGGAGTGTCAAAGCAGGAGTCTAACAGCAGGAGAGTCAATGCAGGAGAGTCAATGCAGGAGAGTCAATGCAGGAGAGTCAAAGGAGGCGAGTCAATGCAGGAGTCTTACAGCACGAGTGTCAAAGCAGGAGTGTTACAGCACGAGTGTCAAAGCAGGAGAGTCAATGCAGGAGTGTCAAAGAAGGTGTCTAACAGCAGGAGAGTCAAAGCAGGAGTCTAACAGCAGGAGAGTTAATGCAGGAGAGTTAATGGAGGAGAGTCAGAGCAGGTGAGTCAATGCAGGAGAGTCAAAGCAGGAGAGTCAAAGCAGGAGTCTAACAGCATGAGAGTCAAAGCAGGAGAGTTAATGCAGGAGAGTCAAAGGAGGAGTCTAAATGCACGAGAGTCAGAGCAGGAGAGTCGATGCAGGAGAGTCAAAGCAGGAGTGTCGATGCAGGAGTTTCGATGCAGGAGTGTCGATGCAGGAGAGTCAATGCAGGAGAGTTAATGCAGGAGTCTAACAGCAGGAGAGTCAAAGCAGTAGAGTTAATGCAGGATTCTAACAGCAGGAGAGTCAAAGCAGGAATCTAACAGCACGAGAGTCAAAGCAGGAGAGTCAAAGCAGGAGAGTCAAAGCAGGAGAGTCAATGCAGGAGTCTGACAGCAGGAGAGTCAATGCAGGAGAGTCAATGCAGGAGAGTCAATGCAGGAGAGTCAAAGCAGGAGAGTCAATGCAGGAGTCTGACAGCAGGATAGTCAAAGCAGGACTCTAACAGCAGGAGAGTCAATGCAGGAGAGTCAATGCAGGAGAGTCAATGCAGGAGAGTCAATGCAGGAGAGTCAAAGCAGGCGTCTTACAGCAGGAGTGTCAAAGCAGGAGAGTCAAAGCAGGAGTGTCAAAGCAGGAGTCTAACAGCAGGAGAGTCAATGCAGGAGAGTCAATGCAGGAGAGTCAAAGGAGGCGAGTCAATGCAGGAGTCTTGCAGCACGAGTGTCAAAGCAGGAGAGTCAAAGCAGGAGTGTCAAAGCAGGTGTCTAACAGCAGGAGAGTCAAAGCAGGAGTCTAACAGCAGGAGAGTCAAAGCAGGAGTCAAAGGAGGAGAGTGAATGCAGGAGTGTTACAGCACGAGTGTCAAAGCAGGAGAGTCAAAGCAGGAGTGTCAAAGAAGGTGTCTAACAGCAGGAGAGTCAAAGCAGGAGTCTAACAGCAGGAGAGTCAAAGCAGGTGTCTAACAGCAGGAGAGTCAAAGCAGGAGTCTAACAGCAGGAGAGTCAAAGCAGGAGTCTAACAGCATGAGAATCAAAGCAGGATTCTAACAGCAGGCGAGTCAATGCAGGAGAGTCACTGCACGAGAGTCACTGCACGAGAGTCACTGCACGAGAGTCACTGCACGAGAGTCACTGCACGAGAGTCACTGCACGAGAGTCACTGCACGAGAGTCACTGCACGAGAGTCACTGCACGAGAGTCACTGCACGAGAGTCACTGCACGAGAGTCACTGCACGAGAGTCAAATCAGGAGAGTCAAATCAGGAGAGTCAAATCAGGAGAGTCAAATCAGGAGAGTCAAATCAGGAGAGTCAATGCAGGAGAGTCAATGCAGGAGAGTCAATGCAGGAGAGTCAATGCAGGAGAGTCAATGCAGGAGAGTCAATGCAGGAGAGTCAAAGCAGGAGAGTCAATGCAGGAGAGTCAATGCAGGAGAGTCAATGCAGGAGAGTCAATGCAGGAGAGTCAATGCAGGAGACTCAATGCAGGAGAGTCAATGCAGGAGAGTCAATGCAGGAGAGTCAATGCAGGAGAGTCAAAGCAGGAGTCTTACAGCACGAGTGTCAAAGCAGGAGAGTCAAAGCAGGAGTGTCAAAGCAGGAGTCTAACAGCAGGAGAGTCAATGCAGGAGAGTCAATGCAGGAGAGTCAATGCAGGAGAGTCAAAGGAGGCGAGTCAATGCAGGAGTCTTACAGCACGAGTGTCAAAGCAGGAGTGTTACAGCACGAGTGTCAAAGCAGGAGAGTCAATGCAGGAGTGTCAAAGAAGGTGTCTAACAGCAGGAGAGTCAAAGCAGGAGTCTAACAGCAGGAGAGTTAATGCAGGAGAGTTAATGGAGGAGAGTCAGAGCAGGTGAGTCAATGCAGGAGAGTCAAAGCAGGAGAGTCAAAGCAGGAGTCTAACAGCATGAGAGTCAAAGCAGGAGAGTTAATGCAGGAGAGTCAAAGGAGGAGTCTAAATGCACGAGAGTCAGAGCAGGAGAGTCGATGCAGGAGAGTCAAGGAGGAGTCTAAATGCACGAGAGTCAGAGCAGGAGAGTCGATGCAGGAGAGTCAAAGCATGAGTGTCGATGCAGGAGTGTCGATGCAGGAGTGTCGATGCAGGAGTGTCGATGCAGGAGTGTCGATGCAGGAGTGTCGATGCAGGAGTGTCGATGCAGGAGAGTCAATGCAGTAGAGTTAATGCAGTAGAGTTAATGCAGGAGTCTAACAGCAGGAGAGTCAAAGTAGTAGAGTTAATGCAGGATTCTAACAGCAGGAGAGTCAAAGCAGGAATCTAACAGCACGAGAGTCAAAGCAGGAGAGTCAAAGCAGGAGAGTCAAAGCAGGAGAGTCAATGCAGGAGTCTGACAGCAGGAGAGTCAATGCAGGAGAGTCAATGCAGGAGAGTCAATGCAGGAGAGTCAATGCAGGAGAGTCAAAGCAGGAGAGTCAATGCAGGAGTCTGACAGCAGGAGAGTCAAAGCAGGACTCTAACAGCAGGAGAGTCAATGCAGGAGAGTCAATGCAGGAGAGTCAATGCAGGAGAGTCAAAGCAGGCGTCTTACAGCAGGAGTGTCAAAGCAGGAGAGTCAAAGCAGGAGTGTCAAAGCAGGAGTCTAACAGCAGGAGAGTCAAAGCAGGAGTCTAACAGCAGGAGAGTCAATGCAGGAGAGTCAATGCAGGAGTCTTACAGCACGAGTGTCAAAGCAGGAGAGTCAAAGCAGGAGTCTAACAGCAGGAGAGTCAAAGCAGGAGTCAAAGGAGGAGAGTGAATGCAGGAGTGTTACAGCACGAGTGTCAAAGCAGGAGAGTCAAAGCAGGAGTGTCAAAGAAGGTGTCTAACAGCAGGAGAGTCAAAGCAGGAGTCTAACAGCAGGAGAGTCAAAGCAAGTGTCTTACAGCAGGAGAGTCAAAGCAGGAGTCTAACAGCAGGAGAGTTAATGCAGGAGAGTCTAAGCAGGAGTCTAACAGCATGAGAGTCTAAGCAGGAGTCTAACAGCATGAGAGTCAAAGCAGGAGAGTTAATGCAGGAGAGTCAAAGGAGGAGTCCAAATGCACGAGAGTCAGAGCAGGAGAGTCGATGCAGGAGAGTCAAAGCAGGAGTCCAACAGCAGGAGAGTCAAAGCAGGTGTCTAACAGCAGGAGAGTCAAAGCAGGAGACTAACAGCAGGAGTCTAACAGCAGGAGTCTAACAGCAGGAGTCTAACAGCAGGAGTCTAACAGCAGGAGAGTCAAAGCAGGAGAGTCAAAGCAGGAGAGTCAAAGCAGGAGAGTCAAAGCAGGAGAGTCAATGCAGGAGAGTCAATGCAGGAGAGTCAATGCAGGAGAGTCAATGCAGGTGTCTCACAGCGGGAGAGTCAAAGCGGGAGAGTCAATGCGGGAGAGTCAATGCGGGAGAGTCAATGCGGGAGAGTCAAAGCAGGAGAGTCAAAGCAGGAGAGTCAAAGCAGGAGAGTCAAAGCAGGAGAGTCTAACAGCAGGAGAGTCAAAGCAGGAGAGTTAATGCAGGAGTCTAACAGCAGGAGAGTCAAAGCAGGAGTGTCGATGCAGGAGTGTCGATGCAGGAGTGTCGATGCAGGAGAGTCAAAACAGGGGAGTTAATGCAGGAGTGTCAATGCAGGAGAGTCAATGCAGGAGAGTCAATGCAGGAGAGTCAATGCAGGAGTCTAACAACAGGAGAGTCAAAGCAGGAGTCTAACAGCACGAGAGTCAAAGCCTCAGAGTTAATGCAGGAATCTCCAGCAGGAGAGTCAAAGCAGGAGAGTGAAAGCAGGCGAGTCAAAGCTGGAGTGTCGATGCAGGAGTGTCGATGCAGGAGTGTCGATGCAGGAGTGTCGATGCAGGAGTGTCGATGCAGGAGTGGCGATGCAGGATTGTCGATGCAGGAGTGTCGATGCAGGAGTCTAACAGCAGCAGAGTCAAATCAGGCGAGTCAAAGCAGGAGAGTCAAAGCAGGTGAGTCAATGCAGGTGAGTCAATGCAGGTGAGTCAATGCAGGTGAGTCAAAGCAGGAGTGTCAAAGCAGGAGTGGCAAAGCAGGAATCTAACACCAGGAGAGTCAAAGCAGGAGATTTAATGCAGGAGTCTAACAGCAGGAAAGTCAATGCAGGAGAGTAAATGCAGGAGAGTCAAAGCAGGAGTCTAACAGCAGGAGTCTAACAGCAGGAGAGTCAAAGCAGGAGAGTCAAATCAGGAGAGCCAATGCAGGAGAGCCAATGCAGGAGAGTCAATGCAGGAGAGTCGAACAGCAGGAGAGTCAAAGCAGGAGTCTAACAGCAGGAGAATCAAAGCAGGAGAGTTAATGCAGGAGTCGAACAGCAGGAGAGTCAAAGCAGGAATCTAACAGCACGAGAGTCAAAGCAGGAGAGTCAATGCAGGAGTCAAAGAGCAGGAGAGTCAAAGCAGGAGTCAAAGGAGGAGAGTCAATGCAGGAGTGTTACAGCACGAGTGTCAAAGCAGGAGAGTCACAGCAGGACGGTCAAAGCAGGTGTCTAACAGCAGGAGAGTCAAAGCAGGAGTCGAACAGCAGGAAAGTCAAAGCAGGAGTCTAACAGCAGGAGAGTCAAAGCAGGTGTCTAACAGCAGGAGAGTCAAAGCAGGAGTCTAACAGCAGGAGAGTCAATGCAGGAGAATTAATGCAGGGGACTCAAAGCAGGAGTCTAACAGCAGGAGAGTCAATGCAGGAGAGTTAATGGAGGAGAGTCAAAGCAGGAGATTCAATGCAGGATAGTCAAAGCAGGAGTCTAACAGCATGAGAGTCAAAGCAGGAGTCGAACAACAGGAGAGTCAAAGCAGGAGTCAAAGGAGGAGAGTCAATGCAGGACTGTTACAGCACGAGTGTCAAAGCAGGAGAGTCAAAGCAGGAGTGGCAAAGCAGGTGTCTAACAGCAGGAGAGTCAAAGCAGGAGTCTAACAGCAGGAGAGTCAAAGCAGGTGTCTAACAGCAGGAGAGTCAAAGCAGGAGTCTAACAGCAGGAGAGTTAATGCAGGGGAGTCAATGCAGGAGAGTCAATGCAGGAGAGTCAATGCAGGAGAGTCAATGCAGGAGAGTCAAAGCAGGAGAGTCAAAGCAGGAGAGTCAAAGCAGGAGAGTCAAAGCAGGAGAGTCAATGCAGGAGAGTCAATGCAGGAGAGTCAATGCAGGAGAGTCAATGCAGGAGAGTCAATGCAGGATAGTCAATGCAGGAGAGTCAATGCAGGAGAGTCAATGCAGGAGAGTCAAAGAAGGTGTCTAACAGCAGGAGAGTCAAAGCAGGAGTCTAACAGCAGGAGAGTCAAAGCAGGAGTCTAACAGCAGGAGAGTCAATGCAGGCGAGTCAATGCAGGAGAGTCAGAGCAGGCGAGTCAATGCAGGAGAGTCAAAGCAGGAGTCAAAGCAAGAGTCTAACAGCACGAGAGTCAAAGCAGGAGTCTAACAGCAGGAGAGTCAAAGCAGGAGTCTAACAGCATGAGAATCAAAGCAGGATTCTAACAGCAGGTGAGTCAATGCACGAGAGTCAAAGCACGAGAGTCAAAGCACGAGAGTCAAAGCACGAGAGTCAAAGCTGGAGAGTCAAATCAGGAGAGTCAAATCAGGAGAGTCAAATCAGGAGAGTCAAAGCAGGAGAGTCAAAGCAGGAGAGTCAAAGCAGGAGAGTCAATGCAGGAGAGTCAATGCAGGAGAGTCAATGCAGGAGAGTCAAAGCAGGAGAGTCAAAGCAGGAGAGTCAAAGCAGGAGAGTCAAAGCAGGAGAGTCAAAGCAGGAGAGTCAAAGCAGGAGAGTCAAAGCAGGAGAGTCAAAGCAGGAGAGTCAATGCAGGAGAGTCAATGCAGGAGAGTCAAAGCAGGAGAGTCAAAGCAGGAGAGTCAATGCAGGAGAGTCAATGCAGGAGTGTCAATGCAGGAGAATCAATGCAGGAGAGTCAAAGCAGGAGAGTCAAAGCAGGAGAGTCAAAGCAGGAGAGTCAATGCAGGAGAGTCAATGCAGGAGAGTCAATGCAGGAGAGTCAAAGCAGGCGTCTTACAGCAGGAGTGTCAAAGCAGGAGTCTAACAGCAGGAGAGTTAATGCAGGAGAGTCAAAGCAGGAGTCTAACAGCAGGAGAGTTAATGCAGGAGAGTTAATGCAGGAGAGTCAGAGCAGGCGAGTCAATGCAGGAGAGTCAAAGCATGAGTCTTACAGCACGAGTGTCAAAGCAGGAGAGTCAAAGCAGGAGTGTCAAAGCAGGAGTCCAACAGCAGGAGAGTCAATGGAGGCGAGTCAATGCAGGAGTCTTACAGCACGAGTGTCAAAGCAGGAGAGTCAAAGCAGGAGTGTCAAAGCAGGTGTCTAACAGCAGGAGAGTCAAAGCAGGAGTCTAACAGCAGGAGAGTCAAAGCAGGAGTCAAAGGAGGAGAGTGAATACCGGAGTGTTACAGCACGAGTGTCAAAGCAGGAGAGTCAAAGCAGGAGTGTCAAAGAAGGTGTCTAACAGCAGGAGAGTCAAAGCAGGAGTCTAACAGCAGGAGAGTCAAAGCAGGAGTCTAACAGCAGGAGAGTCAAAGCAGGTGTCTAACAGCAGGAGAGTCAAAGCAGGAGTCTAACAGCAGGAGAGTCAAAGCAGGAGTCTAACAGCAGGAGAGTCAAAGCAGGTGTCTAACAGCAGGAGAGTCAAAGCAGGAGTCTAACAGCAGGAGAGTCAATGCAGGCGAGTCAATGCAGGAGATTCAGAGCAGGCGAGTCAATGCAGGAGAGTCAAAGCAGGAGTCAAAGCAAGAGTCTAACAGCACGAGAGTCAAAGCAGGAGTCTAACAGCAGGAGAGTCAAAGCAGGAGTCTAACAGCATGAGAATCAAAGCAGGATTCTAACAGCAGGCGAGTCAATGCAGGAGAGTCACTGCACGAGAGTCAAAGCACGAGAGTCAAAGCTGGAGAGTCAAAGCTGGAGAGTCAAATCAGGAGAGTCAAATCAGGAGAGTCAAATCAGGAGAGTCAAATCAGGAGAGTCAAATCAGGAGAGTCAAAGCAGGAGAGTCAAAGCAGGAGAGTCAAAGCAGGAGAGTCAAAGCAGGAGAGTCAAAGCAGGAGAGTCAAAGCAGGAGAGTCAAAGCAGGAGAGTCAAAGCAGGAGAGTCAAAGCAGGAGAGTCAAAGCAGGAGAGTCAAAGCAGGACTCTAACAGCAGGAGAGTCAATGCAGGAGAGTCAATGCAGGAGAGTCAATGCAGGAGAGTCAATGCAGGAGAGTCAAAGCAGGAGAGTCAATGCAGGAGAGTCAATGCAGGAGAGTCAATGCAGGAGAGTCAATGCAGGAGAGTCAATGCAGGAGTCTTACAGCACGAGTGTCAAAGCAGGAGAGTCAAAGCAGGAGTGTCAAAGCAGGAGTGTCAAAGCAGGAGTGTCAAAGCAGGAGTCTAACAGCAGGAGAGTCAATGCAGGAGAGTCAATGCAGGAGAGTCAAAGGAGGCGAGTCAATGCAGGAGTCTTACAGCACGAGTGTCAAAGCAGGAGTGTTACAGCACGAGTGTCAAAGCAGGAGAGTCAATGCAGGAGTGTCAAAGAAGGTGTCTAACAGCAGGAGAGTCAAAGCAGGAGTCTAACAGCAGGAGAGTTAATGCAGGAGAGTTAATGGAGGAGAGTCAGAGCAGGTGAGTCAATGCAGGAGAGTCAAAGCAGGAGAGTCAAAGCAGGAGTCTAACAGCATGAGAGTCAAAGCAGGAGAGTTAATGCAGGAGAGTCAAAGGAGGAGTCTAAATGCACGAGAGTCAGAGCAGGAGAGTCGATGCAGGAGAGTCGATGCAGGAGAGTCAAAGCAGGAGTGTCGATGCAGGAGTGTCGATGCAGGAGTGTCGATGCAGGAGAGTCAATGCAGGAGAGTTAATGCAGGAGTCTAACAGCAGGAGAGTCAAAGCAGTAGAGTTAATGCAGGATTCTAACAGCAGGAGAGTCAAAGCAGGAATCTAACAGCACGAGAGTCAAAGCAGGAGAGTCAAAGCAGGAGAGTCAAAGCAGGAGAGTCAATGCAGGAGTCTGACAGCAGGAGAGTCAATGCAGGAGAGTCAATGCAGGAGAGTCAATGCAGGAGAGTCACAGCAGGAGAGTCAAAGCAGGAATCTAACAGCACGAGAGTCAAAGCAGGAGAGTCAAAGCAGGAGAGTCAAAGCAGGAGAGTCAATGCAGGAGTCTGACAGCAGGAGAGTCAAAGCAGGACTCTAACAGCAGGAGAGTTAATGCAGGAGAGTCAAAGCAGGAGTCTAACAGCAGGAGAGTTAATGCAGGAGAGTTAATGCAGGAGAGTCAGAGCAGGCGAGTCAATGCAGGAGAGTCAAAGCAGGAGTCTTACAGCACGAGTGTCAAAGCAGGAGAGTCAAAGCAGGAGTGTCAAAGCAGGAGTCCAACAGCAGGAGAGTCAATGGAGGCGAGTCAATGCAGGAATCTTACAGCACGAGTGTCAAAGCAGGAGAGTCAAAGCAGGAGTGTCAAAGCAGGAGTCTAACAGCAGGAGAGTCAAAGCAGGAGTCAAAGGAGGAGAGTGAATGCAGGAGTGTTACAGCACGAGTGTCTAAGCAGGAGAGTCAAAGCAGGAGTGTCAAAGAAGGTGTCGAACAGCAGGAGAGTCAAAGCAGGAGTCTAACAGCAGGAGAGTCAAAGCAGGTGTCTAACAGCAGGAGAGTCAAAGCAGGAGTCTAACAGCAGGAGAGTCAATGCAGGCGAGTCAATGCAGGAGTCAAAGCAAGAGTCTAACAGCACGAGAGTCAAAGCAGGAGTCTAACAGCAGGAGAGTCAAAGCAGGAGTCTAACAGCATGAGAATCAAAGCAGGATTCTAACAGCAGGCGAGTCAATGCAGGCGAGTCACTGCACGAGAGTCACTGCACGAGAGTCACTGCACGAGAGTCAAAGCTGGAGAGTCAAATCAGGAGAGTCAATGCAGGAGAGTCAATGCAGGAGAGTCAATGCAGGAGAGTCAATGCAGGAGAGTCAATGCAGGAGAGTCAATGCAGGAGAGTCAAAGCAGGAGAGTCAAAGCAGGAGAGTCAATGCAGGAGAGTCAATGCAGGAGAGTCAATGCAGGAGAGTCAATGCAGGAGAGTCAAACCAGGAGAGTCAAAGCAGGAGAGTCAAAGCAGGAGAGTCAATGCAGGAGAGTCAAAGGAGGCGAGTCAAAGGAGGCGAGTCAATGCAGGAGTCTTGCAGCACGAGTGTCAAAGCAGGAGAGTCAAAGCAGGAGTGTCAAAGCAGGTGTCTAACAGCAGGAGAGTCAAAGCAGGAGTCTAACAGCAGGAGAGTCAAAGCAGGAGTCAAAGGAGGAGAGTGAAGCAGGAGTGTTACAGCACGAGTGTCAAAGCAGGAGAGTCAAAGCAGGAGTGTCAAAGAAGGTGTCTAACAGCAGGAGAGTCAAAGCAGGTGTCTAACAGCAGGAGAGTCAAAGCAGGAGTCTAACAGCAGGAGAGTCAAAGCAGGTGTCTAACAGCAGGAGAGTCAAAGCAGGAGTCTAACAGCAGGAGAGTTAATGCAGGAGAGTCAAAGCAGGAGTCTTACAGCACGAGTGTCAAAGCAGGAGAGTCAAAGCAGGAGTGTCAAAGCAGGAGTCCAACAGCAGGAGAGTCAATGGAGGCGAGTCAATGCAGAAGTCTTACAGCACGAGTGTCAAAGCAGGAGAGTCAAAGCAGGAGTCTAACAGCAGGAGAGTCAAAGCAGGAGTCAAAGGAGGAGAGTGAATACCGGAGTGTTACAGCAAGAGTGTCAAAGCAGGAGAGTCAAAGCAGGAGTGTCAAAGAAGGTGTCCAACAGCAGGAGAGTCAAAGCAGGAGTCTAACAGCAGGAGAGTCAAAGCAGGAGTCTAACAGCAGGAGAGTCAAAGCAGGTGTCTAACAGCAGGAGAGTCAAAGCAGGAGTCTAACAGCAGGAGAGTCAATGCAGGAGTCTGACAGCAGGAGAGTCAAAGCAGGACTCTAACAGCAGGAGAGTTAATGCAGGAGAGTCAAAGCAGGAGTCTAACAGCAGGAGAGTTAATGCAGGAGAGTTAATGCAGGAGAGTCAGAGCAGGCGAGTCAATGCAGGAGAGTCAAAGCAGGAGTCTTACAGCACGAGTGTCAAAGCAGGAGAGTCAAAGCAGGAGTGTCAAAGCAGGAGTCCAACAGCAGGAGAGTCAATGGAGGCGAGTCAATGCAGGAGTCTTACAGCACGAGTGTCAAAGCAGGAGAGTCAAAGCAGGAGTGTCAAAGCAGGTGTCTAACAGCAGGAGAGTCAAAGCAGGAGTCAAAGGAGGAGAGTGAATGCAGGAGTGTTACAGCACGAGTGTCTAAGCAGGAGAGTCAAAGCAGGAGTGTCAAAGAAGGTGTCTAACAGCAGGAGAGTCAAAGCAGGAGTCTAACAGCAGGAGAGTCAAAGCAGGTGTCTAACAGCAGGAGAGTCAAAGCAGGTGTCTAACAGCAGGAGAGTCAAAGCAGGAGTCTAACAGCAGGAGAGTCAAAGCAGGAGTCTAACAGCAGGAGAGTCACTGCAGGCGAGTCAATGCAGGAGAGTCAGAGCAGGCGAGTCAATGCAGGAGAGTCAAAGCAGGAGTCAAAGCAAGAGTCTAACAGCACGAGAGTCAAAGCAGGAGTCTAACAGCAGGAGAGTCAAAGCAGGAGTCTAACAGCATGAGAATCAAAGCAGGATTCTAACAGCAGGCGAGTCAATGCAGGCGAGTCACTGCACGAGAGTCACTGCACGAGAGTCACTGCACGAGAGTCAAAGCTGGAGAGTCAAATCAGGAGAGTCAAATCAGGAGAGTCAATGCAGGAGAGTCAATGCAGGAGAGTCAATGCAGGAGAGTCAATGCAGGAGAGTCAATGCAGGAGAGTCAAAGCAGGAGAGTCAATGCAGGAGAGTCAATGCAGGAGAGTCAATGCGGGAGAGTCAATGCGGGAGAGTCAATGCAGGAGACTCAATGCAGGAGACTCAATGCAGGAGACTCAATGCAGGAGAGTCAATGCAGGAGAGTCAATGCAGGAGAGTCAATGCAGGAGAGTCAATGCAGGAGAGTCAAAGCAGGAGTCTTACAGCACGAGTGTCAAAGCAGGAGAGTCAATGCAGGAGAGTCAAAGGAGGCGAGTCAATGCAGGAGTCTTGCAGCACGAGTGTCAAAGCAGGAGAGTCAAAGCAGGAGTGTCAAAACAGGTGTCTAACAGCAGGAGAGTCAAAGCAGGAGTCTAACAGCAGAAGAGTCAAAGCAGGAGTCAAAGGAGGAGAGTGAATGCAGGAGTGTTACAGCACGAGTGTCAAAGCAGGAGAGTCAAAGCAGGAGTGTCAAAGAAGGTGTCTAACAGCAGGAGAGTCAAAGCAGGAGTCTAACAGCAGGAGAGTCAAAGCAGGTGTCTAACAGCAGGAGAGTCAAAGCAGGAGTCTAACAGCAGGAGAGTCAAAGCAGGAGTCTAACAGCAGGAGAGTTAATGCACGAGAGTTAATGCAGGAGAGTCAGAGCAGGCGAGTCAATGCAGGAGAGTCAAAGCAGGAGTCTTACAGCACGAGTGTCAAAGCAGGAGAGTCAAAGCAGGAGTGTCAAAGCAGGAGTCCAACAGCAGGAGAGTCAATGGAGGCGAGTCAATGCAGGAGTCTTACAGCACGAGTGTCAAAGCAGGAGAGTCAAAGCAGGAGTGTCAAAGCAGGTGTCTAACAGCAGGAGAGTCAAAGCAGGAGTCTAACAGCAGGAGAGTCAAAGCAGGAGTCAAAGGAGGAGAGTGAATGCAGGAGTGTTACAGCACGAGTGTCTAAGCAGGAGAGTCAAAGCAGGAGTGTCAAAGAAGGTGTCTAACAGCAGGAGAGTCAAAGCAGGAGTCTAACAGCAGGAGAGTCAAAGCAGGTGTCTAACAGCAGGAGAGTCAAAGCAGGAGTCTAACAGCAGGAGAGTCAATGCAGGCGAGTCAATGCAGGAGAGTCAGAGCAGGCGAGTCAATGCAGGAGAGTCAAAGCAGGAGTCAAAGCAAGAGTCTAACAGCACGAGAGTCAAAGCAGGAGTCTAACAGCAGGAGAGTCAAAGCAGGAGTCTAACAGCATGAGAATCAAAGCAGGATTCTAACAGCAGGCGAGTCAAAGCACGAGAGTCAAATCAGGAGAGTCAAATCAGGAGAGTCAAATCAGGAGAGTCAAAGCAGGAGAGTCAAAGCAGGAGAGTCAAAGCAGGAGAGTCAAAGCAGGAGAGTCAAAGCAGGAGAGTCAAAGCAGGAGAGTCAAAGCAGGAGAGTCAAAGCAGGACTCTAACAGCAGGAGAGTCAATGCAGGAGAGTCAATGCAGGAGAGTCAATGCAGGAGAGTCAATGCAGGAGAGTCAAAGCAGGAGAGTCAAAGCAGGAGAGTCAAAGCAGGAGAGTCAAAGCAGGAGAGTCAAAGCAGGAGAGTCAATGCAGGAGAGTCAATGCAGGAGAGTCAATGCAGGAGAGTCAATGCAGGAGAGTCAAAGCAGGAGAGTCAAAGCAGGAGTCTTACAGCAGGAGTGTCAAAGCAGGAGTGTCAAAGCAGGAGTGTCAAAGCAGGAGTGTCAAAGCAGGAGTGTCAAAGCAGGAGAGTCAAAGCAGGAGTGTCAAAGCAGGAGTGTCAAAGCAGGAGTGTCAAAGCAGGAGTCTAACAGCAGGAGAGTCAATGCAGGAGAGTCAATGCAGGAGAGTCAAAGGAGGCGAGTCAATGCAGGAGTCTTACAGCACGAGTGTCAAAGCAGGAGTGTTACAGCACGAGTGTCAAAGCAGGAGAGTCAATGCAGGAGTGTCAAAGAAGGTGTCTAACAGCAGGAGAGTCAAAGCAGGAGTCTAACAGCAGGAGAGTTAATGCAGGAGAGTTAATGGAGGAGAGTCAGAGCAGGTGAGTCAATGCAGGAGAGTCAAAGCAGGAGAGTCAAAGCAGGAGTCTAACAGCATGAGAGTCAAAGCAGGAGAGTTAATGCAGGAGAGTCAAAGGAGGAGTCTAAATGCACGAGAGTCAGAGCAGGAGAGTCGATGCAGGAGAGTCAAAGCAGGAGTGTCGATGCAGGAGTTTCGATGCAGGAGTGTCGATGCAGGAGAGTCAATGCAGGAGAGTTAATGCAGGAGTCTAACAGCAGGAGAGTCAAAGCAGTAGAGTTAATGCAGGATTCTAACAGCAGGAGAGTCAAAGCAGGAATCTAACAGCACGAGAGTCAAAGCAGGAGAGTCAAAGCAGGAGAGTCAAAGCAGGAGAGTCAAAGCAGGAGAGTCAATGCAGGAGTCTGACAGCAGGAGAGTCAATGCAGGAGAGTCAATGCAGGAGAGTCAATGCAGGAGAGTCAAAGCAGGAGAGTCAATGCAGGAGTCTGACAGCAGGATAGTCAAAGCAGGACTCTAACAGCAGGAGAGTCAATGCAGGAGAGTCAATGCAGGAGAGTCAATGCAGGAGAGTCAATGCAGGAGAGTCAAAGCAGGCGTCTTACAGCAGGAATGTCAAAGCAGGAGAGTCAAAGCAGGAGTGTCAAAGCAGGAGTCTAACAGCAGGAGAGTCAATGCAGGAGAGTCAATGCAGGAGAGTCAAAGGAGGCGAGTCAATGCAGGAGTCTTGCAGCACGAGTGTCAAAGCAGGAGAGTCAAAGCAGGAGTGTCAAAGCAGGTGTCTAACAGCAGGAGAGTCAAAGCAGGAGTCTAACAGCAGGAGAGTCAAAGCAGGAGTCAAAGGAGGAGAGTGAATGCAGGAGTGTTACAGCACGAGTGTCAAAGCAGGAGAGTCAAAGCAGGAGTGTCAAAGAAGGTGTCTAACAGCAGGAGAGTCAAAGCAGGAGTCTAACAGCAGGAGAGTCAAAGCAGGTGTCTAACAGCAGGAGAGTCAAAGCAGGAGTCTAACAGCAGGAGAGTCAAAGCAGGAGTCTAACAGCATGAGAATCAAAGCAGGATTCTAACAGCAGGCGAGTCAATGCAGGAGAGTCACTGCACGAGAGTCACTGCACGAGAGTCACTGCACGAGAGTCACTGCACGAGAGTCACTGCACGAGAGTCACTGCACGAGAGTCACTGCACGAGAGTCAAATCAGGAGAGTCAAATCAGGAGAGTCAAATCAGGAGAGTCAAATCAGGAGAGTCAAATCAGGAGAGTCAAATCAGGAGAGTCAATGCAGGAGAGTCAATGCAGGAGAGTCAATGCAGGAGAGTCAATGCAGGAGAGTCAATGCAGGAGAGTCAATGCAGGAGAGTCAAAGCAGGAGAGTCAATGCAGGAGAGTCAATGCAGGAGAGTCAATGCAGGAGACTCAATGCAGGAGACTCAATGCAGGAGAGTCAATGCAGGAGAGTCAATGCAGGAGAGTCAATGCAGGAGAGTCAAAGCAGGAGTCTTACAGCACGAGTGTCAAAGCAGGAGAGTCAAAGCAGGAGTGTCAAAGCAGGAATCTAACAGCACGAGAGTCAAAGCAGGAGAGTCAAAGCAGGAGAGTCAATGCAGGAGTCTGACAGCAGGAGAGTCAATGCAGGAGAGTCAATGCAGGAGAGTCAATGCAGGAGAGTCAATGCAGGAGAGTCAAAGCAGGAGAGTCAATGCAGGAGTCTGACAGCAGGAGAGTCAAAGCAGGACTCTAACAGCAGGAGAGTCAATGCAGGAGAGTCAATGCAGGAGAGTCAATGCAGGAGAGTCAAAGCAGGCGTCTTACAGCAGGAGTGTCAAAGCAGGAGAGTCAAAGCAGGAGTGTCAAAGCAGGAGTCTAACAGCAGGAGAGTCAAAGCAGGAGTCTAACAGCAGGAGAGTCAATGCAGGAGAGTCAATGCAGGAGTCTTACAGCACGAGTGTCAAAGCAGGAGAGTCAAAGCAGGAGTCTAACAGCAGGAGAGTCAAAGCAGGAGTCAAAGGAGGAGAGTGAATGCAGGAGTGTTACAGCACGAGTGTCAAAGCAGGAGAGTCAAAGCAGGAGTGTCAAAGAAGGTGTCTAACAGCAGGAGAGTCAAAGCAGGAGTCTAACAGCAGGAGAGTCAAAGCAAGTGTCTTACAGCAGGAGAGTCAAAGCAGGAGTCTAACAGCAGGAGAGTTAATGCAGGAGAGTCTAAGCAGGAGTCTAACAGCATGAGAGTCTAAGCAGGAGTCTAACAGCATGAGAGTCAAAGCAGGAGAGTTAATGCAGGAGAGTCAAAGGAGGAGTCCAAATGCACGAGAGTCAGAGCAGGAGAGTCGATGCAGGAGAGTCAAAGCAGGAGTCCAACAGCAGGAGAGTCAAAGCAGGTGTCTAACAGCAGGAGAGTCAAAGCAGGAGACTAACAGCAGGAGTCTAACAGCAGGAGTCTAACAGCAGGAGTCTAACAGCAGGAGTCTAACAGCAGGAGAGTCAAAGCAGGAGAGTCAAAGCAGGAGAGTCAAAGCAGGAGAGTCAAAGCAGGAGAGTCAAAGCAGGAGAGTCAATGCAGGAGAGTCAATGCAGGAGAGTCAATGCAGGAGAGTCAATGCAGGTGTCTCACAGCGGGAGAGTCAAAGCGGGAGAGTCAATGCGGGAGAGTCAATGCGGGAGAGTCAATGCGGGAGAGTCAAAGCAGGAGAGTCAAAGCAGGAGAGTCAAAGCAGGAGTCTAACAGCAGGAGAGTCAAAGCAGGAGAGTTAATGCAGGAGTCTAACAGCAGGAGAGTCAAAGCAGGAGTGTCGATGCAGGAGTGTCGATGCAGGAGTGTCGATGCAGGAGTGTCGATGCAGGAGAGTCAAAACAGGGGAGTCAAAACAGGGGAGTTAATGCAGGAGTGTCAATGCAGGAGAGTCAATGCAGGAGAGTCAATGCAGGAGTCTAACAACAGGAGAGTCAAAGCAGGAGTCTAACAGCACGAGAGTCAAAGCCTCAGAGTTAATGCAGGAATCTCCAGCAGGAGAGTCAAAGCAGGAGAGTCAAAGCAGGCGAGTCAAAGCTGGAGTGTCGATGCAGGAGTGTCGATGCAGGAGTGTCGATGCAGGAGTGTCGATGCAGGAGTGTCGATGCAGGAGTGTCGATGCAGGAGTGTCGATGCAGGAGTGTCGATGCAGGAGTCTAACAGCAGCAGAGTCAAATCAGGCGAGTCAAAGCAGGAGAGTCAAAGCAGGTGAGTCAATGCAGGTGAGTCAATGCAGGTGAGTCAATGCAGGTGAGTCAAAGCAGGAGTGTCAAAGCAGGAGTGGCAAAGCAGGAATCTAACACCAGGAGAGTCAAAGCAGGAGATTTAATGCAGGAGTCTAACAGCAGGAAAGTCAATGCAGGAGAGTAAATGCAGGAGAGTCAAAGCAGGAGTCTAACAGCAGGAGTCTAACAGCAGGAGAGTCAAGCAGGAGAGTCAAATCAGGAGAGCCAATGCAGGAGAGCCAATGCAGGAGAGTCAATGCAGGAGTCGAACAGCAGGAGAGTCAAAGCAGGAATCTAACAGCACGAGAGTCAAAGCAGGAGAGTCAATGCAGGAGTCAAAGAGCAGGAGAGTCAAAGCAGGAGTCAAAGGAGGAGAGTCAATGCAGGAGTGTTACAGCACGAGTGTCAAAGCAGGAGAGTCACAGCAGGAGAGTCAAAGCAGGTGTCTAACAGCAGGAGAGTCAAAGCAGGAGTCGAACAGCAGGAAAGTCAAAGCAGGAGTCTAACAGCAGGAGAGTCAAAGCAGGTGTCTAACAGCAGGAGAGTCGAAGCAGGAGTCTAACAGCAGGAGAGTCAATGCAGGAGAATTAATGCAGGGGACTCAAAGCAGGAGTCTAACAGCAGGAGAGTCAATGCAGGAGAGTTAATGGAGGAGAGTCAAAGCAGGAGATTCAATGCAGGATAGTCAAAGCAGGAGTCTAACAGCATGAGAGTCAAAGCAGGAGTCGAACAACAGGAGAGTCAAAGCAGGAGTCAAAGGAGGAGAGTCAATGCAGGACTGTTACAGCACGAGTGTCAAAGCAGGAGAGTCAAAGCAGGAGTGGCAAAGCAGGTGTCTAACAGCAGGAGAGTCAAAGCAGGAGTCTAACAGCAGGAGAGTCAAAGCAGGTGTCTAACAGCAGGAGAGTCAAAGCAGGAGTCTAACAGCAGGAGAGTTAATGCAGGGGAGTCAATGCAGGAGAGTCAATGCAGGAGAGTCAATGCAGGAGAGTCAAAGCAGGAGAGTCAAAGCAGGAGAGTCAAAGCAGGAGAGTCAAAGCAGGAGAGTCAAAGCAGGAGAGTCAATGCAGGAGAGTCAATGCAGGAGAGTCAATGCAGGAGAGTCAATGCAGGAGAGTCAATGCAGGATAGTCAATGCAGGATAGTCAATGCAGGAGAGTCAATGCAGGAGAGTCAATGCAGGTGTCTAACAGCAGGAGAGTCAAAGCAGGAGTCTAACAGCAGGAGAGACAAAGCAGGTGTCCAACAGCAGGAGAGTCAAAGCAGGAGTCTAACAGCAGGAGAGTCAATGCAGGCGAGTCAATGCAGGAGAGTCAGAGCAGGCGAGTCAATGCAGGAGAGTCAAAGCAGGAGTCAAAGCAAGAGTCTAACAGCACGAGAGTCAAAGCAGGAGTCTAACAGCAGGAGAGTCAAAGCAGGAGTCTAACAGCATGAGAATCAAAGCAGGATTCTAACAGCAGGTGAGTCAATGCACGAGAGTCAAAGCACGAGAGTCAAAGCACGAGAGTCAAAGCACGAGAGTCAAAGCTGGAGAGTCAAATCAGGAGAGTCAAATCAGGAGAGTCAAAGCAGGAGAGTCAAAGCAGGAGAGTCAAAGCAGGAGAGTCAAAGCAGGACTCTAACAGCAGGAGAGTCAATGCAGGAGAGTCAATGCAGGAGAGTCAATGCAGGAGATTCAATGCAGGAGAGTCAAAGCAGGAGAGTCAAAGCAGGAGAGTCAAAGCAGGAGAGTCAAAGCAGGAGAGTCAAAGCAGGAGAGTCAATGCAGGAGAGTCAATGCAGGAGAGTCAATGCAGGAGAGTCAATGCAGGAGAGTCAATGCAGGAGAGTCAATGCACGAGAGTCAAAGCACGAGAGTCAAATCAGGAGAGTCAAATCAGGAGAGTCAAATCAGGAGAGTCAAAGCAGGAGAGTCAAAGCAGGAGAGTCAAAGCAGGAGAGTCAAAGCAGGACTCTAACAGCAGGAGAGTCAATGCAGGAGAGTCAATGCAGGAGAGTCAATGCAGGAGAGTCAATGCAGGAGAGTCAAAGCAGGAGAGTCAAAGCAGGAGAGTCAAAGCAGGAGAGTCAATGCAGGAGAGTCAATGCAGGAGAGTCAATGCAGGAGAGTCAATGCAGGAGAGTCAATGCAGGAGTCTTACAGCACGAGTTTCAAAGCAGGAGAGTCAAAGCAGGAGTGTCAAAGCAGGAGTCTAACAGCAGGAGAGTCAATGCAGGAGAGTCAATGCAGGAGAGTCAATGCAGGAGAGTCAATGCAGGAGACTTACAGCACGAGTGTCAAAGCAGGAGAGTCAATGCAGGAGTGTCAAAGAAGGTGTCTAACAGCAGGAGAGTCAAAGCAGGAGTCTAACAGCAGGAGAGTCAAAGCAGGAGAGTCAATGCAGGAGAGTCAAAGGAGGCGAGTCAATGCAGGAGTGTCAAAGAAGGTGTCTAACAGCAGGAGAGTCAATGCAGGCGAGTCAATGCAGGAGAGTCAAAGGAGGCGAGTCAATGCAGGAATGTCAAAGAAGGTGTCTAACAGCATGAGAGTCAAAGCAGGAGAGTTAATGCAGGAGAGTCAAAGGAGGAGTCTAAATGCACGAGAGTCAGAGCAGGAGAGTCGATGCAGGAGAGTCAAAGCAGGAGTCCAACAGCAGGAGAGTCAAAGCAGGTGTCTAACAGCAGGAGAGTCAAAGCAGGAGTCTAACAGCAGGAGTCTAACAGCAGGAGTCTAACAGCAGGAGTCTAACAGCAGGAGTCTAACAGCAGGAGTCTAACAGCAGGAGAGACAAAGCAGGAGAGTCAAAGCAGGAGAGTCAAAGCAGGAGTCTGACAGCAGGAGAGTCAAAGCAGGACTCTAACAGCAGGAGAGTCAATGCAGGAGAGTCAATGCAGGAGAGTCAATGCAGGAGAGTCAATGCAGGAGAGTCAAAGCAGGAGAGTCAATGCAGGAGTCTGACAGCAGGAGAGTCAAAGCAGGACTCTAACAGCAGGAGAGTCAATGCAGGAGAGTCAATGCAGGAGCGTCAATGCAGGAGAGTCAAAGCAGGAGAGTCAAAGCAGGCGTCTTACAGCAGGAGTGTCAAAGCAGGAGAGTCACAGCAGGAGTGTCAAAGCAGGAGTCTAACAGCAGGAGAGTCAATGCAGGAGAGTCAATGCAGGAGTCTTACAGCACGAGTGTCAAAGCAGGAGAGTCAAAGCAGGAGTCTAACAGCAGGAGAGTCAAAGCAGGAGTCAAAGGAGGAGAGTGAATGCAGGAGTGTTACAGCAGGAGAGTCAAAGCAGGAGTCTAACAGCAGGAGAGTCAAAGCAAGTGTCTAACAGCAGGAGAGTCAAAGCAGGAGTCTAACAGCAGGAGAGTCAATGCAGGCGAGTCAATGCAGGAGTCTAACAGCAGGAGAGTTAATGCAGGAGAGTCAAAGCAGGAGTCTAACAGCATGAGAGTCAAAGCAGGAGAGTTAATGCAGGAGAGTCAAAGGAGGAGTCCAAATGCACGAGAGTCAGAGCAGGAGAGTCGATGCAGGAGAGTCAAAGCAGGAGTCCAACAGCAGGAGAGTCAAAGCAGGTGTCTAACAGCAGGAGAGTCAAAGCAGGAGACTAACAGCAGGAGTCTAACAGCAGGAGTCTAACAGCAGGAGTCTAACAGCAGGAGAGTCAAAGCAGGAGAGTCAAAGCAGGAGAGTCAAAGCAGGAGAGTCAAAGCAGGAGAGTCAAAGCAGGAGAGTCAAAGCAGGAGAGTCAAAGCAGGAGAGTCAAAGCAGGAGAGTCAATGCAGGAGAGTCAATGCGGGAGAGTCAATGCGGGAGAGTCAATGCGGGAGAGTCAATGCGGGAGAGTCAATGCGGGAGAGTCAATGCAGGAGAGTCAATGCAGGAGTCTAACAGCAGTAGAGTCAAAGCAGGAGAGTCAAAGCAGGAGAGTCAAAGCAGGAGAGTCAAAGCAGGAGTCTAACAGCAGGAGAGTCAAAGCAGGAGAGTTAATGCAGGAGTCTAACAGCAGGAGAGTCAAAGCAGGAGTGTCGATGCAGGAGTGTCGATGCAGGAGTGTCGATGCAGGAGTGTCGATGCAGGAGTGTCGTGCAGGAGAGTCAAAACAGGGGAGTTAATGCAGGAGTGTCAATGCAGGAGTGTCAATGCAGGAGAGTCAATGCAGGAGAGTCAATGCAGGAGTCTAACAACAGGAGAGTCAAAGCAGGAGTCTAACAGCACGAGAGTCAAAGCCTCAGAGTTAATGCAGGAATCTCCAGCAGGAGAGTCAAAGCAGGAGAGTGAAAGCAGGCGAGTCAAAGCTGGAGTGTCGATGCAGGAGTGTCGATGCAGGAGTGTCGATGCAGGAGTGTCGATGCAGGAGTGTCGATGCAGGAGTGTCGATGCAGGAGTGTCGATGCAGGAGTGTCGATGCAGGAGTCTAACAGCAGCAGAGTCAAATCAGGAGATTTAATGCAGGAGTCTAACAGCAGGAAAGTCAATGCAGGAGAGTAAATGCAGGAGAGTCAAAGCAGGAGTCTAACAGCAGGAGAGTCAAAGCAGGAGAGTCAAATCAGGAGAGCCAATGCAGGAGAGTCAATGCAGGAGAGTCGAACAGCAGGTGAGTCAATGCAGGAGTGTCAAAGCAGGAGTGGCAAAGCAGGAATCTAACAGCAGGAGAGTCAAAGCAGGAGATTTAATGCAGGAGTCTAACAGCAGGAAAGTCAATGCAGGAGAGTAAATGCAGGAGAGTCAAAGCAGGAGTCTAACAGCAGGAGAGTCAAAGCAGGAGAGTCAAATCAGGAGAGCCAATGCAGGAGAGTCAATGCAGGAGAGTCGAACAGCAGGAGAGTCAAAGCAGGAGTCTAACAGCAGGAGAATCAAAGCAGGAGAGTTAATGCAGGAGTCTAACAGCAGGAGAGTCAAAGCAGGAATCTAACAGCACGAGAGTCAAAGCAGGAGAGTCAATGCAGGAGTCAAAGAGCAGGAGAGTCAAAGCAGGAGTCAAAGGAGGAGAGTCAATGCAGGAGTGTTACAGCACGAGTGTCAAAGCAGGAGAGTCACAGCAGGAGAGTCAAAGCAGGTGTCTAACAGCAGGAGAGTCAAAGCAGGAGTCGAACAGCAGGAGAGTCAAAGCAGGAGTCAAAGGAGGAGAGTGAATGCAGGAGTGTTACAGCACGAGTGTCAAAGCAGGAGAGTCAAAGCAGGAGTGTCAAAGAAGGTGTCTAACAGCAGGAGAGTCAAAGCAGGAGTCTAACAGCAGGAGAGTCAAAGCAAGTGTCTAACAGCAGGAGAGTCAAAGCAGGAGTCTAACAGCAGGAGAGTCAATGCAGGCGAGTCAATGCAGGAGTCTAACAGCAGGAGAGTTAATGCAGGAGAGTCAAAGCAGGAGTCTAACAGCATGAGAGTGAAAGCAGGAGAGTTAATGCAGGAGAGTCAAAGGAGGAGTCCAAATGCACGAGAGTCAGAGCAGGAGAGTCGATGCAGGAGAGTCAAAGCAGGAGTCCAACAGCAGGAGAGTCAAAGCAGATGTCTAACAGCAGGAGAGTCAAAGCAGGAGACTAACAGCAGGAGTCTAACAGCAGGAGTCTAACAGCAGGAGTCTAACAGCAGGAGTCTAACAGCAGGAGTCTAACAGCAGGAGAGTCAAAGCAGGAGAGTCAAAGCAGGAGAGTCAAAGCAGGAGAGTCAAAGCAGGAGAGTCAAAGCAGGAGAGTCAATGCAGGAGAGTCAATGCAGGAGAGTCAATGCAGGAGAGTCAATGCAGGAGAGTCAATGCAGGAGAGTCAATGCAGGTGTCTCACAGCGGGAGAGTCAAAGCGGGAGAGTCAAAGCGGGAGAGTCAATGCGGGAGAGTCAATGCGGGAGAGTCAATGCGGGAGAGTCAATGCGGGAGAGTCAATGCAGGAGAGTCAATGCAGGAGTCTAACAGCAGTAGAGTCAAAGCAGGAGAGTCAAAGCAGGAGAGTCAAAGCAGGAGTCTAACAGCAGGAGAGTCAAAGCAGGAGAGTTAATGCAGGAGTCTAACAGCAGGAGAGTCAAAGCAGGAGTGTCGATGCAGGAGTGTCGATGCAGGAGTGTCGATGCAGGAGTGTCGATGCAGGAGAGTCAAAACAGGGGAGTTAATGCAGGAGTGTCAATGCAGGAGAGTCAATGCAGGAGAGTCAATGCAGGAGAGTCAATGCAGGAGTCTAACAACAGGAGAGTCAAAGCAGGAGTCTAACAGCACGAGAGTCAAAGCCTCAGAGTTAATGCAGGAATCTCCAGCAGGAGAGTCAAAGCAGGAGAGTGAAAGCAGGCGAGTCAAAGCTGGAGTGTCGATGCAGGAGTGTCGATGCAGGAGTGTCGATGCAGGAGTGTCGATGCAGGAGTGTCGATGCAGGAGTGTCGATGCAGGAGTGTCGATGCAGGAGTCTAACAGCAGCAGAGTCAAATCAGGCGAGTCAAAGCAGGAGAGTCAAAGCAGGTGAGTCAATGCAGGTGAGTCAATGCAGGTGAGTCAATGCAGGTGAGTCAATGCAGGTGAGTCAAAGCAGGAGTGTCAAAGCAGGAGTGGCAAAGCAGGAATCTAACACCAGGAGAGTCAAAGCAGGAGATTTAATGCAGGAGAGTCAAAGCAGGAGTCTAACAGCAGGAGTCTAACAGCAGGAGAGTCAAAGCAGGAGAGTCAAATCAGGAGAGCCAATGCAGGAGAGTCAATGCAGGAGAGTCGAACAGCAGGAGAGTCAAAGCAGGAGTCTAACAGCAGGAGAATCAAAGCAGGAGAGTTAATGCAGGAGTCTAACAGCAGGAGAGTCAAAGCAGGAATCTAACAGCACGAGAGTCAAAGCAGGAGAGTCAATGCAGGAGTCAAACAGCAGGAGAGTCAAAGCAGGAGTCAAAGGAGGAGAGTCAATGCAGGAGTGTTACAGCACGAGTGTCAAAGCAGGAGAGTCACAGCAGGAGAGTCAAAGCAGGTGTCTAACAGCAGGAGAGTCAAAGCAGGAGTCGAACAGCAGGAAAGTCAAAGCAGGAGTCTAACAGCAGGAGAGTCAAAGCAGGTGTCTAACAGCAGGAGAGTCAAAGCAGGAGTCTAACAGCAGGAGAGTCAATGCAGGAGAATTAATGCAGGGGAGTCAAAGCAGGAGTCTAACAGCAGGAGAGTCAATGCAGGAGTCAAAGGAGGAGAGTCAATGCAGGACTGTTACAGCACGAGTGTCAAAGCAGGAGAGTCAAAGCAGGAGTGGCAAAGCAGGTGTCTAACAGCAGGAGAGTCAAAGCAGGAGTCTAACAGCAGGAGAGTCAAAGCAGGTGTCTAACAGCAGGAGAGTCAAAGCAGGAGTCTAACAGCAGGAGAGTTAATGCAGGGGAGTCAATGCAGGAGAGTCAATGCAGGAGAGTCAGTGCAGGAGAGTCAATGCAGGAGAGTCAAAGCAGGAGAGTCAAAGCAGGAGAGTCAAAGCAGGAGAGTCAATGCAGGAGAGTCAATGCAGGAGAGTCAATGCAGGAGAGTCAATGCAGGATAGTCAATGCAGGAGAGTCAATGCAGGAGTCTTTCAGCACGAGTGTCAAAGCAGGAGAGTCAAAGCAGGAGTGTCAAAGCAGGAGTCCAACAGCAGGAGAGTCAATGCAGGAGAGTCAAAGGAGGCGAGTCAATGCAGGAGTCTTACAGCACGAGTGTCAAAGCAGGAGAGTCAAAGCAGGAGTGTCAAAGCAGGTGTCTAACAGCAGGAGTGTCAAAGCAGGTGTCTAACAGCAGGAGAGTCAAAGCAGGAGTCTAACAGCAGGAGAGTCAAAGCAGGAGTCAAAGGAGGAGTCAAAGGAGGAGAGTGAATGCAGGAGTGTTACAGCACGAGTGTCTAAGCAGGAGAGTCAAAGCAGGAGTGTCAAAGAAGGTGTCTAACAGCAGGAGAGTCAAAGCAGGAGTCTAACAGCAGGAGAGACAAAGCAGGTGTCCAACAGCAGGAGAGTCAAAGCAGGAGTCTAACAGCAGGAGAGTCAATGCAGGCGAGTCAATGCAGGAGAGTCAGAGCAGGCGAGTCAATGCAGGAGAGTCAAAGCAGGAGTCAAAGCAAGAGTCTAACAGCACGAGAGTCAAAGCAGGAGTCTAACAGCAGGAGAGTCAAAGCAGGAGTCTAACAGCATGAGAATCAAAGCAGGATTCTAACAGCAGGTGAGTCAATGCACGAGAGTCAAAGCACGAGAGTCAAAGCACGAGAGTCAAAGCTGGAGAGTCAAAGCTGGAGAGTCAAATCAGGAGAGTCAAATCAGGAGAGTCAAATCAGGAGAGTCAAATCAGGGGAGTCAAAGCAGGAGAGTCAAAGCAGGAGAGTCAAAGCAGGACTCTAACAGCAGGAGAGTCAATGCAGGAGAGTCAATGCAGGAGATTCAATGCAGGAGAGTCAAAGCAGGAGAGTCAAAGCAGGAGAGTCAAAGCAGGAGAGTCAATGCAGGAGAGTCAATGCAGGAGAGTCAATGCAGGAGAGTCAATGCAGGAGAGTCAATGCACGAGAGTCAATGCACGAGAGTCAAAGCACGAGAGTCAAAGCACGAGAGTCAAAGCACGAGAGTCAAAGCACGAGAGTCAAAGCACGAGAGTCAAAGCAGGAGAGTCAAAGCAGGAGAGTCAAAGCAGGAGAGTCAAAGCAGGAGAGTCAAAGCAGGAGAGTCAAAGCAGGAAAGTCAAAGCAGGAAAGTCAAAGCAGGACTCTAACAGCAGGAGAGTCAATGCAGGAGAGTCAATGCAGGAGAGTCAATGCAGGAGAGTCAATGCAGGAGAGTCAATGCAGGAGTCTTACAGCACGAGTGTCAAAGCAGGAGAGTCAAAGCAGGAGAGTCAAAGCAGGAGTGTCAAAGCAGGAGAGTCAAAGCAGGAGTGGCAAAGCAGGTGTCTAACAGCAGGAGAGTCAAAGCAGGAGTCTAACAGCAGGAGAGTCAAAGCAGGTGTCTAACAGCAGGAGAGTCAAAGCAGGAGTCTAACAGCAGGAGAGTTAATGCAGGGGAGTCAATGCAGGAGAGTCAATGCAGGAGAGTCAATGCAGGAGAGTCAATGCAGGAGAGTCAAAGCAGGAGAGTCAAAGCAGGAGAGTCAAAGCAGGAGAGTCAAAGCAGGAGAGTCAATGCAGGAGAGTCAATGCAGGAGAGTCAATGCAGGAGAGTCAATGCAGGAGAGTCAATGCAGGAGAGTCAATGCAGGATAGTCAATGCAGGAGTCTTTCAGCACGAGTGTCAAAGCAGGAGAGTCAAAGCAGGAGTGTCAAAGCAGGAGTCCAACAGCAGGAGAGTCAATGCAGGAGAGTCAAAGGAGGCGAGTCAATGCAGGAGTCTTACAGCACGAGTGTCAAAGCAGGAGAGTCAAAGCAGGAGTGTCAAAGCAGGTGTCTAACAGCAGGAGTGTCAAAGCAGGTGTCTAACAGCAGGAGAGTCAAAGCAGGAGTCTAACAGCAGGAGAGTCAAAGCAGGAGTCAAAGGAGGAGTCAAAGGAGGAGAGTGAATGCAGGAGTGTTACAGCACGAGTGTCTAAGCAGGAGAGTCAAAGCAGGAGTGTCAAAGAAGGTGTCTAACAGCAGGAGAGTCAAAGCAGGAGTCTAACAGCAGGAGAGACAAAGCAGGTGTCCAACAGCAGGAGAGTCAAAGCAGGAGTCTAACAGCAGGAGAGTCAATGCAGGCGAGTCAATGCAGGAGAGTCAGAGCAGGCGAGTCAATGCAGGAGAGTCAAAGCAGGAGTCAAAGCAAGAGTCTAACAGCACGAGAGTCAAAGCAGGAGTCTAACAGCAGGAGAGTCAAAGCAGGAGTCTAACAGCATGAGAATCAAAGCAGGATTCTAACAGCAGGTGAGTCAATGCACGAGAGTCAAAGCACGAGAGTCAAAGCACGAGAGTCAAAGCTGGAGAGTCAAATCAGGAGAGTCAAATCAGGAGAGTCAAATCAGGAGAGTCAAATCAGGGGAGTCAAAGCAGGAGAGTCAAAGCAGGAGAGTCAAAGCAGGAGAGTCAAAGCAGGAGAGTCAAAGCAGGAGAGTCAATGCAGGAGAGTCAATGCAGGAGATTCAATGCAGGAGAGTCAAAGCAGGAGAGTCAATGCAGGAGAGTCAATGCAGGAGAGTCAATGCAGGAGAGTCAATGCACGAGAGTCAATGCAAGAGAGTCAAAGCACGAGAGTCAAAGCACGAGAGTCAAAGCACGAGAGTCAAATCAGGAGAGTCAAATCAGGAGAGTCAAAGCAGGAGAGTCAAAGCAGGAGAGTCAATGCAGGAGAGTCAATGCAGGAGAGTCAATGCAGGAGAGTCAATGCAGGAGAGTCAATGCAGGAGAGTCAATGCAGGAGAGTGAATGCAGGAGAGTCAATGCAGGAGAGTCAATGCAGGAGTCTTACAGCACGAGTGTCAAAGCAGGAGTGTCAAAGCAGGAGTCTAACAGCAGGAGAGTCAATGCAGGAGAGTCAATGCAGGAGAGTCAATGCAGGAGAGTCAATGCAGGAGAGTCAATGCAGGAGTCTTACAGCACGAGTGTCAAAGCAGGAGAGTCAAAGCAGGAGAGTCAATGCAGGAGTGTCAAAGAAGGTGTCTAACAGCAGGAGAGTCAAAGCAGGAGTCCAACAGCAGGAGAGTCAATGCAGGAGAGTCAATGCAGGAGAGTCAAAGGAGGCGAGTCAATGCAGGAGTGTCAAAGAAGGTGTCTAACAGCAGGAGAGTCAATGCAGGCGAGTCAATGCAGGAGAGTCAAAGGAGGCGAGTCAATGCAGGAGTGTCAAAGAAGGTGTCTAACAGCATGAGAGTCAAAGCAGGAGAGTTAATGCAGGAGAGTCAAAGGAGGAGTCTAAATGCACGAGAGTCAGAGCAGGAGAGTCGATGCAGGAGAGTCAAAGCAGGAGTCCAACAGCAGGAGAGTCAAAGCAGGTGTCTAACAGCAGGAGAGTCAAAGCAGGAGTCTAACAGCAGGAGTCTAACAGCAGGAGTCTAACAGCAGGAGTCTAACAGCAGGAGAGACAAAGCAGGAGAGACAAAGCAGGAGAGACAAGGCAGGAGAGTCAAAGCAGGAGAGTCAAAGCAGGAGAGTCAAAGCAGGAGAGTCAAAGCAGGAGAGTCAATGCAGCAGATTCGATGCCCGAGAGTCGAAGCAGGAGAGTCGAAGCAGGAGAGTCGAAGCAGGAGAGTCGAAGCAGGAGTGTCGAAGCAGGAGTGTCGAAGCAGGAGTGTCGAAGCAGGAGTGTCGAAGCAGGAGTGTCGAAGCAGGAGTGTCGAAGCAGGAGAGTTAATGCAGGAGAGTCAGAGCAGGCGAGTCAATGCAGGAGAGTCAAAGCAGGAATCTAACAGCACGAGAGTCAAAGCAGGAGAGTCAAAGCAGGAGAGTCAAAGCAGGAGAGTCAATGCAGGAGAGTCAATGCAGGAGAGTCAATGCAGGAGTCTGACAGCAGGAGAGTCAAAGCAGGACACTAACAGCAGGAGAGTCAAAGCAGGAGAGTCAATGCAGGAGAGTCAATGCAGGAGAGTTAAAGCAGGAGAGTCAAAGCAGGAGAGTCAAAGCAGGAGAGACAAAGCAGGAGAGTCAAAGCAGGAGAGTCAAAGCAGGAATCTAACAGCAGGAGAGTCAAAGCAGGAGTCTAACAGCATGAGAATCAAAGCAGGATTCTAACAGCAGGCGAGTCAATGCAGGAGAGTCACTGCACGAGAGTCACTGCACGAGAGTCAAAGCAGGAGAGTCAAAGCAGGAGAGTCAAAGCAGGAGAGTCAAAGCAGGAGAGTCAAAGCAGGAGAGTCAAAGCAGGAGAGTCAATGCAGGAGAGTCAATGCAGGAGAGTCAATGCAGGAGAGTCAATGCAGGAGAGTCAATGCAGGAGAGTCAATGCAGGAGAGTCAATGCAGGAGAGTCAAAGCAGGTGTCTCACAGCAGGAGAGTCAAAGCAGGTGTCTCACAGCAGGAGAGTCAAAGCAGGAGAGTCAAAGCAGCAGAGTCAAAGCAGCAGAGTCAAAGCAGCAGAGTCAAAGCAGGAGAGTCAATGCAGGAGAGTCAATGCAGGAGAGTCAAAGCAGGAGTCCAACAGCAGGAGAGTCAAAGCAGGAGAGTCAAAGCAGGAGAGTCATTGCAGGAGAGTCATTGCAGGAGAGTCAATGCAGGAGAGTCAAAGCAGGAGTCTAACAGCAGGAGAGTCAAAGCACGTGTCTCACAGCAGAAGAGTCAAAGCAGGAGAGTCAAAGCAGGAGAGTCAAAGCAGGAGTCGAACAGCAGGAGAGTCAAAGCAGGAGAGTTAATGCAGCAGTCTAACAGCAGGAGTGTCGATGCAGGAGTGTCGATGCAGGAGTGTCGATGCAGGAGTGTCGATGCAGGAGTGTCGATGCAAGTGAGTCGATGCAGGAGTGTCGTTGCAGGAGAGGCAAAGCAGGAATCTAACAGCAGGAGAGTCAAAGCAGGAGAGTCAAAGAAGGAGAGTCAAAGAAGGGGAGTCAAAGCAGGGGAGTCAAAGCAGGGGAGTCAAAGCAGGGGAGTCAATGCAGGGGAGTCAATGCAGGGGAGTCAATGCAGGGGAGTATAAGCTGGAGAGTCGATGCAGGAGTGTCGATGCAGGAGTGTCGATGCAGGTGAGTCAAAGCAGGAGATGCAAAGCAGGAATCTAACAGCAGGAGAGTAAAAGCAGGAGAGTTAATGCAGGAGAGTCAATGCAGGAGAGTCAATGCAGCAGAGTCAATGCGGGAGAGTCAATGCGGGAGAGTCAATGCGGGAGAGTCAATGCGGGAGAGTCAATGCGGGAGAGTCAATGCGGGAGAGTCAAGGCAGGAGAGTCAATGCAGGAGTCTAACAGCAGGAGAGTCAATGCAGGAGAGTCAATGCAGGAGAGTTAAAGCAGGAGAGTCAAAGCAGGAGTCTAACAGCAGGAGAGTCAAAGCAGGAGAGTCAAAGCAGGAGAGTCAAAGCAGGAGAGTCAAAGCAGGAGAGTCAATGCAGCAGAGTCAAAGCAGGAGAGTCAAAGCAGGAGAGTCAAAGCAGGAGAGTCAAAGCAGGATGGTCAAAGCAGGATGGTCAAAGCAGGATGGTCAAAGCAGGAGAGTCAAAACAGGAGAGTCAAAGCAGGAGAGTCAAAGCAGGAGAGTCAAAGCAGGAGAGTCAAAGCAGGAGAGTCAAAGCAGGAGAGTCAAAGCAGGAGAGTCAATGCAGGAGAGTCAATGCAGGAGAGTCAATACAGGAGTCTAACAGCAGGAGAGTCAATGCAGGAGAGTTAATGCAGGAGAGTCAAAGCAGGAGTCTAACAGCAGGAGAGTCAAAGCAGGAGAGTCAAAGCAGGAGAGTCAAAGCAGGAGAGTCAATGCAGGAGAGTCAATGCAGGAGAGTCAATGCAGGAGAGTCAATGCAGGAGAGTCAATGCAGGAGAGTCAATGCAGCAGAGTCAATGCAGGAGAGTCAATGCAGGAGAGTCAATGCAGGAGAGTCAAAGCAGGAGAGTCAAAGCAGGAGAGTCAAAGCAGGAGAGTCAAAGCAGGAGTCGAACAGTACGAGAGTCAAAGCCTCAGAGTTAATGCAGGAGTCTCCAGCAGGAGAGTCAAAGCAGGGGAGTCAAAGCAGGAGAGTCAATGCAGGAGAGTCAAAGCAGGTGTCTAACAGCAGGAGAGTCAAAGCAGGTGTCTAACAGCAGGAGAGTCAAAGCAGGATTCTAACAGCAGGAGAGTCAAAGCAGGAGAGTCAAAGCAGGAGAGTCGATGCAGGAGAATCAATGTAGGAGATTTAATGCAGGAGTGTCGATGCAGGCGAGTCGATGCAGGAGTGTCGATGCAGGAGAGTCGATGCAGGAGAGTCGATGCAGGAGAGTCGATGCAGGAGAGTCGATGCAGGCGAGTCGATGCAGGAGAGTCGATGCAGGAGTGTCGATGCAGGAGAGTCGATGCAGGAGAGTCGATGCAGGCGAGTCGATGCAGGCGAGTCGATGCAGGAGAGTCGATGCAGGAGAGTCGATGCAGGACAGTCGATGCAGGCGAGTCGATGCAGGAGAGTCGATGCAGGAGAGTCGATGCAGGAGTGTCGATGCAGGAGTGTCGATGCAGGAGAGTCGATGCAGGAGTGTCGATGCAGGAGAGTCGATGCAGGAGTGTCGATCCAGGAGAGTCGATGCAGGAGAGTCGATGCAGGAGTGTTGATGCAGGAGTGTCGATGCAGGAGTGTCGATGCAGGAGTGTCGATGCAGGAGTGTCGATGCAGGTGAGTCAAAGCAGGAGATGCAAAGCAGGAGATGCAAAGCAGGAATCTAACAGCAGGAGAGTAAAAGCAGGAGAGTTAATGCAGGAGTCTAACAGTAGGAGAGTCAATGCAGGAGAGTCAATGCAGGAGAGTCAATGCAGGAGAGTCAATGCAGCAGAGTCAATGCAGGAGAGTCAAAGCAGGAGAGTTAATGCAGGAGTCTAACAGCAGGAGAGTCAATGCAGGAGAGTCAAAGCAGGAGTCCAACAGCAGGAGTCCAACAGCAGGAGAGTCAAAGCAGGAGAGTCAAAGCAGGAGAGTCAAAGCAGGAGAGTCAAAGCAGGAGAGTCAAAGCAGGAAGAGTCAAAGCAGGAAGAGTCAAAGCAGGAGAGTCAAAGCAGGAGAGTCAAAGCAGGAGAGTCAAAGCAGGATGGTCAAAGCAGGATGGTCAAAGCAGGATGGTCAAAGCAGGAGAGTCAAAGCAGGAGAGTCAAAGCAGGAGAGTCAAAGCAGGAGAGTCAAAGCAGGAGAGTCAATGCAGGAGAGTCAATACAGGAGTCTAACAGCAGGAGAGTCAATGCAGGAGAGTCAATGCAGGAGAGTTAATGCAGGAGAGTCAAAGCAGGAGTCTAACAGCAGGAGAGTCAAAGCAGGAGAGTCAATGCAGGAGAGTCAATGCAGGAGAGTCAATGCAGGAGAGTCAATGCAGGAGAGTCAAAGCAGGAGAGTCAAAGCAGGAGAGTCAAAGCAGGAGAGTCAAAGCAGGAGAGTCAAAGCAGGATGGTCAAAGCAGGAGAGTCAAAGCAGGAGAGTCAATGCAGGAGAGTCAATACAGGAGTCTAACAGCAGGAGAGTCAATGCAGGAGAGTTAATGCAGGAGAGTCAAAGCAGGATTCCAACAGCAGGAGAGTCAAAGCAGGAGAGTCGATGCAGGAGAATCGAAGCAGGAGAGTCAAAGCAGGAGATTCAATGCAGGAGATTCAATGCAGGAGATTTAATGCAGGAGAGTTGATGCAGAAGAGTCGATGCAGGAGAGTCGATGCAGGCGAGTCGATGCAGGAGAGTCGATGCAGGAGAGTCGATGCAGGAGAGTCGATGCAGGAGAGTCGATGCAGGAGAGTCGATGCAGGAGTGTCGATGCAGGAGAGTCGATGCAGGAGAGTCGATGCAGGAGAGTCGATGCAGGAGACTAACAGCAGGAGAGTCAAAGCAGGAGAGTTAATCCAGGAGTCTAACAGCAGGAGAGTCAAAGCAGGAGAATCGATGCAGGAGTGTCGATGCAGGAGTGTCGATGCAGGAGTGTCGATGCAGGAGAGTCGATGCAGGGGAGTCAAAGCAGGAGTCCAACAGCAGGAGTCCAACAGCAGGAGTCTAACAGCAGGAGAGTCAAAGCAGGAGAGGCAAAGCAGGAGTCTAACAGCAGGAGAGTCAAAGCAGGAGAGTCAAAGCAGGAGAGTCAAAGCAGGAGATTTAATGCAGGAGAGTCAATGCAGGGGAGTCAATGCAGGGGAGTCAATGCAGGGGAGTCAAAGCAGGAGTGTCGATGCAGGAGTGTCGATGCAGGAGTGTCGATGCAGGAGTGTCGATGCAGGAGTGTCGATGCAGGAGTGTCGATGCAGGGGAGTCGATGCAGGGGAGTCTAAGCAGGAGATGCAAAGCAGGAATCTAACAGCAGGAGAGTAAAAGCAGGAGAGTAAAAGCAGGAGAGTAAAAGCAGGAGAGTAAAAGCAGGAGAGTTAATGCAGGAGTCTAACAGCAGGAGAGTCAATGCAGGAGAGTCAATGCAGGAGAGTCAATGCAGGAGAGTCAATGCAGGGGAGTCAATGCAGGAGAGTCAATGCAGGAGAGTTAATGCAGGAGAGTCAAAGCAGGAGTCTAACAGCAGTAGAGTCAAAGCAGGAGAGTCAAAGCAGGAGAGTCAAAGCAGGAGAGTCAAAGCAGGAGTCTAACAGTACGAGAGTCAAAGCCTCAGAGTTAATGCAGGAGTCTCCAGCAGGAGAGTCAAAGCAGGGGAGTCAAAGCAGGAGAGTCAATGCAGGAGAGTCAAAGAAGGTGTCTAACAGCAGGAGAGTCAAAGCAGGAGTCTAACAGCAGGAGAGTCAAAGCAGGTGTCCAACAGCAGGAGAGTCAAAGCAGGAGAGTCAATGCAGGAGAGTCAATGCAGGAGAGTCAAAGCAGGAGAGTCAAAGCAGGATTCCAACAGCAGGAGAGTCAAAGCAGGAGAGTCGATGCAGGAGAGTTAAAGCAGGAGATTCAATGCAGGAGAGTCGATGCAGGAGAGTCGATGCAGGAGACTACAGCAGGAGAGTGAAAGCAGGAGAGTGAAAGCAGGAGAGTGAAAGCAGGAGAGTGAAAGCAGGAGAGTGAAAGCAGGAGAGTCAATGGAGGAGAGTCAATGCAGGAGAGTCAATGCAGGAGAGTCAAAGCAGGAGAGTCAAAGCAGGAGAGTCAAAGCAGGAGAGTCAAAGCAGGAGAGTCAATGCAGGAGAGTCAATGCAGGAGAGTCAATGCAGGAGAGTCAATGCAGGAGAGTCAATGCAGGAGAGTCAAAGCAGGAGAGTCAAAGCAGGAGAGTCAATGCAGGAGAGTCAATGCAGGAGAGTCAATGCAGGAGAGTCAATGCAGGAGAGTCAAAGCAGGAGAGTCAATGCAGGAGAGTCAATGCAGGAGAGTCAAAGCAGGAGAGTCAATGCAGGAGATTCAATGCCTGAGAGTCGAAGCAGGAGAGTCGAAGCAGGAGAGTCAATGCCTGAGAGTCGAAGCAGGAGTGTCGATGCAGGAGTGTCGATGCAGGAGAGTCGATGCAGGAGAGTCGATGCAGGAGAGTCGATGCAGGAGAGTCGATGCAGGAGAGTCGATGCAGGAGAGTCGATGCAGGAGTGTCGATGCAGGAGTGTCGATGCAGGAGTGTCGATGCAGGAGAGTCGATGCAGGAGAGTCGATGCAGGAGAGTCGATGCAGGAGTGTCGATGCAGGAGTGTCGATGCAGGAGTGTCGATGCAGGAGTGTCGATGCAGGAGTGTCGATGCAGGAGTGTCGATGCAGGAGTGTCGATGCAGGAGAGTCGAAGCAGGAGAGGCAAAGCAGGAGAAGCAAAGCAGGAGAGTCAATGCAGGAGAGTCAATGCAGGAGAGTCAATGCAGGAGAGTCAATGCAGGAGAGTCAAAGCAGGTGTCTGACAGCAGGAGAGTCAAAGCAGGAGTCAAACAGCAGGAGAGTCAAAGAAGGAGAGTTAATGCAGCAGTCTAACAGCAGGAGAGTCAAAGCAGGAGAGTCAATGCAGGAGTCTAACAGCAGGAGAGTCAAAGCAGGAGTCTCACAGCAGGAGAGTCAATGCAGGAGAGTCAATGCAGGAGAGTCAATGCAGGAGAGTTAATGCAAGAGAGTCAAAGCAGGAGAGTCAAAGCAGGAGAGTCAAAGCAGGAGAGTCAAAGCAGGAGAGTTAATGCAGCAGAGTCAAAGCAGGAGAGTCAATGCAGGAGAGTCAAAGCAGGAGTCAAAGCAAGAGTCTAACAGCACGAGAGTCAAAGCAGGAGTCTAACAGCAGGAGAGTCAAAGCCTCAGAGTTAATGCAGGAGTCTCCAGCAGGAGAGTCAAAGCAGGGGAGTCAAAGCAGGAGAGTCAATGCAGGAGAGTCAAAGAAGGTGTCTAACAGCAGGAGAGTCAAAGCAGGAGTCTAACAGCAGGAGAGTCAAAGCAGGTGTCTCACAGCAGGAGAGTCAAAGCAGGTGTCTAACAGCAGGAGAGTCAAAGCAGGTGTCTAACAGCAGGAGAGTCAAAGCAGGTGTCTAACAGCAGGAGAGTCAAAGCAGGTGTCTAACAGCAGGAGAGTCAAAGCAGGATTCCAACAGCAGGAGAGTCAAAGCAGGAGAGTCGATGCAGGAGAATCGAAGCAGGAGAGTTAAAGCAGGAGATTCAATGCAGGAGATTTAATGCAGGAGAGTCGATGCAGGAGAGTCGATGCAGGCGAGTCGATGCAGGAGAGTCGATGCAGGAGAGTCGATGCAGGAGAGTCGATGCAGGAGAGTCGATGCAGGAGAGTCGATGCAGGAGTCTAACAGCAGGAGAGTGAAAGCAGGAGAGTGAAAGCAGGAGAGTGAAAGCAGGAGAGTCAAAGCAGGAGCGTCAAAGCAGGAGCGTCAAAGCAGGAGCGTCAAAGCAGGAGAGTCGATGCTGGAGAGTCGATGCTGGAGATTCGATGCTGGAGAGTCGATGCTAGAGAGTCGATGCTGGAGAGTCGATGCAGGAGATTTAATGCAGGAGTGTAACAGCAGGAGAGTCAAAGCAGGAGAGTCAAAGCAGGAGAGTCAAAGCAGCAGAGTCAATGCAGGAGAGTCAATGCAGGAGAGTCAAAGCAGGAGAGTCAAAGCAGGAGAGTCAAAGCAGGAGAGTCAAAGCAGGAGTCTAATAGTACGAGAGTCAAAGCCTCAGAGTTAATGCAGGAGTCTAACAGCAGGAGAGTCAAAGCAGGAGAGTCAAAGCAGGAGAGTCAAAGCAGGAGAGTCAAAGCAGGAGAGTCAATGCAGGAGAGTCAATGCAGGAGAGTCAAAGCAGGAGAGTCAAAGCAGGAGAGTCAAAGCAGGAGAGTCAAAGCAGGAGAGTCAAAGCAGGAGAGTCAAAGCAGGATGGTCAAAGCAGGAGAGTCAAAGCAGGAGAGTCAATGCAGGAGAGTCAATACAGGAGTCTAACAGCAGGAGAGTCAATGCAGGAGAGTTAATGCAGGAGAGTCAAAGCAGGATTCCAACAGCAGGAGAGTCAAAGCAGGAGAGTCGATGCAGGAGAATCGAAGCAGGAGAGTTAAAGCAGGAGATTCAATGCAGGAGATTTAATGCAGGAGATTTAATGCAGGAGAGTTGATGCAGGAGAGTCGATGCAGGAGAGTCGATGCAGGAGAGTCGATGCAGGCGAGTCGATGCAGGAGAGTCGATGCAGGAGAGTCGATGCAGGAGAGTCGATGCAGGAGAGTCGATGCAGGAGAGTCGATGCAGGAGACTAACAGCAGGAGAGTCAAAGCAGGAGAGTTAATCCAGGAGTCTAACAGCAGGAGAGTCAAAGCAGGAGAATCGATGCAGGAGTGTCGATGCAGGAGTGTCGATGCAGGAGTGTCGATGCAGGAGTGTCGATGCAGGAGTGTCGATGCAGGAGAGTCGATGCAGGGGAGTCAAAGCAGGAGTCCAACAGCAGGAGAGTCAAAGCAGGTGTCTAACAGCAGGAGAGTCAAAGCAGGAGACTAACAGCAGGAGTCTAACAGCAGAAGTCTGACAGCAGGAGTCTAACAGCAGGAGAGTCAAAGCAGGAGAGGCAAAGCAGGAGTCTAACAGCAGGAGAGTCAAAGCAGGAGAGTCAATACAGGAGTCTAACAGCAGGAGAGTCAATGCAGGAGAGTTAATGCAGGAGAGTCAAAGCAGGATTCCAACAGCAGGAGAGTCAAAGCAGGAGAGTCGATGCAGGAGAATCGAAGCAGGAGAGTTAAAGCAGGAGATTCAATGCAGGAGATTTAATGCAGGAGATTTAATGCAGGAGAGTTGATGCAGGAGAGTCGATGCAGGCGAGTCGATGCAGGCGAGTCGATGCAGGAGAGTCGATGCAGGACAGTCGATGCAGGACAGTCGATGCAGGACAGTCGATGCAGGAGAGTCGATGCAGGAGAGTCGATGCAGGAGAGTCGATGCAGGAGAGTCGATGCAGGAGACTAACAGCAGGAGAGTCAATCCAGGAGTCTAACAGCAGGAGAGTCAAAGCAGGAGAATCGATGCAGGAGTGTCGATGCAGGAGTGTCGATGCAGGAGAGTCGATGCAGGGGAGTCGATGCAGGGGAGTCGATGCAGGGGAGTCAAAGCAGGAGTCCAACAGCAGGAGAGTCAAAGCAGGTGTCTAACAGCAGGAGAGTCAAAGCAGGAGACTAACAGCAGGAGTCTAACAGCAGGAGTCTGACAGCAGGAGTCTGACAGCAGGAGTCAGACAGCAGGAGTCTAACAGCAGGAGAGTCAAAGCAGGAGAGTCAAAGCAGGAGAAGCAAAGCAGGAGTCTAACAGCAGGAGAGTCAAAGCAGGAGAGTCAAAGCAGGAGAGTCAAAGCAGGAGCGTCAAAGCAGGAGCGTCAAAGCAGGAGAGTCAAAGCAGGAGAGGCAAAGCAGGAGTCTAACAGCAGGAGAGTCAAAGCAGGAGAGTCAAAGCAGGAGAGTCAAAGCAGGAGAGTCAAAGCAGGAGAGTCAAAGCAGGAGAGTCAAAGCAGGATGGTCAAAGCAGGAGAGTCAAAGCAGGAGAGTCAATGCAGGAGAGTCAATACAGGAGTCTAACAGCAGGAGAGTCAATGCAGGAGAGTTAATGCAGGAGAGTCAAAGCAGGATTCCAACAGCAGGAGAGTCAAAGCAGGAGAGTCGATGCAGGAGAATCGAAGCAGGAGAGTTAAAGCAGGAGATTCAATGCAGGAGATTTAATGCAGGAGATTTAATGCAGGAGAGTTGATGCAGGAGAGTCGATGCAGGCGAGTCGATGCAGGCGAGTCGATGCAGGAGAGTCGATGCAGGAGAGTCGATGCAGCAGAGTCGATGCAGGAGAGTCGATGCAGGAGAGTCGATGCAGGAGAGTCGATGCAGGAGACTAACAGCAGGAGAGTCAAAGCAGGAGAGTTAATCCAGGAGTCTAACAGCAGGAGAGTCAAAGCAGGAGAATCGATGCAGGAGTGTCGATGCAGGAGTGTCGATGCAGGAGAGTCGATGCAGGGGAGTCAAAGCAGGAGTCCAACAGCAGGAGAGTCAAAGCAGGTGTCTAACAGCAGGAGAGTCAAAGCAGGAGACTAACAGCAGGAGTCTAACAGCAGGAGTCTAACAGCAGGAGTCTAACAGCAGGAGAGTCAAAGCAGGAGAGGCAAAGCAGGAGTCTAACAGCAGGAGAGTCAAAGCAGGAGAGTCAAAGCAGGAGAGTCAAAGCAGGAGAGTCAAAGCAGGAGATTTAATGCAGGAGAGTCAATGCAGGGGAGTCAATGCAGGGGAGTCAAAGCAGGAGTGTCGATGCAGGAGTGTCGATGCAGGAGTGTCGATGCAGGAGTGTCGATGCAGGAGTGTCGATGCAGGAGAGTCGATGCAGGGGAGTATAAGCAGGAGATGCAAAGCAGGAATCTAACAGCAGGAGAGTAAAAGCAGGAGAGTTAATGCAGGAGTCTAACAGCAGGAGAGTCAATGCAGGAGAGTCAATGCAGGAGAGTCAATGCAGGGGAGTCAATGCAGGAGAGTCAATGCAGGAGAGTCAATGCAGGAGAGTCAATGCAGGAGAGTTAATGCAGGAGAGTCAAAGCAGGAGTCTAACAGCAGTAGAGTCAAAGCAGTAGAGTCAAAGCAGGAGAGTCAAAGCAGGAGTCTAACAGTACGAGAGTCAAAGCCTCAGAGTAAATGCAGGAGTCTCCAGCAGGAGAGTCAAAGCAGGGGAGTCAAAGCAGGAGAGTCAATGCAGGAGAGTCAAAGAAGGTGTCTAACAGCAGGAGAGTCAAAGCAGGAGTCTAACAGCAGGAGAGTCAAAGCAGGTGTCCAACAGCAGGAGAGTCAAAGCAGGAGAGTCAATGCAGGAGAGTCAAAGCAGGAGAGTCAAAGCAGGAGAGTCAAAGCAGGATTCCAACAGCAGGAGAGTCGATGCAGGAGAGTCGATGCAGGAGACTAACAGCAGGAGAGTGAAAGCAGGAGAGTGAAAGCAGGAGAGTGAAAGCAGGAGAGTGAAAGCAGGAGAGTCAATGCAGGAGAGTCAATGCAGGAGAGTCAATGCAGGAGAGTCAAAGCAGGAGAGTCAAAGCAGGAGAGTCAAAGCAGGAGAGTCAATGCAGGAGAGTCAAAGCAGGAGAGTCAAAGCAGGAGAGTCAAAGCAGGAGAGTCAAAGCAGGAGAGTCAATGCAGGAGAGTCAATGCAGGAGAGTCAATGCAGGAGAGTCAATGCAGGAGAGTCAAAGCAGGAGAGTCAAAGCAGGAGAGTCAAAGCAGGAGAGTCAATGCAGGAGAGTCAATGCAGGAGAGTCAAAGCAGGAGAGTCAAAGCAGGAGAGTCAATGCAGGAGATTCAATGCCTGAGAGTCGAAGCAGGAGAGTCGAAGCAGGAGAGTCGAAGCAGGAGAGTCAATGCCTGAGAGTCGAAGCAGGAGTGTCGATGCAGGAGTGTCGATGCAGGAGAGTCGATGCAGGAGAGTCGATGCAGGAGAGTCGATGCAGGAGAGTCGATGCAGGAGAGTCGATGCAGGAGAGTCGATGCAGGAGTGTCGATGCAGGAGTGTCGATGCAGGAGAGTCGATGCAGGAGAGTCGATGCAGGAGAGTCGATGCAGGAGAGTCGATGCAGGAGTGTCGATGCAGGAGTGTCGATGCAGGAGTGTCGATGCAGGAGTGTCGATGCAGGAGTGTCGATGCAGGAGTGTCGATGCAGGAGTGTCGATGCAGGAGAGTCGATGCAGGAGAGTCGATGCAGGAGAGTCAAAGCAGGAGAGGCAAAGCAGGAGAAGCAAAGCAGGAGAGTCAATGCAGGAGAGTCAATGCAGGAGAGTCAATGCAGGAGAGTCAAAGCAGGTGTCTGACAGCAGGAGAGTCAAAGCAGGAGTCAAACAGCAGGAGAGTCAAAGAAGGAGAGTTAATGCAGCAGTCTAACAGCAGGAGAGTCAAAGCAGGAGATGTCAATGCAGGAGTCTAACAGCAGGAGAGTCAAAGCAGGAGTCTCACAGCAGGAGAGTCAATGCAGGAGAGTCAATGCAGGAGAGTTAATGCAAGAGAGTCAAAGCAGGAGAGTCAAAGCAGGAGAGTCAAAGCAGGAGAGTCAAAGCAGGAGAGTCAAAGCAGGAGAGTTAATGCAGCAGAGTCAAAGCAGGAGAGTCAATGCAGGAGAGTCAAAGCAGGAGTCAAAGCAAGAGTCTAACAGCACGAGAGTCAAAGCAGGAGTCTAACAGCAGGAGAGTCAAAGCAGGATTCCAACAGCAGGAGAGTCAAAGCAGGAGAGTCGATGCAGGAGAATCGAAGCAGGAGAGTTAAAGCAGGAGATTCAATGCAGGAGATTTAATGCAAGAGACTCGATGCAGGAGAGTCGATGCAGGCGAGTCGATGCAGGCGAGTCGATGCAGGAGAGTCGATGCAGGAGAGTCGATGCAGGAGAGTCGATGCAGGAGAGTCGATGCAGGAGAGTCGATGCAGGAGAGTCGATGCAGGAGAGTCGATGCAGGAGTCTAACAGCAGGAGAGTGAAAGCAGGAGAGTGAAAGCAGGAGAGTGAAAGCAGGAGAGTCAAAGCAGGAGCGTCAAAGCAGGAGCGTCAAAGCAGGAGCGTCAAAGCAGGAGCGTCAAAGCAGGAGAGTCGATGCTGGAGATTCGATGCTGGAGAGTCGATGCTAGAGAGTCGATGCTGGAGAGTCGATGCAGGAGATTTAATGCAGGAGTGTAACAGCAGGAGAGTCAAAGCAGGAGAGTCAAAGCAGGAGAGTCAAAGCAGCAGAGTCAAAGCAGCAGAGTCAATGCAGGAGAGTCAATGCAGGAGAGTCAAAGCAGGAGAGTCAAAGCAGGAGAGTCAAAGCAGGAGAGTCAAAGCAGGAGTCTAATAGTACGAGAGTCAAAGCCTCAGAGTTAATGCAGGAGTCTCCAGCAGGAGAGTCAAAGCAGGGGAGTCAAAGCAGGAGAGTCAATGCAGGAGAGTCAAAGAAGGTGTCTAACAGCAGGAGAGTCAAAGCAGGAGTCTAACAGCAGGAGAGTCAAAGCAGGTGTCTAACAGCAGGAGAGTCAAAGCAGGTGTCTAACAGCAGGAGAGTCAAAGCAGGTGTCTAACAGCAGGAGAGTCAAAGCAGGTGTCTAACAGCAGGAGAGTCAAAGCAGGTGTCTAACAGCAGGAGAGTCAAAGCAGGATTCCAACAGCAGGAGAGTCAAAGCAGGAGAGTCGATGCAGGAGAATCGAAGCAGGAGAGTTAAAGCAGGAGATTCAATGCAGGAGATTTAATGCAGGAGAGTTGATGCAGGAGAGTCGATGCAGGCGAGTCGATGCAGGCGAGTCGATGCAGGAGAGTCGATGCAGGAGAGTCGATGCAGGAGAGTCGATGCAGGAGAGTCGATGCAGGAGAGTCGATGCAGGAGAGTGAAAGCAGGAGAGTGAAAGCAGGAGAGTGAAAGCAGGAGAGTGGAAGCAGGAGAGTCAATGCAGGAGAGTCAATGCAGGAGAGTCAATGCAGGAGAGTGAAAGCAGGAGAGTGAAAGCAGGAGAGTGAAAGCAGGAGAGTGAAAGCAGGAGAGTGGAAGCAGGAGAGTCAATGCAGGAGAGTCAATGCAGGAGAGTCAATGCAGGAGAGTCAAAGCAGGAGAGTCAAAGCAGGAGAGTCAAAGCAGGAGAGTCAATGCAGGAGATTCAATGCCTGAGAGTCGAAGCAGGAGTGTCGATGCAGGAGTGTCGATGCAGGAGTGTCGATGCAGGAGTGTCGATGCAGGAGTGTCGATGCAGGAGTGTCGATGCAGGAGAGTCGAAGCAGGAGTGTCGATGCAGGAGTGTCGATGCAGGAGTGTCGATGCAGGAGTGTCGATGCAGGAGTGTCGATGCAGGAGTGTCGATGCAGGAGTGTCGATGCAGGAGAGTCGATGCAGGAGAGTCGATGCAGGAGAGTCAATGCAGGCGAGTCAAAGCAGGAGAGTTAATGCAGGAGAGTCAATGCAGGCGAGTCAAAGCAGGAGAGTCAATGCAGGAGAGTCAATGCAGGAGAGTCAATGCAGGAGAGTCAAAGCAGGTGTCTAACAGCAGGAGAGTCAAAGCAGGAGTCTAACAGCAGGAGAGTCAAAGCAGGAGAGTTAATGCAGAAGTCTAACAGCAGGAGAGTCAAAGCAGGAGAGTCAAAGCAGGAGTCCAACAGCAGGAGAGTCAATGCAGGAGAGTCAATGCAGGAGAGTCAATGCAGGAGAGTCAATGCAGGAGAGTCAATGCAGGAGAGTCAATGCAGGAGAGTTAATGCAGGAGAGTTAATGCAGGAGAGTCAAAGCAGGAGAGTCAAAGCAGGAGAGTCAAAGCAGGAGAGTTAATGCAGGAGAGTCAAAGCAGGAGAGTCAAAGCAGGAGTCAAAGCAAGAGTCTAACAGCACGAGAGTCAAAGCAGGAGTCTAACAGCAGGAGAGTCAAAGCAGGAGTCTAACAGCACGAGAATCAAAGCAGCATTCTAACAGCAGAAGAGTCAATGCAGGAGAGTCAATGCAGGAGAGTCTAAGCAGGAGTCCAACTGCACGAGAGTCACTGCACGAGAGTCAAAGCACGAGAGTCTAAGCAGGAGAGTCGATGCTGGAGAGTCGATGCTGGAGAGTCGATGCTGGAGAGTCGATGCTGGAGATTTAATGCAGGAGAGTTAAAGCAGGAGATTCAATGCAGGAGAGTCAAAGCAGTAGAGTCAAAGCAGGAGTCTAACAGCAAGAGAGTCAAAGCAGGAGTTTCAAAGCAGGAGAGTCAATGCAGCAGAGTGAATGCAGGAGTCTAACAGCAGGAGAGTCAAATAGGAGAGTCAATGCAGGAGTCTGACAGAAGGAGAGTCAAAGCAGGAGAGTCAAAGCAGGAGAGTCAAAGCAGGACAGTCAAAGCAGGAGTCTGACAGAAGGAGAGTCAAAGCAGGAGAGTCAAAGCAGGGGAGTCAAAGCAGGAGAGTCAAAGCAGGACAGTCAAAGCAGGACAGTCAAAGCAGGACAGTCAAAGCAGGAAAGTCAAAGCAGGAGAGTCAAAGCAGGAGTCTAACAGCAGGAAAGTCAAAGCAGGAGAGTCAAAGCAGGAGTCTAACAGCAGGAGAGTCAAAGCAGAAATCTAACTGCACGAGAGTCAAAGCAGGAGAGTCAAAGCAGGAGAGTCAAAGCAGGACAGTCAAAGCAGGTGTCTAACAGCACGAGAGCCAAAGCAGGTGTCTAACAGCAGGAGAGTCAAAGCAGGAGAGTTAATGCAGGAGTCTAACAGCAGGAGAGTCAAATCAGGTGTCCAACAGCAGGAGAGTCAAATCAGGTGTCCAACAGCAGGAGAGTCAAAGCAGGAGTCTAACAGCAGGAGAGTCAAAGCAGGAGAGTCAAAGCAGGAGAGTCAAAGCAGGAGAGTCAATGCAGGAGAGTCAATGCAGGAGAGTCAATGCAGGAGAGTCAATGCAGGAGAGTCAAAGCAGGTGTCTAACAAGAGGAGAGTCAAAGCAGGAGAGTCAAAGCAGGAGAGTCAAAGCAGGAGTCTAACAGCACGAGAATCAAAGCAGCATTCTAACAGCAGGAGAGTCAATGCAGGAGAGTCTAAGCAGGAGTCCAACTGCACGAGAGTCACTGCAGGAGAGTCAAAGCAGGAGAGTCAAAGCAGGAGAGTCAAAGCAGAAGAGTCTAAGCAGAAGAGTCAAATCAGGAGAGTCAAAGCAGGAGAGTCAAAGCAGGAGAGTCAAAGCAGGAGAGTCAAAGCAGGAGAGTCAAAGCAGGAGATTCGATGCAGGAGAGTCGATGCAGGAGAGTCGATGCAGGAGAGTCGATGCAGGAGAGTCGATGCAGGAGAGTCGATGCAGGAGTCTAACAGCAGGAGAGTGAAAGCAGGAGAGTGAAAGCAGGAGAGTGAAAGCAGGAGAGTGAAAGCAGGAGCATCAAAGCAGGAGAGTCGATGCTGGAGAGTCGATGCTGGAGAGTCGATGCTGGAGAGTCGATGCTGGAGAGTCGATGCTGGAGAGTCGATGCTGGAGATTTAATGCAGGAGAGTCAATGCAGGAGTGTAACAGCAGGAGAGTCAAAGCAGGAGAGTCAAAGCAGGAGAGTCAAAGCAGGAGAGTCAAAGCAGGAGAGTCTAAGCAGGAGAGTCTAAGCAGGAGAGTCTAAGCAGGAGAGTCTAAGCAGGAGAGTCAAAGCAAGAGAGTGAAAGCAGGAGAGTCAAAGCAGGAGTCTAACAACAGGAGAGTCAAAGCAGAAGAGTTAATGCAGGAGAGTCAAAGCAGGAGAGTCAAAGCAGGAGCATCAAAGCAGGAGCATCAAAGCAGGAGAGTCGATGCTGGAGAGTCGATGCTGGAGAGTCGATGCTGGAGAGTCGATGCTGGAGATTTAATGCAGGAGAGTCAATGCAGGAGAGTCAATGCAGGAGTGTAACAGCAGGAGAGTCAAAGCAGGAGAGTCAAAGCAGGAGAGTCTAAGCAGGAGAGTCAAAGCAGGAGAGTCAAAGCAGGAGAGTCAAAGCAGGAGAGTCAAAGCAAGAGAGTGAAAGCAGGAGAGTCAAAGCAGGAGAGTCAAAGCAGGAGTCTAACAACAGGAGAGTCAAAGCAGGAGAGTTAATGCAGGAGAGTCGATGCTGGAGAGTCGATGCTGGAGAGTCGATGCTGGAGATTTAATGCAGGAGAGTTAAAGCAGGAGATTCAATGCAGGAGAGTCAAAGCAGTAGAGTCAAAGCAGGAGTCTAACAGCAAGAGAGTCAAAGCAGGAGTTTCAAAGCAGGAGAGTCAATGCAGCAGAGTGAATGCAGGAGTCTAACAGCAGGAGAGTCAAATAGGAGAGTCAATGCAGGAGTCTGACAGAAGGAGAGTCAAAGCAGGAGAGTCAAAGCAGGAGAGTCAAAGCAGGAGTCTGACAGAAGGAGAGTCAAAGCAGGAGAGTCAAAGCAGGGGAGTCAAATCAGGAGAGTCAAAGCAGGAGAGTCAAAGCAGGAGAGTCAAAGCAGGAGAGTCAAAGCAGGAGAGTCAAAGCAGGAGAGTCAAAGCAGGACAGTCAAAGCAGGACAGTCAAAGCAGGAAAGTCAAAGCAGGAGAGTCAAAGCAGGAGTCTAACAGCAGGAAAGTCAAAGCAGGAGAGTCAAAGCAGGAGTCTAACAGCAGGAGAGTCAAAGCAGAAATCTAACTGCACGAGAGTCAAAGCAGGAGAGTCAAAGCAGGAGAGTCAAAGCAGGACAGTCAAAGCAGGTGTCTAACAGCACGAGAGCCAAAGCAGGTGTCTAACAGCAGGAGAGTCAAAGCAGGAGAGTTAATGCAGGAGTCTAACAGCAGGAGAGTCAAAGCAGGAGTCTAATAGCAGGAGAGTCAAATCAGGTGTCCAACAGCAGGAGAGTCAAATCAGGTGTCCAACAGCAGGAGAGTCAAAGCAGGAGTCTAACAGCAGGAGAGTCAAAGCAGGAGAGTCAAAGCAGGAGATTCAAAGCAGGAGAGTCAAAGCAGGAGAGTCAATGCAGGACAGTCAATGCAGGAGAGTCAATGCAGGAGAGTCAATGCAGGAGAGTCAATGCAGGAGAGTCAAAGCAGGAGAGTCAAAGCAGGAGAGTCAAAGCAGGAGAGTCAAAGCAGGAGATTTAATGCAGGAGAGTCAATGCAGGGGAGTCAATGCAGGGGAGTCAAAGCAGGAGTGTCGATGCAGGAGTGTCGATGCAGGAGTGTCGATGCAGGAGTGTCGATGCAGGAGTGTCGATGCAGGAGAGTCGATGCAGGGGAGTCTAAGCAGGAGATGCAAAGCAGGAATCTAACAGCAGGAGAGTAAAAGCAGGAGAGTTAATGCAGGAGTCTAACAGCAGGAGAGTCAATGCAGGAGAGTCAATGCAGGAGAGTCAATGCAGGGGAGTCAATGCAGGAGAGTCAATGCAGGAGAGTCAATGCAGGAGAGTTAATGCAGGAGAGTCAAAGCAGGAGTCTAACAGCAGTAGAGTCAAAGCAGTAGAGTCAAAGCAGGAGAGTCAAAGCAGGAGAGTCAAAGCAGGAGTCTAACAGTACGAGAGTCAAAGCCTCAGAGTAAATGCAGGAGTCTCCAGCAGGAGAGTCAAAGCAGGGGAGTCAAAGCAGGAGAGTCAATGCAGGAGAGTCAAAGAAGGTGTCTAACAGCAGGAGAGTCAAAGCAGGAGTCTAACAGCAGGAGAGTCAAAGCAGGTGTCCAACAGCAGGAGAGTCAAAGCAGGATGAGTCAATGCAGGAGAGTCAAAGCAGGAGAGTCAAAGCAGGAGAGTCAAAGCAGGAGAGTCAAAGCAGGATTCCAACAGCAGGAGAGTCGATGCAGGAGAGTCGATGCAGGAGACTAACAGCAGGAGAGTGAAAGCAGGAGAGTGAAAGCAGGAGAGTGAAAGCAGGAGAGTGAAAGCAGGAGAGTGAAAGCAGGAGAGTCAATGCAGGAGAGTCAATGCAGGAGAGTCAATGCAGGAGAGTCAAAGCAGGAGAGTCAAAGCAGGAGAGTCAAAGCAGGAGAGTCAATGCAGGAGAGTCAAAGCAGGAGAGTCAAAGCAGGAGAGTCAAAGCAGGAGAGTCAAAGCAGGAGAGTCAATGCAGGAGAGTCAATGCAGGAGAGTCAATGCAGGAGAGTCAATGCAGGAGAGTCAAAGCAGGAGAGTCAAAGCAGGAGAGTCAAAGCAGGAGAGTCAATGCAGGAGAGTCAATGCAGGAGAGTCAATGCCTGAGAGTCGAAGCAGGAGAGTCGAAGCAGGAGAGTCAATGCCTGAGAGTCGAAGCAGGAGTGTCGATGCAGGAGTGTCGATGCAGGAGAGTCGATGCAGGAGAGTCGATGCAGGAGAGTCGATGCAGGAGAGTCGATGCAGGAGAGTCGATGCAGGAGAGTCGATGCAGGAGTGTCGATGCAGGAGTGTCGATGCAGGAGAGTCGATGCCTGAGAGTCGAATCAGGAGAGTCGAAGCAGGAGAGTCAATGCCTGAGAGTCGAAGCAGGAGTGTCGATGCAGGAGTGTCGATGCAGGAGAGTCGATGCAGGAGAGTCGATGCAGGAGAGTCGATGCAGGAGAGTCGATGCAGGAGAGTCGATGCAGGAGTGTCGATGCAGGAGTGTCGATGCAGGAGAGTCGATGCAGGAGAGTCGATGCAGGAGTGTCGATGCAGGAGTGTCGATGCAGGAGTGTCGATGCAGGAGTGTCGATGCAGGAGTGTCGATGCAGGAGTGTCGATGCAGGAGTGTCGATGCAGGAGAGTCGATGCAGGAGAGTCGATGCAGGAGAGTCGATGCAGGAGAGTCGATGCAGGAGAGTCAAAGCAGGAGCGGCAAAGCAGGAGAAGCAAAGCAGGAGAGTCAATGCAGGAGAGTCAATGCAGGAGAGTCAATGCAGGAGAGTCAAAGCAGGTGTCTGACAGCAGGAGAGTCAAAGCAGGAGTCAAACAGCAGGAGAGTCAAAGAAGGAGAGTTAATGCAGCAGTCTAACAGCAGGAGAGTCAAAGCAGGAGAGTCAATGCAGGAGTTTAACAGCAGGAGAGTCAAAGCAGGAGTCTCACAGCAGGAGAGTCAATGCAGGAGAGTCAATGCAGGAGAGTTAATGCAAGAGAGTCAAAGCAGGAGAGTCAAAGCAGGAGAGTCAAAGCAGGAGAGTCAAAGCAGGAGAGTTAATGCAGCAGAGTCAAAGCAGGAGAGTCAATGCAGGAGAGTCAAAGCAGGAGTCAAAGCAAGAGTCTAACAGCACGAGAGTCAAAGCAGGAGTCTAACAGCAGGAGAGTCAAAGCAGGATTCCAACAGCAGGAGAGTCAAAGCAGGAGAGTCGATGCAGGAGAATCGAAGCAGGAGAGTTAAAGCAGGAGATTCAATGCAGGAGATTTAATGCAGGAGACTCGATGCAGGAGAGTCGATGCAGGCGAGTCGATGCAGGAGAGTCGATGCAGGAGAGTCGATGCAGGAGAGTCGATGCAGGAGAGTCGATGCAGGAGAGTCGATGCAGGAGAGTCGATGCAGGAGTCTAACAGCAGGAGAGTGAAAGCAGGAGAGTGAAAGCAGGAGAGTGAAAGCAGGAGAGTCAAAGCAGGAGCGTCAAAGCAGGAGCGTCAAAGCAGGAGCGTCAAAGCAGGAGCGTCAAAGCAGGAGAGTCGATGCTGGAGATTCGATGCTGGAGAGTCGATGCTGGAGAGTCGATGCTGGAGAGTCGATGCTGGAGAGTCGATGCAGGAGATTTAATGCAGGAGTGTAACAGCAGGAGAGTCAAAGCAGGAGAGTCAAAGCAGGAGAGTCAAAGCAGGAGAGTCAAAGCAGCAGAGTCAAAGCAGCAGAGTCAATGCAGGAGAGTCAATGCAGGAGAGTCAAAGCAGGAGAGTCAAAGCAGGAGAGTCAAAGCAGGAGAGTCAAAGCAGGAGTCTAATAGTACGAGAGTCAAAGCCTCAGAGTTAATGCAGGAGTCTCCAGCAGGAGAGTCAAAGCAGGGGAGTCAAAGCAGGAGAGTCAATGCAGGAGAGTCAAAGAAGGTGTCTAACAGCAGGAGAGTCAAAGCAGGAGTCTAACAGCAGGAGAGTCAAAGCAGGTGTCTAACAGCAGGAGAGTCAAAGCAGGTGTCTAACAGCAGGAGAGTCAAAGCAGGTGTCTAACAGCAGGAGAGTCAAAGCAGGTGTCTAACAGCAGGAGAGTCAAAGCAGGTGTCTAACAGCAGGAGAGTCAAAGCAGGATTCCAACAGCAGGAGAGTCAAAGCAGGAGAGTCGATGCAGGAGAATCGAAGCAGGAGAGTTAAAGCAGGAGATTCAATGCAGGAGATTCAATGCAGGAGATTTAATGCAGGAGAGTTGATGCAGGAGAGTCGATGCAGGCGAGTCGATGCAGGCGAGTCGATGCAGGAGAGTCGATGCAGGAGAGTCGATGCAGGAGAGTCGATGCAGGAGAGTCGATGCAGGAGAGTCGATGCAGGAGAGTGAAAGCAGGAGAGTGAAAGCAGGAGAGTGAAAGCAGGAGAGTGAAAGCAGGAGAGTGGAAGCAGGAGAGTCAATGCAGGAGAGTCAATGCAGGAGAGTCAATGCAGGAGAGTGAAAGCAGGAGAGTGAAAGCAGGAGAGTGCAAGCAGGAGAGTGAAAGCAGGAGAGTGGAAGCAGGAGAGTCAATGCAGGAGAGTCAATGCAGGAGAGTCAATGCAGGAGAGTCAAAGCAGGAGAGTCAAAGCAGGAGAGTCAAAGCAGGAGAGTCAAAGCAGGAGATTCAATGCCTGAGAGTCGAAGCAGGAGTGTCGATGCAGGAGTGTCGATGCAGGAGTGTCGATGCAGGAGTGTCGATGCAGGAGTGTCGATGCAGGAGTGTCGATGCAGGAGAGTCGAAGCAGGAGTGTCGATGCAGGAGTGTCGATGCAGGAGTGTCGATGCAGGAGTGTCGATGCAGGAGTGTCGATGCAGGAGTGTCGATTCAGGAGTGTCGATTCAGGAGTGTCGATGCAGGAGTGTCGATGCAGGAGTGTCGATGCAGGAGAGTCGATGCAGGAGAGTCGATGCAGGAGTGTCGATGCAGGAGTGTCGATGCAGGAGTGTCGATGCAGGAGTGTCGATGCAGGAGTGTCGATGCAGGAGAGTCGATGCAGGAGAGTCAATGCAGGCGAGTCAAAGCAGGAGAGTCAAAGCAGGAGAGTCAAAGCAGGAGAGTCAAAGCAAGAGAGTGAAAGCAGGAGAGTCAAAGCAGGAGAGTCAAAGCAGGAGTCTAACAACAGGAGAGTCAAAGCAGGAGAGTTAATGCAGGAGAGTCGATGCTGGAGAGTCGATGCTGGAGAGTCGATGCTGGAGATTTAATGCAGGAGAGTTAAAGCAGGAGATTCAATGCAGGAGAGTCAAAGCAGTAGAGTCAAAGCAGGAGTCTAACAGCAAGAGAGTCAAAGCAGGAGTTTCAAAGCAGGAGAGTCAATGCAGCAGAGTGAATGCAGGAGTCTAACAGCAGGAGAGTCAAATAGGAGAGTCAATGCAGGAGTCTGACAGAAGGAGAGTCAAAGCAGGAGAGTCAAAGCAGGAGAGTCAAAGCAGGACAGTCAAAGCAGGAGTCTGACAGAAGGAGAGTCAAAGCAGGAGAGTCAAAGCAGGGGAGTCAAAGCAGGAGAGTCAAAGCAGGACAGTCAAAGCAGGACAGTCAAAGCAGGACAGTCAAAGCAGGAAAGTCAAAGCAGGAGAGTCAAAGCAGGAGTCTAACAGCAGGAAAGTCAAAGCAGGAGAGTCAAAGCAGGAGTCTAACAGCAGGAGAGTCAAAGCAGAAATCTAACTGCACGAGAGTCAAAGCAGGAGAGTCAAAGCAGGACAGTCAAAGCAGGACAGTCAAAGCAGGTGTCTAACAGCACGAGAGCCAAAGCAGGTGTCTAACAGCAGGAGAGTCAAAGCAGGAGAGTTAATGCAGGAGTCTAACAGCAGGAGAGTCAAATCAGGTGTCCAACAGCAGGAGAGTCAAATCAGGTGTCCAACAGCAGGAGAGTCAAAGCAGGAGTCTAACAGCAGGAGAGTCAAAGCAGGAGAGTCAAAGCAGGAGAGTCAAAGCAGGAGAGTCAAAGCAGGAGAGTCAATGCAGGAGAGTCAATGCAGGAGAGTCAATGCAGGAGAGTCAATGCAGGAGAGTCAAAGCAGGTGTCTAACAAGAGGAGAGTCAAAGCAGGAGAGTCAAAGCAGGAGAGTCAAAGCAGGAGTCTAACAGCACGAGAATCAAAGCAGCATTCTAACAGCAGGAGAGTCAATGCAGGAGAGTCTAAGCAGGAGTCCAACTGCACGAGAGTCACTGCACGAGAGTCAAAGCAGGAGAGTCAAAGCAGGAGAGTCAAAGCAGGAGAGTCAAAGCAGAAGAGTCTAAGCAGAAGAGTCAAAGCAGGAGAGTCAAAGCAGGAGAGTCAAAGCAGGAGAGTCAAAGCAGGAGAGTCAAAGCAGGAGAGTCAAAGCAGGAGAGTCAAAGCAGGAGAGTCAAAGCAGGAGAGTCAAAGCAGGAGATTCGATGCAGGAGAGTCGATGCAGGAGAGTCGATGCAGGAGAGTCGATGCAGGAGAGTCGATGCAGGAGAGTCGATGCAGGAGAGTCGATGCAGGAGAGTCGATGCAGGAGAGTCGATGCAGGAGAGTCGATGCAGGAGTCTAACAGCAGGAGAGTGAAAGCAGGAGAGTGAAAGCAGGAGAGTGAAAGCAGGAGAGTGAAAGCAGGAGCATCAAAGCAGGAGCATCAAAGTAGGAGAGTCGATGCTGGAGAGTCGATGCTGGAGAGTCGATGCTGGAGAGTCGATGCTGGAGATTTAATGCAGGAGAGTCAATGCAGGAGTGTAACAGCAGGAGAGTCAAAGCAGGAGAGTCAAAGCAGGAGAGTCAAAGCAGGAGAGTCAAAGCAGGAGAGTCTAAGCAGGAGAGTCTAAGCAGGAGAGTCTAAGCAGGAGAGTCTAAGCAGGAGAGTCAAAGCAAGAGAGTGAAAGCAGGAGAGTCAAAGCAGAAGTCTAACAACAGGAAAGTCAAAGCAGAAGAGTTAATGCAGGAGAGTCAAAGCAGGAGAGTCAAAGCAGGAGCATCAAAGCAGGAGCATCAAAGCAGGAGAGTCGATGCTGGAGAGTCGATGCTGGAGAGTCGATGCTGGAGAGTCGATGCTGGAGAGTCGATGCTGGAGAGTCGATGCTGGAGAGTCGATGCTGGAGAGTCGATGCTGGAGATTTAATGCAGGAGAGTCAATGCAGGAGAGTCAATGCAGGAGTGTAACAGCAGGAGAGTCAAAGCAGGAGAGTCAAAGCAGGAGAGTCAAAGCAAGAGAGTGAAAGCAGGAGAGTCAAAGCAGGAGAGTCAAAGCAGGAGTCTAACAACAGGAGAGTCAAAGCAGGAGAGTTAATGCAGGAGAGTCGATGCTGGAGAGTCGATGCTGGAGAGTCGATGCTGGAGATTTAATGCAGGAGAGTTAAAGCAGGAGATTCAATGCAGGAGAGTCAAAGCAGTAGAGTCAAAGCAGGAGTCTAACAGCAAGAGAGTCAAAGCAGGAGTTTCAAAGCAGGAGAGTCAATGCAGCAGAGTGAATGCAGGAGTCTAACAGCAGGAGAGTCAAATAGGAGAGTCAATGCAGGAGTCTGACAGAAGGAGAGTCAAAGCAGGAGAGTCAAAGCAGGAGAGTCAAAGCAGGAGAGTCAAAGCAGGAGTCTGACAGAAGGAGAGTCAAAGCAGGAGAGTCAAAGCAGGGGAGTCAAATCAGGAGAGTCAAAGCAGGAGAGTCAAAGCAGGAGAGTCAAAGCAGGACAGTCAAAGCAGGACGGTCAAAGCAGGAAAGTCAAAGCAGGAGAGTCAAAGCAGGAGTCTAACAGCAGGAAAGTCAAAGCAGGAGAGTCAAAGCAGAAATCTAACTGCACGAGAGTCAAAGCAGGAGAGTCAAAGCAGGAGAGTCAAAGCAGGAGAGTTAATGCAGGAGTCTAACAGCAGGAGAGTCAAAGCAGGAGTCTAATAGCAGGAGAGTCAAATCAGGTGTCCAACAGCAGGAGAGTCAAATCAGGTGTCCAACAGCAGGAGAGTCAAAGCAGGAGTCTAACAGCAGGAGAGTCAAAGCAGGAGAGTCAAAGCAGGAGAGTCAAAGCAGGAGAGTCAATGCAGGACAGTCAATGCAGGAGAGTCAATGCAGGACAGTCAATGCAGGAGAGTCAATGCAGGAGAGTCAATGCAGGAGAGTCAATGCAGGAGAGTCAATGCAGGAGAGTCAATGCAGGAGAGTCAAAGCAGGAGAGTCAAAGCAGGAGAGTCAAAGCAGGTGTCTAACAAGAGGAGAGTCAAAGCAGGAGAGTCAAAGCAGGAGAGTCAAAGCAGGAGAGTCAAAGCAGGAGTCTAACAGCACGAGAATCAAAGCAGCATTCTAACAGCAGAAGAGTCAATGCAGGAGAGTAAATGCAGGAGAGTCTAAGCAGGAGTCCAACTGCACGAGAGTCACTGCACGAGAGTCAAAGCACGAGAGTCTAAGCAGGAGAGTCGATGCTGGAGAGTCGATGCTGGAGAGTCGATGCTGGAGAGTCGATGCTGGAGAGTCGATGCAGGAGATTTAATGCAGGAGAGTCAATGCAGGAGTCTAACAGCAGGAGAGTCAAAGCAGGAGAGTCAAAGCAGGTGAGTCAAAGCAGGAGAGTCAAAGCAGGAGAGTCAAAGCAGGAGAGTCAAAGCAGGAGAGTCAAAGCAGGAGAGTCAAAGCAGGAGTCTAACAAGAGGAGTGTCAAAGCAGAAGAGTTGATGCAGGAGAGTCGATGCAGGAGAGTTGATGCAGGAGAGTCGATGCAGGAGATTTAATGCAGGAGAGTCAAAGCAGGAGAGTCAATGCAGGAGTCCAACTGCATGAGAGTCACTGCACGAGAGTCAAAGCACGAGAGTCAAAGCAGGAGAGTCAAAGCAGAAGAGTCTAAGCAGAAGAGTCAAAGCAGGAGAGTCAAAGCAGGAGAGTCAAAGCAGGAGAGTCAAAGCAGGAGCGTCAAAGCAGGAGAGTCAAAGCAGGAGAGTCAAAGCAGGAGAGTCAAAGCAGGAGATTCGATGCAGGAGAGTCGATGCAGGAGAGTCGATGCAGGAGAGTCGATGCAGGAGAGTCGATGCTGGAGAGTCGATGCTGGAGAGTCGATGCTGGAGAGTCGATGCTGGAGAGTCGATGCTGGAGAGTCGATGCTGGAGAGTCGATGCTGGAGAGTCGAAGGTGGAGAGTCGAAGCTGGAGAGTCGAAGCAGGAGAGTCAAAGCAGGAGAGTCAAAGCAGGAGAGTCAAAGCAGGAGAGTCAAAGCAGGAGAGACAAAGCAGGAGAGTCAATGCAGGAGAGTCAATGCAGGAGAGTCAATGCAGGAGAGTCAATGCAGGAGAGTCGATGCTGGAGAGTCGATGCTGGAGAGTCGAAGGTGGAGAGTCGAAGCTGGAGAGTCAAAGCAGGAGAGTCAAAGCAGGAGAGTCAAAGCAGGAGAGTCAAAGCAGGAGAGTCAAAGCAGGAGAGTCAAAGCAGGAGAGTCAAAGCAGGAGAGTCAAAGCAGGAGAGTCAAAGCAGGAGAGTCAAAGCAGGAGAGTCAAAGCAGGAGAGTCAATGCAGGAGAGTCAATGCAGGAGAGTCAATGCAGGAGAGTCAAAGCAGGTGTCTAACAAGAGGAGAGTCAAAGCAGGAGAGTCAAAGCAGGAGAGTCAAAGCAGGAGAGTCAAAGCAGGAGAGTCAAAGCAGGAGAGTCAAAGCAGGAGAGTCAAAGCAGGAGAGTCAATGCAGGAGAGTCAATGCAGGAGAGTCAATGCAGGAGAGTCAATGCAGGAGAGTCAATGCAGGAGAGTCAATGCAGGAGAGTCAATGCAGGAGAGTCAAAGCAGGTGTCTAACAAGAGGAGAGTCAAAGCAGGAGAGTCAAAGCAGGAGAGTCAAAGCAGGAGTCTAACTGCACGAGAGTCAAAGCAGAAGAGTCAAAGCAGGAGCGTCAAAGCTGGAGTGTCAAAGCAGGAGAGTCAATGCAGGAGAGTCAAAGCAGGAGTCCAACAGCAGGAGAGACAAAGCAGGAGTCTAACTGCACGAGAGTCAAAGCAGAAGAGTCAAAGCAGGAGCGTCAAAGCTGGAGAGTCAAAGCAGGAGAGTCAATACAGGAGAGTCAAAGCAGGAGTCTAACAGCAGGAGAGTCAAAGCAGGAGTCTAACTGCACGAGAGTCAAAGCAGAAGAGTCAAAGCAGGAGTCTAACAGCAGGAGAGTCAAAGCAGGAGAGTCAAAGCAGGAGTCTAACAGCAGGAGTCTAACAGCAGGAGAGTCAAAGCAGGAGTCTGACAGAAGGAGAGTCAAAGCAGGAGAGTCAAAGCAGGAGAGTCAAAGCAGGAGAGTCAAAGCAGGAGTCTAACAGCAGGAAAGTCAAAGCAGGAGAGTCAAAGCAGGAGTCTAACAGCAGGAGAGTCAAAGCAGAAATCTAACTGCACGAGAGTCAAAGCAGGAGAGTCAAAGAAGGAGAGTCAAAGCAGGAGAGTCAAAGCAGGTGTCTAACAGCAGGAGAGTCAAAGCAGGAGTCTAACAGCAGGAAAGTCAAAGCAGGAGAGTCAATGCACGAGAGCCAAAGCAGGTGTCTAACAGCAGGAGAGTCAAAGCAGGAGAGTTAATGCAGGAGTCTAACAGCAGGAGAGTCAAAGCAGGAGTCTAATAGCAGGAGAGTCAAATCAGGTGTCCAACAGCAGGAGAGTCAAATCAGGTGTCCAACAGCAGGAGAGTCAAAGCAGGAGTCTAACAGCAGGAGAGTCAAAGCAGGAGAGTCAAAGCAGGAGAGTCAATGCAGGAGAGTCAATGCAGGAGAGTCAATGCAGGAGAGTCAATGCAGGAGAGTCAATGCAGGAGTGTCAATGCAGGAGTGTCAAAGCAGGTGTCTAACAAGAGGAGAGTCAAAGCAGGAGAGTCAAAGCAGGAGTCTAACAGCACGAGAATCAAAGCAGCATTCTAACAGCAGAAGAGTCAATGCAGGAGAGTCAATGCAGGAGAGTCTAAGCAGGAGTCCAACTGCACGAGAGTCACTGCACGAGAGTCAAAGCACGAGAGTCGAAGCAGGAGAGTCGATGCTGGAGAGTCGATGCTGGAGAGTCGATGCAGGAGATTTAATGCAGGAGAGTCAATGCAGGAGTCTAACAGCAGGAGAGTCAAAGCAGGAGAGTCAAAGCAGGTGAGTCAAAGCAGGAGAGTCAAAGCAGGAGAGTCAAAGCAGGAGAGTCAAAGCAGGAGAGTCAAAGCAGGAGAGTCAAAGCAGGAGTCTAACAACAGGAGTGTCAAAGCAGAAGAGTTGATGCAGGAGAGTTGATGCAGGAGAGTCGATGCAGGAGAGTCGATGCAGGAGATTTAATGCAGGAGAGTCAAAGCAGGAGAGTCAATGCAGGAGTCCAACTGCATGAGAGTCACTGCACGAGAGTCAAAGCACGAGAGTCAAAGCAGGAGAGTCAAAGCAGGAGAGTCAAAGCAGGAGAGTCAAAGCAGGAGAGTCAAAGCAGGAGAGTCAAAGCAGGAGAGTCAAAGCAGGAGAGTCAAAGCAGGAGAGTCAAAGCAGGAGATTCGATGCAGGAGAGTCGATGCAGGAGAGTCGATGCAGGAGAGTCGATGCAGGAGAGTCGATGCAGGAGTCTAACAGCAGGAGAGTGAAAGCAGGAGAGTGAAAGCAGGAGAGTCAAAGCTGGAGAGTCAAAGCAGGAGTGTCAAAGCAGGAGTGTCAAAGCAGGAGTGTCAAAGCAGGAGTGTCAAAGCAGGAGTGTCAAAGCAGGAGAGTCAAAGCTGGAGAGTCAAAGCTGGAGAGTCAAAGCTGGAGAGTCAAAGCTGGAGAGTCAAAGCAGGAGTGTCAAAGCAGGAGAGTCAAAGCAGGAGTGTCAAAGCAGGAGAGTCAAAGCAGGAGAGTCAATGCAGGAGAGTCAAAGCAGGAGTCTAACAGCAGGAGAGTCAAAGCAGGAGTCTAACTGCACGAGAGTCAAAGCAGGAGCGTCAAAGCTGGAGAGTCAAAGCAGGAGTGTCAAAGCTGGAGAGTCAAAGCAGGAGTGTCAAAGCAGGAGTGTCAAAGCAGGAGAGTCAAAGCAGGAGAGTCAAAGCAGGAGAGTCAAAGCTGGAGAGTCAAAGCAGGAGAGTCAAAGCAGGAGAGTCAAAGCAGGAGTGTCAAAGCAGGAGAGTCAAAGCAGGAGTGTCAAAGCAGGAGAGTCAAAGCAGGAGTGTCAAAGCAGGAGAGTCAAAGCAGGAGAGTCAAAGCTGGAGAGTCAATGCAGGAGTGTCAAAGCAGGAGAGTCAAAGCAGGAGTGTCAAAGCAGGAGAGTCAAAGCAGGCGTGTCAAAGCAGGAGAGTCAAAGCAGGAGAGTCAAAGCAGGAGAGTCAAAGCAGGAGAGTCAAAGCAGGAGTGTCAAAGCAGGAGAGTCAAAGCTGGAGAGTCAAAGCTGGAGAGTCAAAGCAGGAGTGTCAAAGCAGGAGTGTCAAAGCAGGAGAGTCGATGCTGGAGAGTCGATGCTGGAGAGTCGATGCTGGAGAGTCGATGCTGGAGAGTCGATGCTGGGGAATCGGTGCAGGAGAGTTAAAGCAGGAGTGTCAAAGCAGGAGAGTCGATGCTGGAGAGTCGATGCTGGAGAGTCGATGCTGGAGAGTCGATGCTGGATAGTCGATGATGGATAGTCGATGATGGATAGTCGATGATGGATAGTCGATGATGGATAGTCGATGCTGGAGAGTCGATGCTGGAGAGTCGATGCAGGAGAGTCAATGCAGGAGTGTCAAAGCAGGAGAGTCAAAGCAGGAGTCTAACAACAGGAGAGTCAAAGCAGAAGAGTTAATGCAGGAGAGTCAAAGCAGGAGAGTGAAAGCAGGAGAGTCAAAGCAGGAGTCTAACAACAGGAGAGTCAAAGCAGAAGAGTTAATGCAGGAGCGTCTAAGCAGGAGAGTCGATGCTGGAGAGTCGATGCTGGAGAGTCGATGCTGGAGAGTCGAAGCTGGAGAGTCGAAGCTGGAGAGTCGAAGCTGGAGAGTCGAAGCTGGAGAGTCAAAGCAGGAGAGTCAAAGCAGGAGAGTCAATGCAGGAGAGTCAATGCAGGAGAGTCAATGCAGGAGAGTCAATGCAGGAGAGTCAAAGCAGGTGTCTAACAAGAGGAGAGTCAAAGCAGAAGAGTTAATGCAAGAGAGTCAAAGCAGGAGAGTCAAAGCAGGAGTCTAACAACAGGAGAGTCAAAGCAGAAGAGTTAATGCAGGAGAGTCAAAGCAGGAGAGTGAAAGCAGGAGAGTCAAAGCAGGAGTCTAACAACAGGAGAGTCAAAGCAGAAGAGTTAATGCAGGAGCGTCTAAGCAGGAGAGTCGATGCTGGAGAGTCGATGCTGGAGAGTCGATGCTGGAGAGTCGATGCTGGAGAGTCGATGCTGGAGAGTCGATGCTGGAGAGTCGATGCTGGAGAGTCGAAGCTGGAGAGTCGAAGCTGGAGAGTCAAAGCTGGAGAGTCAAAGCTGGAGAGTCAATGCAGGAGAGTCAATGCAGGAGAGTCAATGCAGGAGAGTCAAAGCAGGTGTCTAACAAGAGGAGAGTCAAAGCAGGAGAGTCAAAGCAGGAGAGTCAAAGCAGGAGAGTCAATGCAGGAGAGTCAATGCAGGAGAGTCAATGCAGGAGAGTCAATGCAGGAGAGTCAATGCAGGAGAGTCAAAGCAGGTGTCTAACAAGAGGAGAGTCAAAGCAGGAGAGTCAAAGCAGGAGAGTCAAAGCAGGAGTCTAACAGCAGGAGAGTCAAAGCAGGAGTCTAACTGCACGAGAGTCAAAGCAGAAGAGTCAAAGCAGGAGCGTCAAAGCTGGAGTGTCAAAGCAGGAGAGTCAATGCAGGAGAGTCAAAGCAGGAGTCCAACAGCAGGAGAGTCAAAGCAGGAGTCTAACTGCACGAGAGTCAAAGCAGAAGAGTCAAAGCAGGAGCGTCAAAGCTGGAGAGTCAAAGCAGGAGAGTCAAAGCAGGAGTCTAACAGCAGGAGAGTCAAAGCAGGAGTCTAACTGCACGAGAGTCAAAGCAGAAGAGTCAAAGCAGGAGCATCAAAGCTGGAGAGTCAAAGCAGGAGTGTCAAAGCTGGAGAGTCAAAGCTGGAGAGTCAAAGCAGCAGTGTCAAAGCTGGAGAGTCAAAGCTGGAGAGTCAAAGCTGGAGAGTCAAAGCAGGAGAGTCAAAGCAGGAGAGTCAAAGCTGGAGAGTCAAAGCTGGAGAGTCAAAGCTGGAGAGTCAAAGCTGGAGAGTCAAAGCTGGAGAGTCAAAGCAGGAGTGTCAAAGCAGGAGTGTCAAAGCAGGAGTGTCAAAGCAGGAGTGTCAAAGCAGGAGTGTCAAAGCAGGAGAGTCAAAGCTGGAGAGTCAAAGCTGGAGAGTCAAAGCTGGAGAGTCAAAGCAGGAGTGTCAAAGCAGGAGAGTCAAAGCAGGAGTGTCAAAGCAGGAGAGTCAAAGCAGGAGAGTCAAAGCAGGAGTGTCAAAGCAGGAGAGTCAAAGCAGGAGAGTCAATGCAGGAGAGTCAAAGCAGGAGTCTAACTGCACGAGAGTCAAAGCAGGAGCGTCAAAGCTGGAGAGTCAAAGCAGGAGTGTCAAAGCAGGAGTGTCAAAGCAGGAGAGTCAAAGCAGGAGAGTCAAAGCAGGAGAGTCAAAGCAGGAGAGTCAAAGCAGGAGAGTCAAAGCTGGAGAGTCAAAGCAGGAGAGTCAAAGCAGGAGAGTCAAAGCAGGAGTGTCAAAGCAGGAGTGTCAAAGCAGGAGAGTCAAAGCAGTAGTGTCAAAGCAGGAGAGTCAAAGCAGGAGTGTCAAAGCAGGAGAGTCAAAGCAGGAGAGTCAAAGCTGGAGAGTCAATGCAGGAGTGTCAAAGCAGGAGAGTCAAAGCAGGAGTGTCAAAGCAGGAGAGTCAAAGCAGGCGTGTCAAAGTAGGAGAGTCAAAGCAGGAGAGTCAAAGCAGGAGAGTCAAAGCTGGAGAGTCAAAGCTGGAGAGTCAAAGCTGGAGAGTCAAAGCTGGAGAGTCAAAGCTGGAGAGTCAAAGCAGGAGTGTCAAAGCAGGAGGGTCAAAGCAGGCGTGTCAAAGTAGGAGCGTCAAAGTAGGAGCGTCAAAGCTGGAGAGTCAAAGCAGGAGTGTCAAAGCAGGAGTGTCAAAGCAGGAGAGTCAAAGCAGGAGAGTCAAAGCAGGAGAGTCAAAGCAGGAGAGTCAAAGCTGGAGAGTCAATGCAGGAGTGTCAAAGCAGGAGTGTCAAAGCAGGAGTGTCAAAGCAGGAGAGTCAAAGCAGGAGAGTCAAAGCAGGAGTGTCAAAGCAGGAGTGTCAAAGCAGGAGAGTCAAAGCAGGAGAGTCAAAGCAGGAGTGTCAAAGCAGGAGAGTCAAAGCTGGAGAGTCAAAGCTGGAGAGTCAAAGCTGGAGAGTCAAAGCTGGAGAGTCAAAGCTGGAGAGTCAAAGCAGGAGAGTCGATGCTGGAGAATCGGTGCAGGAGAGTTAAAGCAGGAGTGTCAAAGCAGGAGAGTCGATGCTGGAGAGTCGATGCTGGAGAGTCGATGATGGATAGTCGATGATGGATAGTCGATGATGGATAGTCGATGCTGGAGAGTCGATGCTGGAGAGTCGATGCAGGAGACTTAATGCAGGAGAGTCAATGCAGGAGTGTAACAGCAGGAGAGTCAAAGCAGGAGAGTCAAAGCAGGAGAGTCAAAGCAGGAGTCTAACAACAGGAGAGTCAAAGCAGAAGAGTTAATGCAGGAGAGTCAAAGCAGGAGAGTGAAAGCAGGAGAGTCAAAGCAGGAGTCTAACAACAGGAGAGTCAAAGCAGAAGAGTTAATGCAGGAGCGTCTAAGCAGGAGAGTCGATGCTGGAGAGTCGATGCTGGAGAGTCGATGCTGGAGAGTCGATGCTGGAGAGTCGATGCTGGAGAGTCGATGCTGGAGAGTCGAAGCTGGAGAGTCGAAGCTGGAGAGTCGAAGCTGGAGAGTCAAAGCTGGAGAGTCAATGCAGGAGAGTCAATGCAGGAGAGTCAATGCAGGAGAGTCAATGCAGGAGAGTCAAAGCAGGTGTCTAACAAGAGGAGAGTCAAAGCAGGAGAGTCAAAGCAGGAGAGTCAAAGCAGGAGAGTCAATGCAGGAGAGTCAATGCAGGAGAGTCAATGCAGGAGAGTCAATGCAGGAGAGTCAAAGCAGGTGTCTAACAAGAGGAGAGTCAAAGCAGGAGAGTCAAAGCAGGAGAGTCAAAGCAGGAGTCTAACAGCAGGAGAGTCAAAGCAGGAGTCTAACTGCACGAGAGTCAAAGCAGAAGAGTCAAAGCAGGAGCGTCAAAGCTGGAGTGTCAAAGCAGGAGAGTCAATGCAGGAGAGTCAAAGCAGGAGTCCAACAGCAGGAGAGTCAAAGCAGGAGTCTAACTGCACGAGAGTCAAAGCAGAAGAGTCAAAGCAGGAGCGTCAAAGCTGGAGAGTCAAAGCAGGAGAGTCAAAGCAGGAGTCTAACAGCAGGAGAGTCAAAGCAGGAGTCTAACTGCACGAGAGTCAAAGCAGAAGAGTCAAAGCAGGAGCATCAAAGCTGGAGAGTCAAAGCAGGAGTGTCAAAGCTGGAGAGTCAAAGCTGGAGAGTCAAAGCAGCAGTGTCAAAGCTGGAGAGTCAAAGCTGGAGAGTCAAAGCTGGAGAGTCAAAGCAGGAGAGTCAAGGCAGGAGAGTCAAAGCTGGAGAGTCAAAGCTGGAGAGTCAAAGCTGGAGAGTCAAAGCTGGAGAGTCAAAGCAGGAGTGTCAAAGCAGGAGTGTCAAAGCAGGAGTGTCAAAGCAGGAGTGTCAAAGCAGGAGTGTCAAAGCAGGAGAGTCAAAGCTGGAGAGTCAAAGCTGGAGAGTCAAAGCTGGAGAGTCAAAGCAGGAGTGTCAAAGCAGGAGAGTCAAAGCAGGAGTGTCAAAGCAGGAGAGTCAAAGCAGGAGTGTCAAAGCAGGAGAGTCAAAGCAGGAGAGTCAATGCAGGAGAGTCAAAGCAGGAGTCTAACTGCACGAGAGTCAAAGCAGGAGCGTCAAAGCTGGAGAGTCAAAGCAGGAGTGTCAAAGCTGGAGAGTCAAAGCAGGAGTGTCAAAGCAGGAGAGTCAAAGCAGGAGAGTCAAAGCAGGAGAGTCAAAGCTGGAGAGTCAAAGCAGGAGAGTCAAAGCAGGAGAGTCAAAGCAGGAGTGTCAAAGCAGGAGTGTCAAAGCAGGAGAGTCAAAGCAGTAGTGTCAAAGCAGGAGAGTCAAAGCAGGAGTGTCAAAGCAGGAGAGTCAAAGCAGGAGAGTCAAAGCTGGAGAGTCAATGCAGGAGTGTCAAAGCAGGAGAGTCAAAGCAGGAGTGTCAAAGCAGGAGAGTCAAAGCAGGCGTGTCAAAGTAGGAGAGTCAAAGCAGGAGAGTCAAAGCAGGAGAGTCAAAGCAGGAGAGTCAAAGCTGGAGAGTCAAAGCTGGAGAGTCAAAGCTGGAGAGTCAAAGCTGGAGAGTCAAAGCAGGAGTGTCAAAGCAGGAGGGTCGATGCTGGAGAGTTAAAGCAGGAGTGTCAAAGCAGGAGAGTCGATACTGGAGAGTCGATGCTGGAGAGTCGATGCTGGAGAGTCGATGCTGGAGAGTCGATGATGGATAGTCGATGATGGATAGTCGATGCTGGAGAGTCGATGCTGGAGTGTAACAGCAGGAGAGTCAAAGCAGGAGAGTCAAAGCAGAAGAGTTAATGCAGGAGAGTCAAAGCAGGAGAGTGAAAGCAGGAGAGTCAAAGCAGGAGTCTAACAACAGGAGAGTCAAAGCAGAAGAGTTAATGCAGGAGCGTCTAAGCAGGAGAGTCGATGCTGGAGAGTCGATGCTGGAGAGTCGATGCTGGAGAGTCGATGCTGGAGAGTCGAAGCTGGAGAGTCAAAGCTGGAGAGTCGAAGCTGGAGAGTCGAAGCTGGAGAGTCGAAGCTGGAGAGTCGATGCAGGAAAGTCAAAGCAGGAGAGTCAAAGCAGGAGTCTAACAGCAGGAAAGTCAAAGCAGGAGAGTCAAAGCAGGAGTCTAACAGCAGGAGAGTCAAAGCAGAAATCTAACTGCACGAGAGTCAAAGCAGGAGAGTCAAAGCAGGAGAGTCAAAGCAGGAGAGTCAAAGCAGGAGAGTCAAAGCAGGACAGTCAAAGCAGGTGTCTAACAGCCGGACAGTCAAAGCAGGAGTCTAACAGCAGGAAAGTCAAAGCAGGAGAGTCAATGCACGAGAGCCAAAGCAGGTGTCTAACAGCAGGAGAGTCAAAGCAGGAGAGTTAATGCAGGTGTCCAACAGCAGGAGAGTCAAAGCAGGAGTCTAACAGCAGGAGAGTCAAAGCAGGAGAGTCAAAGCAGGAGAGTCAAAGCAGGAGAGTCAAAGCAGGAAAGTCAAAGCAGGAGAGTCAATGCAGGAGAGTCAATGCAGGAGAGTCAATGCAGGAGAGTCAATGCAGGAGAGTCAATGCAGGAGAGTCAATGCAGGAGAGTCAAAGCAGGTGTCTAACAAGAGGAGAGTCAAAGCAGGAGAGTCAAAGCAGGAGTCTAACAGCAGGAGTGTCAAAGCTGGAGAGTCAAAGCTGGAGAGTCAAAGCTGGAGAGTCAAAGCTGGAGAGTCAATGCAGGAGTCCAACAGCAGGAGAGTCAAAGCAGGAGTCTAACTGCACGAGAGTCAAAGCAGAAGAGTCAAAGCAGGAGCGTCAAAGCTGGAGAGTCAAAGCAGGAGAGTCAAAGCAGGAGAGTCAAAGCAGGAGAGTCAAAGCAGGAGAGTCAAAGCAGGAGAGTCAAAGCAGGAGAGTCAAAGCAGGAGAGTCAATGCAGGAGAGTCAATGCAGGAGAGTCAATGCAGGAGAGTCAATGCAGGAGAGTCAAAGCAGGTGTCTAACAAGAGGAGAGTCAAAGCAGGAGAGTCAAAGCAGGAGAGTCAAAGCAGGAGAGTCAAAGCAGGAGTCTAACAGCAGGAGTGTCAAAGCTGGAGAGTCAAAGCTGGAGAGTCAAAGCAGGAGAGTCAAAGCAGGAGAGTCAAAGCTGGAGAGTCAAAGCTGGAGAGTCAAAGCTGGAGAGTCAAAGCTGGAGAGTCAAAGCTGGAGAGTCAAAGCAGGAGTGTCAAAGCAGGAGTGTCAAAGCAGGAGTGTCAAAGCAGGAGTGTCAAAGCTGGAGAGTCAAAGCTGGAGAGTCAAAGCTGGAGAGTCAAAGCAGGAGTGTCAAAGCAGGAGTGTCAAAGCAGGAGTGTCAAAGCAGGAGAGTCAAAGCAGGAGTGTCAAAGCAGGAGAGTCAATGCAGGAGAGTCAAAGCAGGAGTCTAACAGCAGGAGAGTCAAAGCAGGAGTCTAACTGCACGAGAGTCAAAGCAGGAGCGTCAAAGCTGGAGAGTCAAAGCAGGAGTGTCAAAGCAGGAGTGTCAAAGCAGGAGAGTCAAAGCAGGAGAGTCAAAGCAGGAGAGTCAAAGCAGGAGAGTCAAAGCTGGAGAGTCAATGCAGGAGTGTCAAAGCAGGAGTGTCAAAGCAGGAGTGTCAAAGCAGGAGAGTCAAAGCAGGAGAGTCAAAGCAGGAGTGTCAAAGCAGGAGTGTCAAAGCAGGAGTGTCAAAGCAGGAGAGTCAAAGCAGGAGTGTCAAAGCAGGAGAGTCAAAGCTGGAGAGTCAAAGCTGGAGAGTCAAAGCTGGAGAGTCAAAGCTGGAGAGTCAAAGCTGGAGAGTCAAAGCTGGAGAGTCAAAGCTGGAGAGTCAAAGCTGGAGAGTCAAAGCAGGAGAGTCGATGCTGGAGAATCGGTGCAGGAGAGTTAAAGCAGGAGTGTCAAAGCAGGAGAGTCGATGCTGGAGAGTCGATGCTGGAGAGTCGATGATGGATAGTCGATGATGGATAGTCGATGATGGATAGTCGATGCTGGAGAGTCGATGCTGGAGAGTCGATGCAGGAGACTTAATGCAGGAGAGTCAATGCAGGAGTGTAACAGCAGGAGAGTCAAAGCAGGAGAGTCAAAGCAGGAGAGTCAAAGCAGGAGTCTAACAACAGGAGAGTCAAAGCAGAAGAGTTAATGCAGGAGAGTCAAAGCAGGAGAGTGAAAGCAGGAGAGTCAAAGCAGGAGTCTAACAACAGGAGAGTCAAAGCAGAAGAGTTAATGCAGGAGCGTCTAAGCAGGAGAGTCGATGCTGGAGAGTCGATGCTGGAGAGTCGATGCTGGAGAGTCGATGCTGGAGAGTCGATGCTGGAGAGTCGATGCTGGAGAGTCGATGCTGGAGAGTCGAAGCTGGAGAGTCGAAGCTGGAGAGTCGAAGCTGGAGAGTCGAAGCTGGAGAGTCGAAGCTGGAGAGTCGAAGCTGGAGAGTCGAAGCTGGAGAGTCGATGCAGGAGAGTCGATGCAGGAAAGTCGATGCAGGAAAGTCAAAGCAGGAGAGTCAAAGCAGGAGGCTAACAGCAGGAAAGTCAAAGCAGGAGAGTCAAAGCAGGAGTCTAACAGCAGGAGAGTCAAAGCAGAAATCTAACTGCACGAGAGTCAAAGCAGGAGAGTCAAAGCAGGAGAGTCAAAGCAGGACAGTCAAAGCAGGTGTCGAACAGCCGGACAGTCAAAGCAGGAGTCTAACAGCAGGAGAGTCAAAGCAGGAGAGTTAATGCAGGAGTCTAACAGCAGGAGAGTCAAAGCAGGAGTCTAATAGCAGGAGTCAAATCAGGTGTCCAACAGCAGGAGAGTCAAAGCAGGAGTCTAACAGCAGGAGAGTCAAAGCAGGAGAGTCAAAGCAGGAGAGTCAAAGCAGGAGAGTCAAAGCAGGAGAGTCAAAGCAGGAGAGTCAATGCAGGAGAGTCAATGCAGGAGAGTCAATGCAGGAGAGTCAATGCAGGAGACTCAAAGCAGGTGTCTAACAAGAGGAGAGTCAAAGCAGGAGAGTCAAAGCAGGAGAGTCAAAGCAGGAGTCTAACAGCAGGAGTGTCAAAGCTGGAGAGTCAAAGCTGGAGAGTCAAAGCAGGAGAGTCAAAGCAGGAGAGTCAAAGCAGGACTCTAACAGCAGGAGAGTCAAAGCAGGAGTCTAACTGCACGAGAGTCAAAGCAGAAGAGTCAAAGCAGGAGCGTCAAAGCTGGAGAGTCGAAGCAGGAGTCTAACTGCACGAGAGTCAAAGCAGAAGAGTCAAAGCAGGAGCGTCAAAGCTGGAGAGTCAAAGCAGGAGAGTCAATGCAGGAGAGTCAATGCAGGAGAGTCAATGCAGGAGAGTCAAAGCAGGAGTCCAACAGCAGGAGAGTCAAAGCAGGAGTCTAACTGCACGAGAGTCAAAGCAGAAGAGTCAAAGCAGGAGCGTCAAAGCTGGAGAGTCAAAGCTGGAGAGTCAAAGCAGGAGAGTCAATGCAGGAGAGTCAAAGCAGGAGAGTCAAAGCAGGAGAGTCAAAGCAGGAGAGTCAAAGCAGGAGAGTCAAAGCTGGAGAGTCAAAGCTGGAGAGTCAAAGCTGGAGAGTCAAAGCTGGAGAGTCAAAGCTGGAGAGTCAAAGCTGGAGAGTCAAAGCAGGAGTGTCAAAGCAGGAGTGTCAAAGCAGGAGTGTCAAAGCAGGAGTGTCAAAGCAGGAGAGTCAAAGCTGGAGAGTCAAAGCAGGAGAGTCAAAGCAGGAGTGTCAAAGCAGGAGAGTCAAAGCAGGAGAGTCAAAGCATGAGTGTCAAAGCAGGAGTGTCAAAGCAGGAGAGTCAAAGCAGGAGAGTCAAAGCAGGAGAGTCAAAGCAGGAGAGTCAAAGCAGGAGAGTGAAAGCAGGAGAGTCAAAGCAGGAGTCTAACAACAGGAGAGTCAAAGCAGAAGAGTTAATGCAGGAGATTCAATGCAGGAGAGTCAAAGCAGTAGAGTCAAAGCAGGAGTCTAACAGCAAGAGAGTCAAAGCAGGAGAGTCAAAGCAGGAGTTTCAAAGCAGGAGAGTCAATGCAGCAGAGTGAATGCAGGAGTCGAACAGCAGGAGAGTCAAATAGGAGAGTCAATGCAGGGGTCTAACAGCAGGAGAGTCAAAGCCGGAGTCTGACAGAAGGAGAGTCAAAGCAGGAGAGTCAAAGCAGGAGAGTCAAAGCAGGAGTCTAACAGCAGGAAAGTCAAAGCAGGAGAGTCAAAGCAGGAGTCTAACAGCAGGAAAGTCAAAGCAGGAGAGTCAAAGCAGGAGTCGAACAGCAGGAGAGTCAAAGCAGAAATCTTACTGCACGAGAGTCAAAGCAGGAGAGTCAAAGCAGGAGATTCAAAGCAGGAGAGTCAAAGCAGTTGTCTAACAGCAGGAGAGTCAAAGCAGGAGTCTAACAGCAGGAATGTCAAAGCAGGAGAGTCAATGCACGAGAGCCAAAGCAGGTGTCCAACAACAGGAGAGTCAAAGCAGGAGAGTTAATGCAGGAGTCTAACAGCAGGAGAGTCAAAGCAGGAGTCTAATAGCAGGAGAGTCAAATCAGGTGTCCAACAGCAGGAGAGTCAAAGCAGGAGTCTAACAGCAGGAGAGTCAAAGCAGGAGAGTCAAAGCAGGAGAGTCAAAGCAGGTGTCTAACAAGAGGAGAGTCAAAGCAGGAGAGTCAAAGCAGGAGAATCAAAGCAGGAGAGTCAAAGCAGGAGTCTAACAGCAGGAGTGTCAAAGCAGGAGTGTCAAAGCAGGAGTGTCAAAGCAGGAGTGTCAAAGCAGGAGAGTCAAAGCAGGAGAGTCAATGCAGGAGAGTCAATGCAGGAGAGTCAAAGCAAGAGTCTAACAGCACGAGAGTCAAAGCAGGAGTCTAACAGCAGGAGAGTCAAAGCAGGAGTCTAACTGCACGAGAGTCAAAGCAGAAGAGTCTAAGCAGGAGCGTCAAAGCTGGAGAGTCAAAGCAGGAGTGTCAAAGCTGGAGAGTCAAAGCAGTAGAGTCAATGCAGGAGAGTCAATGCAGGAGAGTCAAAGCAAGAGTCTAACAGCACGACAGTCAAAGCAGGAGTCGAACAGCAGGAGAGTCAAAGCAGGAGTCTAACTGCACGAGAGTCAAGGCTGGAGAGTCAAGGCTGGAGAGTCAAAGCAGGAGTGTCAAAGCAGGAGAGTCGATGCTGGAGAATCGATGCAGGAGAGTTAAAGCAGGAGTCTAACAGCAGGAAAGTCAAAGCAGGAGAGTCAAAGCAGGAGCGTCAAAGCAGGAGTGTCAAAGCAGGAGAGTTAAAACAGGAGATTCAATGCAGGAGATTTAATGCAGGAGAGACAATGCAGGAGAGTCAATGCAGGAGAGTCGATGCAGCAGAGTGAAAGCAGGAGAGTGAAAGCAGGAGAGTCAATGCAGGAGATTCAATGCCCGAGATTTAATGCAGGAGAGTCAAAGCAGGAGAGTCTAAGCAGGAGAGTCTAAGCAGGAGAGTCGATGCTGGAGTGTCGATGCTGGAGTGTCGATGCTGGAGTGTCGATGCAGGAGTGTCGATGCAGGAGAGTCGATGCAGGAGAGTCGATGCAGGAGAGTCGAAAGCAGGAGAGTCAAAGCAGGAGTATCAATACAGGAGAGTCAAAGCAGGAGAGGCAAAGCAGGAATCAAACAGCAGAACAGTCAATGCAGGGGATTCAATGCAGGAGATTCGATGCAGGAGATTTAATGCAGGACAGTCATAGCAGGAGTCAAACAACAGGAGAGTCAAAGCAGGAGAGTCAAAGCAGGAGTTTCAAAGCAGGAGAGTCAATGCAGCAGAGTGAATGCAGGAGTCTAACAGCAGGAAAGTCAAAGCAGGAGAGTCAAAGCAGGAGTCTAACAGCAGGAAAGTCAAAGCAGGAGAGTCAAAGCAGGAGTCGAACAGCAGGAGAGTCAAAGCAGAAATCTTACTGCACGAGAGTCAAAGCAGGAGAGTCAAAGCAGGAGATTCAAAGCAGGAGAGTCAAAGCAGTTGTCTAACAGCAGGAGAGTCAAAGCAGGAGTCTAACAGCAGGAATGTCAAAGCAGGAGAGTCAATGCACGAGAGCCAAAGCAGGTGTCCAACAACAAGAGAGTCAAAGCAGGAGAGTTAATGCAGGAGTCTAATAGCAGGAGAGTCAAATCAGGTGTCCAACAGCAGGAGAGTCAAAGCAGGAGTCTAACAGCAGGAGAGTCAAAGCAGGAGAGTCAAAGCAGGAGAGTCAAAGCAGGTGTCTAACAAGAGGAGAGTCAAAGCAGGAGAGTCAAAGCAGGAGAGTCAAAGCAGGAGTCTAATAGCAGGAGAGTCAAATCAGGTGTCCAACAGCAGGAGAGTCAAAGCAGGAGTCTAACAGCAGGAGAGTCAAAGCAGGAGAGTCAAAGCAGGAGAGTCAAAGCAGGTGTCTAACAAGAGGAGAGTCAAAGCAGGAGAGTCAAAGCAGGAGAGTCAAAGCAGGAGTCTAACAGCAGGAGTGTCAAAGCAGGAGTGTCAAAGCAGGAGTGTCAAAGCAGGAGAGTCAAAGCAGGAGAGTCAATGCAGGAGAGTCAATGCAGGAGAGTCAAAGCAAGAGTCTAACAGCACGAGAGTCAAAGCAGGAGTCTAACAGCAGGAGAGTCAAAGCAGGAGTCTAACTGCACGAGAGTCAAAGCTGGAGAGTCAAAGCAGGAGAGTCGATGCTGGAGAATCGATGCAGGAGAGTTAAAGCAGGAGTCTAACAGCAGGAAAGTCAAAGAAGGAGTGTCAAAGCAGGAGAGTCAAAGCAGGAGCGTCAAAGCAGGAGTGTCAAAGCAGGAGAGTTAAAACAGGAGATTCAATGCAGGAGATTTAATGCAGGAGATTTAATGCAGGAGAGTCAATGCAGGAGAGTGAAAGCAGGAGAGTGAAAGCAGGAGACTGAAAGCAGGAGACTGAAAGCAGGAGAGTGAAAGCAGGAGAGTGAAAGCAGGAGAGTCAATGCAGGAGATTCAATGCCCGAGATTTAATGCAGGAGAGTCAAAGCAGGAGAGTCTAAGCAGGAGAGTCGATGCTGGAGTGTCGATGCAGGAGTGTCGATGCAGGAGTGTCGATGCAGGAGTGTCGATGCAGGAGTGTCGATGCAGGAGAGTCGATGCAGGAGAGTCGATGCAGGAGAGTCGATGCAGGAGAGTCGATGCAGGAGAGTCGAAAGCAGGAGAGTCAAAGCAGGAGTATCAATACAGGAGAGTCAAAGCAGGAGAGGCAAAGCAGGAATCAAACAGCAGAACAGTCAATGCAGGGGATTCAATGCCCGAGAATCGATGCAGGAGATTTAATGCAGGACAGTCATAGCAGGAGTCAAACAGCAGGAGAGTCAAAGCAGGAGAGTCAAAGCAGGAGTTTCAAAGCAGGAGAGTCAATGCAGCAGAGTGAATGCAGGAGTCTAACAGCAGGGGAGTCAAATAGGCGGGTCAATGGAGGAGTCGAACAGCAGGAGAGTCAAAGCAGGGGTCTAGCAGCACGAGAGTCAAAGCAGGAGTCTAACAGCAGGAGAGTCAAAGCAGGAGAGTCAAAGCGGGAGTTTCAAAGCAGGAGAGTCAATGCAGCAGAGTGAATGCAGGAGTCTAACAGCAGGGGAGTCAAATAGGCGGGTCAATGGAGGAGTCTAACAGCAGGAGAGTCAAAGCAGGGGTCTAGCAGCACGAGAGTCAAAGCAGGGGTCTAACAGCACGAGAGTCAAAGCAGGAGAGTTAATGCAGGAGAGTTAATGCAGGAGTCTAACAGCAGGGGTCTAACAGCAGGAGAGTCAAAGCAGGAGAGTCAAAGCAGGAGAGTCAAAGCAGGTGTCTAACAGCAGGAGAGTCAAAGCAGGAGTCTAACAGCAGGAAAGTCAAAGCAGGAGAGTCAAAGCAGGAGTCTAACAGCAGGAGAGTCAAAGCAGGAGCATCAAAGCAGGAGCATCTAAGCAGGAGAGTCGATGCTGGAGAGTCGATGCAGGAGATTTAATGCAGGAGAGTCAATGCAGGAGCCTAACAGCACGAGAATCAAAGCAGGATTCGAACAGCAGGAGAGTCAATGCAGGAGAGTCAAAGCACGAGAGACTAAGCAGAAGAGTCGAAACAGAAGAGTCAAAGCAGGAGAGTCAAAGCAGGAGAGTCAAAGCAGGAGAGTCAAAGCAGGAGAGTCAAAGCATGAGAGTCAAAGCAGGAGAGTCAAAGCAGGAGAGTCAAAGCAGGAGAGTCAAAGCAGGAGAGTCAAAGCAGGAGATTCGATGCAGGAGAGTCGATGCAGGAGTCTAACAGCAGGAGAGTGAAAGCAGGAGAGTCGAAGCAGGAGAGTCAAAGCAGCAGAGTCAAAGCAGCAGAGTCAAAGCAGGAGAGTCAAAGCAGGAGAGTCAAAGCATGAGAGTCAAAGCATGAGAGTCAAAGCATGAGAGTCTAAGCAGGAGAGTCAAAGCAGGAGAGTCAAAGCTGGAGAGTGAAAGCAGGAGAGTCTAAGCAGGAGAGTCCAAGCAGGAGAGTCTAAGCAGGAGAGTCAAAGCAGGAGAGTCAAAGCAGGAGAGTCAAAGCAGGAGAGTCAAAGCAGGAGAGTCAAAGCAGGAGAGTCAAAGCATGAGAGTCAAAGCATGAGAGTCAAAGCAGGTGAGTCAAAGCAGGAGAGTCAAAGCATGAGAGTCAAAGCATGAGAGTCAAAGCATGAGAGTCAAAGCATGAGAGTCTAAGCAGGAGAGTCAAAGCAGGAGAGTCAAAGCAGAAGAGTTAATGCAGGAGAGTCAAAGCAGGAGCATCAAAGCAGGAGCGTCTAAGCAGGAGAGTCGATGCTGGAGAGTCGATGCTGGAGAGTCGATGCTGGAGAGTCGATGCTGGAGAGTCGATGCTGGAGAGTCGATGCTGGAGAGTCGATGCTGGAGAGTCGATGCTGGAGAGTCGAAGCTGGAGAGTCGAAGCTGGAGAGTCGAAGCTGGAGAGTCGAAGCTGGAGAGTCGAAGCTGGAGAATCGAAGCTGGAGAGTCGAAGCTGGAGAGTCGAAGCTGGAGAGTCAATGCAGGAGAGTCGATGCAGGAGAGTCGATGCAGGAGAGTCGATGCAGGAGAGTCGATGCAGGAGAGTCGATGCAGGAGATTTAATGCAGGAGAGTTAAAGCAGGAGATTCAATGCAGGAGAGTCAAAGCAGTAGAGTCAAAGCAGGAGTCTAACAGCAAGAGAGTCAAAGCAGGAGAGTCAAAGCAGGAGTCTGACAGAAGGAGAGTCAAAGCAGGAGAGTCAAAGCAGGAGAGTCAAAGCAGGAGAGTCAAAGCAGGAGTCCAACAGCAGGAAAGTCAAAGCAGGAGAGTCAAAGCAGGAGTCTAACAGCAGGAAAGTCAAAGCAGGAGAGTCAAAGCAGGAGTCGAACAGCAGGAGAGTCAAAGCAGAAATCTAACTGCACGAGAGTCAAAGCAGGAGAGTCAAATCAGGAGATTCAAAGCAGGAGAGTCAAAGCAGTTGTCTAACAGCAGGAGAGTCAAAGCAGGAGTCTAACAGCAGGAAAGTCAAAGCAGGAGAGTCAATGCACGAGAGCCAAAGCAGGTGTCTGACAACAGGAGAGTCAAAGCAGGAGAGTTAATGCAGGAGTCTAACAGCAGGAGAGTCAAAGCAGGAGTCTGATAGCAGGAGAGTCAAATCAGGTGTCCAACAGCAGGAGAGTCAAAGCAGGAGTCTAACAGAAGGAGAGTCAAAGCAGGAGAGTCAAAGCAGGAGAGTCAATGCAGGAGAGTCAAAGCAGGTGTCTAACAAGAGGAGAGTCAAAGCAGGAGAGTCAAAGCAGGAGTCTAACAGCAGGAGTGTCAAAGGAGGAGTGTCAAAGCAGGAGTGTCAAAGCAGGAGAGTCAAAGCAGGAGAGTCAATGCAGGAGAGTCAAAGCAAGAGTCTAACAGCACGAGAGTCAAAGCAGGAGTCTAACAGCAGGAGAGTCAAAGCAGGAGTCTAACTGCACGAGAGTCAAAGCAGAAGAGTCAAAGCAGGAGCGTCAAAGCTGGAGAGTCAAAGCAGGAGTGTCAAAGCTGGAGAGTCAAAGCTGGAGAGTCAAAGCAGGAGAATCAAAGCAGGAGAGTCAATGCAGGAGAGTCAATGCAGGAGAGTCAAAGCAAGAGTCTAACAGCACGAGAGTCAAAGCAGGAGTCGAACAGCAGGAGAGTCAAAGCAGAAGAGTCAAAGCTGGAGCTTCAAAGCTGGAGAGTCAAAGCAGGAGTGTCAAAGCAGGAGAGTCGATGCTGGAGAATCGATGCAGGAGAGTTAAAGCAGGAGTCTAACTGCAGGAAAGTCAAAGCAGGAGTGTCAAAGCAGGAGAGTCAAAGCAGGAGCGTCAAAGCAGGAGCGTCAAAGCAGGAGAGTTAAAACAGGAGATTCAATGCAGGAGATTTAATGCAGGAGAGTCAATGCAGGAGAGTCGATGCAGGAGAGTGAAAGCAGGAGAGTGAAAGCAGGAGACTGAAAGCAGGAGAGTGAAAGCAGGAGAGTCAAAGCAGGAGAGTCAAAGCAGGAGAGTCAAAGCAGGAGAGTCAATGCAGGAGATTCAATGCCCGAGATTTAATGCAGGAGAGTCTAAGCAGGAGAGTCAAAGCAGGAGAGTCGATGCTGGAGAGTCGATGCTGGAGTGTCGATGCAGGAGTGTCGATGCAGGAGAGTCAAAGCAAGAGTCTAACAGCACGAGAGTCAAAGCAGGAGTCGAACAGCAGGAGAGTCAAAGCAGAAGAGTCAAAGCTGGAGCGTCAAAGCTGGAGAGTCAAAGCAGGAGTGTCAAAGCAGGAGAGTCGATGCTGGAGAATCGATGCAGGAGAGTTAAAGCAGGAGTCTAACTGCAGGAAAGTCAAAGCAGGAGTGTCAAAGCAGGAGTGTCAAAGCAGGAGAGTCAAAGCAGGAGAGTCAAATCAGGAGCGTCAAAGCAGGAGCGTCAAAGCAGGAGAGTTAAAACAGGAGATTCAATGCAGGAGATTTAATGCAGGAGAGTCAATGCAGGAGAGTCGATGCATGAGAGTGAAAGCAGGAGAGTGAAAGCAGGAGACTGAAAGCAGGAGAGTCAAAGCAGGAGAGTCAAAGCAGGAGAGTCAAAGCAGGAGAGTCAAAGCAGGAGAGTCAATGCAGGAGATTCAATGCCCGAGATTTAATGCAGGAGAGTCTAAGCAGGAGAGTCAAAGCAGGAGAGTCGATGCTGGAGTGTCGATGCTGGAGTGTCGATGCAAGAGTGTCGATGCAAGAGTGTCGATGCAAGAGTGTCGATGCAAGAGTGTCGATGCAAGAGTGTCGATGCAGGAGTGTCGATGCAGGAGTGTCGATGCAGGAGAGTCGATGCAGGAGAGTCAAAGCAGGAGAGTCAAAGCAGGAGAGGCAAAGCAGGAGAGGCAAAGCAGGAATCAAACAGCAGAAGAGTCAATGCAGGGGATTCAATGCAGGAGATTCGATGCAGGAGATTTAATGCAGGAGAGTCAAAGCAGGAGTCAAACAGCAGGAGAGTCAAAGCAGGAGAGTCAAAGCAGGAGTTTCAAAGCAGGAGAGTCAATGCAGCAGAGTGAATGCAGGAGTCTAACAGCAGGGGAGTTAAATAGGCGGGTCAATGCAGGAGTCGAACAGCAGGAGAGTCAAAGCAGGGGTCTAACAGCACGAGAGTCAAAGCAGGAGAGTTAATGCAGGAGAGTTAATGCAGGAGAGTTAATGCAGGAGAGTCAAAGCAGGTGTCTAACAGCAGGAGAGTCAAAGCAGGAGAGTCAAAGCAGGAGTCTAACAGCAGGAGAGTCAAAGCAGGAGAGTCAAAGCAGGAGCATCAAAGCAGGAGCATCAATGCAGGAGCATCTAAGCAGGAGAGTCGATGCTGGAGAGTCGATGCAGGAGAGTCAATGCAGGAGAGTCAATGCAGGAGTCTAACAGCACGAGAATCAAAGCAGGATTCTAACAGCAGGAGAGTTAATGCAGGAGAGTCAAAGCAGGAGAGTCAAAGCAGGAGAGTCAAAGCAGGAGAGTCAAAGCATGAGAGTCAAAGCATGAGAGTCAAAGCAGGAGAGTCAAAGCAGGAGTCTAACAACAGGAGAGTCAAAGCAGAAGAGTTAATGCAGGAGAGTCAAAGCAGGAGCATCAAAGCAGGAGAGTCGATGCTGGAGAGTCGATGCTGGAGAGTCGATGCTGGAGAGTCGATGCTGGAGAGTCGATGCTGGAGAGTCGAAGCTGGAGAGTCAAAGCTGGAGAGTCGAAGCTGGAGAGTCGATGCAGGAGAGTCTATGCAGGAGAGTCGATGCAGGAGATTTAATGCAGGAGAGTTAAAGCAGGAGAGTCAAAGCAGGAGTCTAACAGCAAGAGAGTCAAAGCAGGAGAGTCAAAGCAGGAGTTTCAAAGCAGGAGAGTCAATGCAGCAAAGTGAATGCAGGAGTCTAACAGCAGGAGAGTCAAATAGGAGAGTCAATGCAGGAGTCTAACAGCAGGAGAGTCAATGCCGGAGTCTGACAGAAGGAGAGTCAAAGCAGGAGAGTCAAAGCAGGAGAGTCAAAGCAGGAGAGTCAAAGCAGGAGTCTAACAGCAGGAAAGTCAAAGCAGGAGTCTAACAGCAGGAAAGTCAAAGCAGGAGAGTCAAAGCAGGAGTCGAACAGCAGGAGAGTCAAAGAAGAAATCTAACTGCACGAGACTCAAAGCAGGAGAGTCAAAGCAGGAGATTCAAAGCAGGAGAGTCAAAGCAGGAGTCTAACAGCAGGAAAGTCAAAGCAGGAGAGTCAATGCACGTGAGCCAAAGCAGGTGTCAAACAACAGGAGAGTCAAAGCAGGAGAGTTAATGCAGGAGTCTAACAGCAGGAGAGTCAAAGCAGGAGTCTAATAGCAGGAGAGTCAAATCAGGTGTCCAACAGCAGGAGAGTCAAAGCAGGAGTCTAACAGCAGGAGAGTCAAAGCAGGAGAGTCAAAGCAGGAGAGTCAATGCAGGAGAGTCAAAGCAGGTGTCTAACAAGAGGAGAGTCAAAGCAGGAGAGTCAAAGCAGGAGTCTAACAGCAGGAGTGTCAAAGCAGGAGTGTCAAAGCAGGAGCGTCAAAGCAGGAGAGTCAAAGCAGGAGAGTCAATGCAGGAGAGTCAAAGCAAGAGTCTAACAGCACGAGAGTCAAAGCAGGAGTCGAACAGCAGGAGAGTCAAAGCAGGAGTCTAACTGCACGAGTGCCAAAGCAGAAGAGTCAAAGCTGGAGCGTCAAAGCTGGAGAGTCAAAGCAGGAGTGTCAAAGCAGGAGAGTCGATGCTGGAGAGACAAAGCAGGAGCGTCAAAGCAGGAGCGTCAAAGCAGGAGAGTTAAAACAGGAGATTCAATGCAGGAGATTTAATGCAGGAGAGTCAATGCAGGAGAGTCGATGCAGGAGAGTGAAAGCAGGAGAGTGAAAGCAGGAGACTGAAAGCAGGAGAGTGAAAGCAGGAGAGTCAAAGCAGGAGTCTAACAGCAGGAAAGTCAAAGCAGGAGTCTAACAGCAGGAAAGTCAAAGCAGGAGAGTCAAAGCAGGAGTCGAACAGCAGGAGAGTCAAAGAAGAAATCTAACTGCACGAGACTCAAAGCAGGAGAGTCAAAGCAGGAGATTCAAAGCAGGAGAGTCAAAGCAGGAGTCTAACAGCAGGAAAGTCAAAGCAGGAGAGTCAATGCACGTGAGCCAAAGCAGGTGTCTAACAACAGGAGAGTCAAAGCAGGAGAGTTAATGCAGGAGTCTAACAGCAGGAGAGTCAAAGCAGGAGTCTAATAGCAGGAGAGTCAAATCAGGTGTCCAACAGCAGGAGAGTCAAAGCAGGAGTCTAACAGCAGGAGAGTCAAAGCAGGAGAGTCAAAGCAGGAGAGTCAAAGCAGGAGAGTCAAAGCAGGAGTCTAACAGCAGGAGTGTCAAAGCAGGAGTGTCAAAGCAGGAGTGTCAAAGCAGGAGCGTCAAAGCAGGAGAGTCAAAGCAGGAGAGTCAATGCAGGAGAGTCAAAGCAAGAGTCTAACAGCACGAGAGTCAAAGCAGGAGTCGAACAGCAGGAGAGTCAAAGCAGGAGTCTAACTGCACGAGTGCCAAAGCAGAAGAGTCAAAGCTGGAGCGTCAAAGCTGGAGAGTCAAAGCAGGAGTGTCAAAGCAGGAGAGTCGATGCTGGAGAGACAAAGCAGGAGCGTCAAAGCAGGAGCGTCAAAGCAGGAGAGTTAAAACAGGAGATTCAATGCAGGAGATTTAATGCAGGAGAGTCAATGCAGGAGAGTCGATGCAGGAGAGTGAAAGCAGGAGAGTGAAAGCAGGAGACTGAAAGCAGGAGAGTCAAAGCAGGAGAGTCAAAGCAGGAGAGTCAAAGCTGGAGAGTCAATGCAGGAGATTCAATGCCCGAGATTTAATGCAGGAGAGTCTAAGCAGGAGAGTCAAAGCAGGAGAGTCAAAGCAGGAGAGTCGATGCTGGAGTGTCGATGCAGGAGTGTCGATGCAGGAGTGTCGATGCAGGAGTGTCGATGCAGGAGTGTCGATGCAGGAGTGTCGATGCAGGAGTGTCGATGCAGGAGTGTCGATGCAGGAGTGTCGATGCAGGAGTGTCGATGCAGGAGTGTCGATGCAGGAGTGTCGATGCAGGAGTGTCGATGCAGGAGAGTCGATGCAGGAGAGTCGATGCAGGAGAGTCGATGCAGGAGAGTCGATGCAGGAGAGTCGAAAGCAGGAGAGTCAAAGCAGGAGAGTCAATACAGGAGAGTCAAAGCAGGAGAGGCAAAGCAGGAATCAAACAGCAGAAGAGTCAATGCAGGGGATTCAATGCAGGAGATTCGATGCAGGAGATTTAATGCAGGAGAGTCAAAGCAGGAGTCAAACAGCAGGAGAGTCAAAGCAGGAGAGTCAAAGCAGGAGTTTCAAAGCAGGAGAGTCAATGCAGCAGAGTGAATGCAGGAGTCTAACAGCAGGGGAGTCAAATAGGCGGGTCAATGCAGGAGTCGAACAGCAGGAGAGTCAAAGCAGGAGAGTTAATGCAGGAGAGTTAATGCAGGAGTCTAACAGCAGGAGAGTCAAAGCAGGAGAGTCAAAGCAGGAGAGTCAAAGCAGGTGTCTAACAGCAGGAGAGTCAAAGCAGGAGTCTAACAGCAGGAAAGTCAAAGCAGGAGAGTCAAAGCAGGAGTCTAACAGCAGGAGAGTCAAAGCAGGAGAGTCAAAGCAAGAGCATCAAAGCAGGAGAGTCGATGCTGGAGAGTCGATGCAGGAGTCTAACAGCAGGAGAGTCAAAGCAGGAGAGTCAAAGCATGAGAGTCAAAGCAGGAGTCTAACAACAGGAGAGTCAAAGCAGAAGAGTTAATGCAGGAGAGTCGATGCAGGAGAGTCGATGCAGTAGAGTCGATGCAGGAGATTTAATGCAGGAGAGTCAAAGCAGGAGAGTCATTGCAGGAGTCCAACTGCACGAGAGTCACTGCACGAGAGTCAAAGCAAGAGTCTAACAGCACGAGAGTCAAAGCAGGAGTCTAACAGCAGGAGAGTCAAAGCAGGAGTCTAACAGCAGGAGAATCAAAGCAGGATTCTAACAGCAGGAGAGTCAATGCAGGAGAGTCAAAGCATGAGAGTCAAAGCAGGAGAGTCTGAGCAGAAGAGTCTAAGCAGAAGAGTCAAAGCAGGAGTCTAATAGCAGGAGAGTCAAATCAGGTGTCCAACAGCAGGAGAGTCAAAGCAGGAGTCTAACAGAAGGAGAGTCAAAGCAGGAGAGTCAAAGCAGGAGAGTCAATGCAGGAGAGTCAAAGCAGGTGTCTAACAAGAGGAGAGTCAAAGCAGGAGAGTCAAAGCAGGAGTCTAACAGCAGGAGTGTCAAAGGAGGAGTGTCAATGCAGGAGTGTCAAAGCAGGAGAGTCAAAGCAGGAGAGTCAATGCAGGAGAGTCAAAGCAAGAGTCTAACAGCACGAGAGTCAAAGCAGGAGTCTAACAGCAGGAGAGTCAAAGCAGGAGTCTAACTGCACGAGAGTCAAAGCAGAAGAGTCAAAGCAGGAGCGTCAAAGCTGGAGAGTCAAAGCTGGAGAGTCAAAGCTGGAGAGTCAAAGCTGGAGAGTCAAAGCTGGAGAGTCAAAGCTGGAGAGTCAAAGCAGGAGAATCAAAGCAGGAGAGTCAATGCAGGAGAGTCAATGCAGGAGAGTCAAAGCATGAGTCTAACAGCACGAGAGTCAAAGCAGGAGTCGAACAGCAGGAGAGTCAAAGCAGAAGAGTCAAAGCTGGAGCGTCAAAGCTGGAGAGTCAAAGCAGGAGTGTCAAAGCAGGAGAGTCGATGCTGGAGAATCGATGCAGGAGAGTTAAAGTAGGAGTCTAACTGCAGGAAAGTCAAAGCAGGAGTGTCAAAGCAGGAGAGTCAAAGTAGGAGCGTCAAAGCAGGAGCGTCAAAGCAGGAGCGTCAAAGCAGGAGAGTTAAAACAGGAGATTCAATGCAGGAGATTTAATGCAGGAGAGTCAATGCAGGAGAGTCGATGCAGGAGAGTGAAAGCAGGAGAGTGAAAGCAGGAGAGTGAAAGCAGGAGAGTGAAAGCAGGAGAGTGAAAGCAGGAGAGTGAAAGCAGGAGAGTCAAAGCAGGAGAGTCAAAGCAGGAGAGTCAATGCAGGAGATTCAATGCAGGAGAGTCTAAGCAGGAGAGTCAAAGCAGGAGAGTCGATGCTGGAGTGTCGATGCAGGAGTGTCGATGCAGGAGTGTCGATGCAGGAGTGTCGATGCAGGAGAGTCAAAGCAAGAGTCTAACAGCACGAGAGTCAAAGCAGGAGTCGAACAGCAGGAGAGTCAAAGCAGAAGAGTCAAAGCTGGAGCGTCAAAGCTGGAGAGTCAAAGCAGGAGTGTCAAAGCAGGAGAGTCGATGCTGGAGAATCGATGCAGGAGAGTTAAAGCAGGAGTCTAACTGCAGGAAAGTCAAAGCAGGAGTGTCAAAGCAGGAGAGTCAAAGCAGGAGCGTCAAAGCAGGAGCGTCAAAGCAGGAGAGTTAAAACAGGAGATTCAATGCAGGAGATTTAATGCAGGAGAGTCAATGCAGGAGAGTCGATGCAGGAGAGTGAAAGCAGGAGAGTGAAAGCAGGAGACTGAAAGCAGGAGAGTGAAAGCAGGAGAGTCAAAGCAGGAGAGTCAAAGCAGGAGAGTCAAAGCAGGAGAGTCAATGCAGGAGATTCAATGCCCGAGATTTAATGCAGGAGAGTCTAAGCAGGAGAGTCAAAGCAGGAGAGTCGATGCTGGAGAGTCGATGCTGGAGTGTCGATGCAGGAGTGTCGATGCAGGAGAGTCAAAGCAAGAGTCTAACAGCACGAGAGTCAAAGCAGGAGTCGAACAGCAGGAGAGTCAAAGCAGAAGAGTCAAAGCTGGAGCGTCAAAGCTGGAGAGTCAAAGCAGGAGTGTCAAAGCAGGAGAGTCGATGCTGGAGAATCGATGCAGGAGAGTTAAAGCAGGAGTCTAACTGCAGGAAAGTCAAAGCAGGAGTGTCAAAGCAGGAGTCTGACAGAAGGAGAGTCAAAGCAGGAGAGTCAAAGCAGGAGATTCAAAGCAGGAGAGTCAAAGCAGGAGTCTAACAGCAGGAAAGTCAAAGCAGGAGAGTCAATGCACGTGAGCCAAAGCAGGTGTCTAACAACAGGAGAGTCAAAGCAGGAGAGTTAATGCAGGAGTCTAACAGCAGGAGAGTCAAAGCAGGAGTCTAATAGCAGGAGAGTCAAATCAGGTGTCCAACAGCAGGAGAGTCAAAGCAGGAGTCTAACAGCAGGAGAGTCAAAGCAGGAGAGTCAAAGCAGGAGAGTCAATGCAGGAGAGTCAAAGCAGGTGTCTAACAAGAGGAGAGTCAAAGCAGGAGAGTCAAAGCAGGAGTCTAACAGCAGGAGTGTCAAAGCAGGAGTGTCAAAGCAGGAGCGTCAAAGCAGGAGCGTCAAAGCAGGAGAGTCAATGCAGGAGAGTCAAAGCAAGAGTCTAACAGCACGAGAGTCAAAGCAGGAGTCGAACAGCAGGAGAGTCAAAGCAGGAGTCTAACTGCACGAGTGCCAAAGCAGAAGAGTCAAAGCTGGAGCGTCAAAGCTGGAGTGTCAAAGCAGGAGTGTCAAAGCAGGAAAGTCGATGCTGGAGAGACAAAGCAGGAGCGTCAAAGCAGGAGCGTCAAAGCAGGAGAGTTAAAACAGGAGATTCAATGCAGGAGATTTAATGCAGGAGAGTCAATGCAGGAGAGTCGATGCAGGAGAGTGAAAGCAGGAGAGTGAAAGCAGGAGACTGAAAGCAGGAGAGTCAAAGCAGGAGAGTCAAAGCAGGAGAGTCAATGCAGGAGATTCAATGCCCGAGATTTAATGCAGGAGAGTCTAAGCAGGAGAGTCAAAGCAGGAGAGTCAAAGCAGGAGAGTCGATGCTGGAGTGTCGATGCAGGAATGTCGATGCAGGAGTGTCGATGCAGGAGTGTCGATGCAGGAGTGTCGATGCAGGAGTGTCGATGCAGGAGTGTCGATGCAGGAGTGTCGATGCAGGAGTGTCGATGCAGGAGAGTCGATGCAGGAGAGTCGATGCAGGAGAGTCGATGCAGGAGAGTCGATGCAGGAGAGTCGAAAGCAGGAGAGTCAAAGCAGGAGTATCAATACAGGAGAGTCAAAGCAGGAGAGGCAAAGCAGGAA